>NC_072414.2:47845000-48445000 GCF_028858775.2 Pan troglodytes
ACTGTCATCAAGTCTGGAAGAATATTTATGCTACACTTGGACTTATGCCCAGTGACTGGGTATTAACAAAGTCATTAATCTGGATAGTGTTTTCAAGTCCAACATCAGTGAAAATCCTGTTTGTTTAAACTGAGATTATCTTAGTTCACTGTGCTCATTACCTCCTATTAGTTTGAGAAAATATGCTTGAATTTCTCATTTATAAAATATTCTTGTTACAGAAAAACAACTTTTAAGAAGGCATGATGTTTGCCTTTATAATAATTGATTATTTTTCAGAAGAGAACTTAAGTCAGGACCTAAATAATGAATAGAGTATAACTCATGAGCCTATAGTTATGGCTTTAATCTTTGGTTAATTTCACCAGGAGAAAAAACTTTGTTCCAGGGTCATGTGATTGCACAGGAACTTTCATTTACTTGGGCGTTTGGAGGCCCTCCCTTGCACATCTCTCCAGAGATTTAAAGCAGTTCTAAACACATCTGCAGAGAATGTTCAGCAGCTCTGGGCTGTGAACTGCTTTCTTCCCATCATGGCTCTAGTCTGATTTGGACCCACCTTATAATCCTGACCACGATTTCACTGGAAAGACACCAACCTTCCCAATAAAAGGAGCAATTATGGCTTTTCATTTCTGCTTGTATAAGAAGCAAGATTGTAAGGATGAGTTGAATATAATTTCAGGCCATTGCAACCTTCTGGTATTGAGAAAAATACGAATTGATGGCTCATCTGAGAGTAGTGACTTGTGAATTTATAGCTGCTGAAGTGGAATCTTACCGGCTGTTGTTAGCATTAGTTTATTTAGCTGGCCTTTCATTGACAAAGAGTGGAAAAATGAACGCACATTATAAAATTAGATATATATAAGTGTTTTTCAAGGTGAACCTCCATAATCTTTAACTTTTCTATCCTTAGCCTTTATCTTGTGTGGAAGGCAGGATTTTCTAGTAATGATCTAGGAAATATCTCATCCTCCTAATCTATGCTGTTTATGAACGTGATAAGATCTTGGTCCCATGACTGTGTTCTGTGCCTATGGTACAATTTTCTTTTTTTCTCTGAGATGGTTTTTTCGTGTTTTTTTTTTTTTTTTGAGTTGGAGTTTCACTCTGGTCACCCAGGCTGGAGTGCAGTGGCACGATCTTGGCTCATTGCAACTTCCGCCTCCCGGGTTCAAGTGATTCTCCTGCCTCAGCCTCCCAAGTAGCTGGGATTACAGGCACGCGCCACCACGCCTGGCTAATTTTTGTATTTTTAGTAGAGACAGGGTTTCGCCATGTTGGTCAGGCTGGTCTCAAACTCCTGACCTCAGGTGATCTGCCTGCCTTGGCCTCCCAAAGTATTGGGATTACAGGCGTGAGTCACTGCACCTGGCCAGTACAGTCAATTTCCAAAAAGGAAGACTATTCAGGTGGGCCTGATCTATTCAAATAAATCTTGGAACACAGAGAACTTTCTCCGTCTGGTGGCAGAAAAGGGCAGCCGAATGGGAAATCAGAGATTAGAAGCATGAGAGGCATTGTTGGCTTGAAGAGGGAGAGAGGGCCAATCCATGAGGAATGTGGGTGACATCTGAAAGTTAAGAGTGCCCCCCAGCTGCCATCCAGCAAGAAAACAAGGACTTCAGACCTGCAGCTACTAGGAACTGGATTCTGCCAATAATCGGAAAGATCTTGGATGCAGGCAAGAGCCCAGACACCATGATTTTGGCTTTGTGAGACCCTGAGCAGAGAACCCTAAGCTAAGACCATGTACACTTGTGACCTACAGAAATCTGAGATAATAAATGGGTATTGTTTTTAGCTGCTAAGTTTATGGCAATTTGTTGTGCAGCCCAAGAAAACGGATACATCTTGGTAATTTGTTGGATTCCATAGCTTTTCTTTGTTGTGGTTCATAAATCCACTGAGTTTACAAGCTGTGTGGCCTTAGGTGTATTACTTGTCCTTGAGCCTATAAAACCTGTCTCACTGAGTTTTTATGAAGATTAAATGAGATCCACATAAAGTGTTTACTGCAGAATCCAGCACTCAGCAGGATCTCATCAAGCTCCCTCTCTGCTTGAATATTTACGTAGTCCCCAATGTCCACCTAAATACAGAGCTCCTGCACATTATTGCAGTTCCAGGCACACCATGCTCCTAAATGGATTCTATACACAAACAGTACTTTTAAGCTCAAATTCGTCAAATATTTGCATTGGGAAATGAACATATGAAAAAGATGGATACATAATTGTCTTTGTCCTCAAACTGCCCAGAAGTCTGTAGGACAGAATTATGTAAATAAAGAATTGTAATGCAGTGTCATCCGCACTAGTATATACCAACTGCTGAGGCCACAGCACGGTTCCACTGTGTCCAGAAAGTGGAGTGACTTATCAAGTAGACATGAGACGCGAAAGCATTCAGGTGGCACTGGAGTCTGCAGTGATTAGGGGCTGGAAGGACTCTGATTTGGAGGGGAACCAAGGGCACCTGAGTGAGGTATGATGGAAGGTGGAATTGAGACCTTAGGCTGAGGATGGACTGCATTCCATGCGAACCTCCATGCTAACGGGTTTGTGCTTCATGCTTTTGGCTCTGGGGAGCTCTCAGGTTTTTTGGCGGTACAGTAACCTGATCAAATCTGTGTGGTAAAAAGGAAACACTGATTGTGATGGAGGGACTGCATATGATGCATTGCAGGGGAAGAGATGAGTGGAACAGAAAGAGGAGGCTAGTGTGGTGATAGGCTTTAACTTTCAAGGAAAAAGACAAAAATCTACTAAGTCTCTTTTTTCATAGTGAGGTCCTGACATTCTAATACCTTAGTTTAATATCATTTGTAAAATAAATGTCTGCCGTGATGGACAGCAAAGCAAGGACTTCTTGTACAGGTGGGGCATGCTGTGGGCTAGCTGCTGCCCGAGTTGGCTAGAACAGGAAAGGTGGAAGCAGAGGGCCATGGCCTAGGTCCCCAAAATTAAAAGCTATGGCCTGGATTATGGCAGAAACGGGGCTGGAACAGCACCTTCCCAGGCTGGCTTGAGTGGGTGGGAGTGGATTCCCTTCTAACTGGGAAACTAATTCTCATGCCTGAGAGGAAGGAGGAAAAGACACTTCGTTCTGAATTAACACTCCGAACTCTTTTTCTCATAGAAATGATGTTGTAAATAGTGGTTGGCTACAAGAATGGCTTCTTTGATGAGCAGCAAGGTGCCTGAAATCCAGTCCATTTTTAGCTATTATTTTTATCTTCTGGCTATTTCACTAACAACCAGACTTATGCAATACGACCTTTTTGTAAAGTGGAAATTAATTATCTGTGGTTGAGAGTTTATAATCATGTTAGTTCATCAGGTAATAAGTTTAGGATTGCATTGAAAATTTAACGTGTTGCTGTGAGGAACTAGACCAGAAGACATCACCCAGCATACTGACTTGGAAACACTCCTATTTTATAATGAACCACAGTTTTGTTTTGTTTTTTAAAATCAGAATAGAACTTTATTTGTGGATTCAAGATTTTAAAAAATGATTTTACACTTTAAAGTGTGCAATAAATTTTGATACATCAATCTTGATATATATATTTACTGTCAGAAGATTTTAAAAAGTCAAATAGTTTATAATCAAAATGAATCGTGTTTAACTTGATACTTATATGGAATAACTTCAGCATTATAAATAAAAACCCAGAACAAACACCATTTAAATTTGAGTTCTGATGAAATGCATTTGTAATACAATTTTGTTAAAAATTTTTACTAAGAGATTGTAGGCTAAAGTTATATGCTTATAATTTCTAGAAACATATGATGTCCTTGCTTTATGAAAATGATCCTACTGACTGTCCCGCAGTAGAATGCATTTGAGACACTTTTCTATCTGGGATAAGGGGCTGTGTTGCTTGATACATGTTTCTTCCAGACCACGAGCCCCTAGTGGGAGATGAAGGGGATGAAGGTCTGCAGCTGGGGACTGGTGGCAGTGAGTCTGGTCTCATTTAACATCATGTTCTATGAGTCACAGAATCATCCAAATGAGTATCAGCCAGATACAAAGAAAGCTTTGTATTTTCTCATGCTTAGATAGTTCACAAACATAATATTTAAATAATTGTGGCAAAATCCTGTTTTAACAAAAATAATTTTCACATTCCATTCTACATAATGAGGACATTTCCAAAATGCATTGGCCCACATTACTATTACTTTGCTGATATGAAGAAAATGAATTATGATGGTAAGATCCATATACAGATATACACGTGTATCCATATTATTTATATATTTAATATCAGAAATGTTCCTACTTCCTTGTCTCTTAGAAGTCACTTTACTTTTAAATGATTCTTTGGGAGTGTGGTCAATTTGCACACCTGACTTGACACAATCTGACGCTCAGCACAAAGCACCTTCTGATTGTATAACACTTTACAAAGTACTTTTTGCTTTCTTATCTGTCTGGAACTTCTGACAATCTGGCATGACAATGAGGGTGGGCATGATTATTCTCATTTGACAGATGAAGAAATATGAATCCAGAGAGGTTAAGTAAGCTGCTTCAGTTCACATGGCTGGTGAGATATCAAACCAGGACTATACCTGGTGCTCATCCTTGACTGCTGGTTGACAATGGTGAAGACAAAACGCAGGGTACATAAATCTGTGAATTGCTTCCCCTAAACCATGCTGATGCTGTGGTGTTTGGAAAGTAGAAAGTGGTTTTGCTACTGTCACAGTTCAGATTTCTATCAGGTGCTAATGAGTACTCATCATGTTATACCCCAACAAACTTAAACCAAGAACCAGAGGTACTTTTTACAGTTCTCACAGGGTGTGTATATATATATATTTAAGAAGATTCATAACATATATTTACAATTATTCCTAAATCACCAAGATACCATACTGAGACATAGGTTTAATCTTTTTAAGAGCATTTTCTATATAATCATTGCAATATAAGGATGAAACAATATAAGTATGAAATATAAATACAGTCTTGGCACACTTTATCTTTGCAGGTGTGCTGGAACCTAGAACACTTTCCCTTTTGCCTTATTCTGCTTACGCCTACTTTTGATTGTTTTACAAATTCATCGACACATTTGCAAGTTCCTTGAGGATCAGGACTCAGCTTCTCTGAAGCTGACAACTCTTACCCCAGAGCATAGCACAGCGCTAGGCACGCAGCATTCAATAAACGTTTGATGAATACATGTACATGGTCTTTATGTACTTCAGTTTGGTTAAAGGAAGATTTGAACTGTAGCATTTTGCCTACAGAATTCTGGATTTGTAATTAAAAATAATGTCTTCATAGTAAACAGTATTTTAAAAGGCATAAGAAATAGTAATAAATTTAATACAAATTATGCATTATAACAACTCTTTGGTTATTTTAAACAAATTATTTGGTTTTTTTACTAGAGTGATACTAAAAATATAAAAATGCGACTACAGAAATTAGCTTAATCTGTAAACATGATAAACCCTGTAAACATACATCTACTACATAATTGTACAAGTGTAAAGAATATCTAGTAAAGGCAAGTGCTATACACTTCATTTAGTTCTTCAAGGCATATTTAGAAATACTGCTTTGTGGATCTTTAATGTTTGAAGAAGGAATTCTTCTAACTACACTAAAATATGAAAAAGTGATGACTATACCAATGGTCAATAGGATATGCAGGCAAGAGAAAGGCTTTAATACTTTTTACCCATTGCAAATATGAATTTGCTTCATATGTCTTATGAACCATCTGTTTAGTAAAAATTGCATATTAACAAAAGCCAAATACTTTGAAAGTGAAGAAGTAAACAGTTTTTCTGTGAGTTAGTTGGCTAGAAATATAGGTAACACACTTTCCAAAGTTTTTTCCCAAAAATCTAGGCAGTAAGGTGCATAAGGCAGGTCTACAAAATAATAAATAGCTGCGAGTAGCACTAAATATATTGTAGTTTACTCAATAGTAAAGTATTTCTTTTTCCAAATTTCAGTTTTCCATCTCAAAATGCATCAAACTTTTCACACATGACACGTATCACAAATATTTCACAGTTATCATCTCAGTAGTTTAAGAAAAAACTGCCTGGCAGATACTATACAAGAGGTAAATGTTAAGGACAAAATTCACTATTTAAGTCATACAGGACTTATATCCTATTGTGTGAACTCTAAAGCCAGGTGTGGTGGTGCCTGGCTTTAGGCAGGCACCTAACTCTAAAGACAGAATGAAACAACTGTGTAAATGCAACACATTATTTAAAAGTGATTGAAAATAAGTTGTCATACTATTTCTTCAAAAGCTTTTTATATGATTTTCTTCAAGATCTGGGAAGACTCAGTGGCCACATTTTAGTAGTTCCCCGGAAAATTTTAAGTCAAGATTTTGGTTATAAAACTATGGCAGTAAAAACACTATAGATTGTTATTTGTAATCTAATCAACTCCATCAAAGCCCTGAGTGTTTTCAATTGCCATCTGAAGTTTATCCCATAATTCTTCAAATGATTCATAAGGTGGCAAGTCCAGGCGATTAAAACTGAAAGAACAGAGAGGAAGTGGTTATGAAAGACACTGACAAAGCAAGTACCACCACAGCAAACAGAGCAATGCTGCTATTCATGATGAGTATGTTCCAACAACACCAAAATATGTCTTTTCACCAGGGGTAGAAGTAAGACGTAGGACTGGGTTCTGGGCATGGATACTCTGCACAACTCCTTGTGGAGTGCTGCCCCCACCACATCTTCCACATGTCTGAGTTCTCTGCCACTTCAACCTCCAAAATGGAATGTTCTAGCCCGTCTTGGGACAGCCCATCACTCATCACTCAGTTTAGATGGGTCTCTCTGATCTTCAGCTACCTGGACTTCAAGCTTGGGCCAACTTGGTAACAAAACACCTGTTCGTTGGGTGTCACCAACTCCTTCTTACCCATAATCCATACCTGCCACCGACATAACACAGAGGAGACTAGCCCTGCTGTGGCTAGACTAACAGAGGAACCTCACTCTCTGAGGCTTTGTTCTATCAAGGTCCAAACAACTGCTTACCAGGTGTGAGCTCTTGGCAGCTTTTCAGGAGTACCCCACTGTTCAACTGTAAATGACTGTGGTCCATTTGAACCTATAAGGAAGAATTTATTTGGTTTCATTTACTCTCTACAAGGATCTCCAGGCATATCAAAACTTTTTCTAGTGTAGAACCTACACACACACAGGGAACTAATCTGGTTTATTTATTTATATTTTAGAGATGGGGTATCCCTCTGTCACCCAGACTGGAGTGCAGTGGTACGATTCGAGCTCACTGTAGCCTCAAGCTCCTGGGCTCAAGTGATCCTCTTGCTTTAGTCTCCTGAGTAGCCAGGACTACAGGTGTGCACCACCACGCCTGGCTAACTGTTAAAAAAATTCATTTTGTAGAGATGGGGGTCTCACTATGTTGCCCAGGCTGGTCTTGAACTCCTGGCCACAAGCCATTCACTCTGTCACCCAGGCTGAAGTACAATGGCATGATCTCGGCTCAATGCAACCTCTGCCTCCTGGGTTCAAACAATTCTCGTGCCTCAGCCCTCCCAAGAAGCTGAGATTCCAGGAGTGTGCCACCATACCCAGCTAATTTTTGTATTTTTAGGAGAGATGGGGTTTCACCATGTTGGCCAGGCTGGTCTCAAACCCCTGACTTCAGGTGATCTGCCTGCCTCAGTCTCCCAAAGTGTTGAGATTACAGGCGTGAGCTACCGCACCCAGCCAACTTAACATACTTTTTATTGGCTATCTAATATTGTAATTTTAACATTTTGAAATAACTTCTTCCTATAAATACATAAGAATTTGACTTTGTATTCTAAGAATTTGACTTTGTATTCTAACACAAACAACTCTGGCTCTATGTGTGGGATATTTGCCCCAAATTTCAAACAGTGCATGAAATCAGTGGATGGCTATAGGGCTGGGTTACATAGAAGAGAGAAGAGAGGCCAGAGATGGAAAGGGGCATTTGTTTGCCCTGCCTTCATTTTTCGCTACTAACTTGTTAAGGTAGAGAAGATGGAGGAAGGGGAGTCAGGTGAAACCATGAAAAAGAAAGAGGCTATCAAGTCCAATTAGGCAAAGAATGACTGAATTGCTTACTGGCAAAGCTAATCACTTTGAGTGGTTACTCTAGGTAGAGAGGTAGCAGCTGCTTGATCAGTTCTGCAAACTCATATTAATGAGGCTTGGCAAGCTGACCAGATTTGCCATGGAGAAGAAAGGTTTAGCTATCCCATCAGATGGTCAGCTTCTATTTGCACAAAAAATTCAGCTTAGCAATTTCCTAGGCAGCAGTCCCGACTTGTAGTCCCCAGGACAATCCTAATCTTACTCATTGTTCTGAGTAGGCCTCCCACTTTAGGTACATCCTTTCTAAAAGATTTATTCTTGGATTCTTGGTTTCCTTAAAAGCAAGTAAATATCATTCCAATAAACAGAATATGAATCAATATGAGAAAAGTTGCTGTAATCTACATCAGAAATGGCACTTTTAAACAAAACACACTTCCAGTTTTATACACCAACTGGAAAATAATTTGATAGAATACATAGAATCTTACTTTACCGAAAACTGCATTAACTATTCTGAAAATCAAGAGATATGTAGTCTTCCCAGTCCTGCTGCCTCCCCCAAGAAATGAAAAATAGTAGCCTAATGAGATTCTCCACCCCTATCTTGAAAAAAAAAAAAAAAGATTTCATGATCAAATAAGTTTGGGAAACAATGCTTTTGTTTTCTTCTAACAGTAAAGGTTCTACAGAAGTCCTGAAGAAATCCATTTAACTTTGTTTAGTCCAGCATTTCCTTAAAGGTATTCAACCATGACTCTGTTTTTATTTTTTTAAAAATACACTTAGTAATATTCTGTGAAACTTCAAATGCTATCCTGAACTATCACATTAGAAGTAATGCTTTTTCTTTTTTTTGAGACAGGGTCTCAGTCTGTCGCCCAGGCTGAACTACAGTGGTGTGATCTTGGCTCACTGCAACGTCCGCCTCCTGGGTTCAAGCAATTCTCCTGCCTCAGCCTCCCAAGTAGCTGGGACTACAGGTGTGCACCACCAAGCCCAGCTAATATTTGTATTTTTGGGTAGAGACGGGGTTTCACTGTGTTGGCTAGGCTCATCTTGAACTCCTGACCTCAAGTGATCTGCCTGCCTCGGCCTCCTGAAGTGCAGGATTACAGGTGGGAGCCACCCCTCCCGGCCAAGGTAATGCTTTTTCTGTAACTGATGCATACTGGGCATAGAATTTGAAGTTAAAGAACGGAAAGTGACTCAAGTCATTTGATGTTTCCAGTTTTCCCCTTTATTATCTGATTAGAAGGTGTAAATATATTTTAGCCTACTCCAGTGTCCCTAATGGTATCACTTTCAAAATCTTAATTCTTTTTAAAATTAAGCTAAGTGTTAGTAAATGATGGAAGCTTGAGGATTCGTCAGCCATGAAAAAGACAATAGGCATTATTCCATTTTTTTAATGATCTATGGAAAATCCTTACCGTATAGTTCAGCAAATCCATTCATAGGCACCCGAGATGTGCCAGTGACAAACTGAAGTAATCTTATTCTTTTTTCTGAATCCATCATTAAAACAGCCTGAATAAGATAAAAACATCATTTAGGGAACAGCACTGGGAAAGAGGTAAACAAATTATCCTGAAACATAAGCTATCGGAATTTAGAATATTAATAATCCCTTACTAGTTGTGGATGTTTCTTTCAGTTAAATTTTTGTTTATAGATGGTTTATAAAGTTCTTGAAAACTTTATTTCTAAGGCTACATGTCAACTTTTTAAAATGGGATTATAACCTAGTGAAGTAACAAAATTTCTCTTGAGATGTGACTCATGACTTTTAAAAATTATATGCTGGGTGCAGTGGCTCATGCCTATAATCCCAGCACTCTGGGAGGCTGAGGTGGGTGGATCACTTGAGGTCAGGAGTTTGAGACCAGCCTGGCCAACAAGGTGAAACCCCGTCTCTACTAAAAATACAAAAAAAATAACTAGGCATGGTGGTGCATGCTTGTAATCCCAGCTACTCGGGAAGCTGAGGCAAGAGAATTGCTTGAACATGGGAGGTGGAGGTGGCAGTGAGCCGAGATGGCACCATTGCACTCCAGCCTGGGAGACAGAGCGAGACTCCATCTCAAAAAACACATTATATTAATATGATTGAATGGCATACATATTTCTCTATGAGAAATTTTAAAAGAGCCACCCAGGAGTCCCTAGGAATACCCTGCAGGTTATTACAAGTTCTTTCAGTCCCTACTTTAGTAGAAAACTAAGTGCCTGTCTCAGCCTGTCATTCCACTTACTACCTTCTGAACATTTTACTTACCTAGTAATAGTTACATACCCAGAAGGTGCATGTATACAGTATAAAATCAAAGATAATTTTTTCTGGTCTGTATATTTTTCTGTATCAGTTAAATGTAATCCACCAGTATAGTTAATCAAGAGTTGACTTAAATATGATTCAATCTATCAAAAAGTAAGTTATGAAAATAGAAGTTTCAAATTACCTTCCAAAACCACTGTATAACCTGATGATTTGCACTGTAGCCATTTTTATACTTTGTATGTTCCCTCCAGTCATTCACATCAACATCTCCCAGTCCACACATAAGAAGCTACATAAGAAATGTCAAATTATAAACAAGGAAAATAATGGGTTCAAAATTTCTGTTTCAACATAAAATGTTATGTCTTACCTCTAGTTCATTTTCATCAAAAATTTTGATGAGATCCTGTGGTATTAGTTCAAAGAATCCCTAGAAAAAAGATGTATTTAAAAACTTGATGGGCAGGGCCAATGGCCTTTCCTATGCCTCAGCTTCTGGATGCTACTGGAGGAATCCCACATCCACACAAGTTTCTACCACTACACAATCACGGGCTCTTCACTGAGATCTCAATATTGGCCAGAAAATGTACATGTGCACAGTCTGTTCTCTCTCATTTATTCCTCAAAGTGGCTACTTTTAAAACTTCCTGTGGCCAGACACAGTGGCTCATTCCTGTAATCCCAGCACTTTGGGAGGCCGGGTGGGCAGACTGCTTGAGCCAAGGAATTTGAGACTAGCCTGGGAAACATGGTGAAACACCGTCTCTACAAAAAAATACAAAAATTAGCCAGGCATGGTGGTGTGAACCTGTGGTCCCAGCTACTGGGGAGGCTGAGGTATTCCAGCCTCGGCAAAAAGTGAGATCCTGTCTCAAAACAACAAGAACAACAACAAAAAACAAATTTCCCATCCTTCTCAAGCCTCCACATCACCCCTTCTTTACAGTAGGTAAGTGTAAGTTCTATTTGAGGGAAAAGAGGCAATTATGCACAATGGAACTCCCTCAAGCTTCTCCATCCCTGCGTCCCAACCATCACCAACACCCATCATGGCCTCCTTCCCACCGCAGTGCAGCCTCTTCTTTCAGGCTAGGCCTGCACCTGTGCTTCACCTGCTCCTCAGGGAGGTCATCTCACTAGATCTCTTTCTCTTTATTGGCTCACTCTGTACGCATTTAAATTTGCTCAACCCATACCTACCTTTAAAACAAAGCAAAACAAACAAACAAACAAACAAAAACTAATGACTCTCTTTTTCCCTTCACAGCCAAGTTCTTGACAGTATTATGCACTTACCAAATCCATTCACTCACCTCCCATCTAACCCCTCAACCCACTGCAATTGGACTTCTACACTACAGCTTCCTTGAAATTGTTCTGGAAAAAGTCAAAGATGGCTTTGCAGCTATATCTAATAAACATATTTAATTCCTTATCATATTTGACTTATTTGCAGTATAATATGATTAAAACCATCTTTGCTATTGAAACTCTGTCTACTCTTGATACCTTTTTGTCTGCCTCTGTTAATTTCCTTATTTCCTTTGCAGTCTCCTGTTCTGTTTTTTTTTTTTTTTTTTCCCGTGCCCTAAACTGTCCATTCATAAACCATCCATTCAAAACAACAGTTAAGATGCTGGTGTTCCCAGGTCTCTCTCCACATGTGAGGCCATCCACTTTCACAGCCCTTTCACATTTTCCATTGTATCGAGTTCACAGCTTCACTACACTTAGGCAGATGATCCCCAAATCCATACATCTCTATCCTTTAAGTCTCCCTTTCTGATTGCCATTCAAATGCACATGCAGCTCTGAACACCACCACTATCTTCATTCCCTTACCAATCCTATCTCAACTCCCTCACCATTCCCTTAATTCCTCACCATTTCTCACCAAGATTACTGTAGCACTTTCCCAACTCTGCTCGGAAGTCTCTGCTGCTAGTCTGGCTCTCCTCTAACTTGCTCTACATAGCACTTCCAGAATGATCTAAAACATAAATTGAATCTTGGTGTCTTATTGGTTAATAGCCTTTAATGCTACCTTCCTTCTCCCTCATTGAAATTCAGAGAAAACTCTGAACTCTACCACTTCACACACAGGCCCTGTATAAGCTGGTCTGTTACCTCCGCAGGCTGATTGTTTCCCTCTTGCATTCTCTCACCCAGCATACTCAACTGCCTGTGGGTACAGCCTACCTTATTGCCAGACTTCACACACGCTGCTCCTGCTGCTTAGAACTGCATTTCCCTCTTCTCCATGGTTGGCCAATCCCTCTAGTCCTTTGTCCCTTCCTTTGCCCCTCCCTGGTTTGTACTTCTCTTCTGTGCTCACCTAGCACTTTATGCTTGCCTCTGTTCATTTCACTCTTTACATCATACATCCCTTAATAACAGGACCTATGTCTTTTGGCCTGGTACAGCACCATACACATAGTACTCAATACTGAATTTATGAAAAAGTATGTGACACACACACACACACACACACACACACACACTTTAGAGACAAAGTTTCACTCTGTAGCCCAGACTGGAGTGCAGTAGTGCCATCATAGCTCATAGCTGACTGTAGCCTCGACTTCCCAGGCTCAAGTGATCCTCCAGCCTCAGCCTCCCAAGTAGCTGTGACCATAAGCACATGCCATGACACCAGGCTAATTTTTTTTTTGAGACGGAGTCTCGCTCTGTTGCCCAGGATGGAATCTTGGCTCACTGCAACCTCTGCCTCTCAGGTTCAAGCAATTCCCCTGCCTCAGCCTCCCGAGTAGCTGGGACTGCACGTGCACGCCACCACGTCCGGCTAATTTTTTTGTATTTTTAGTAGAGACGGGGTTTCACCACATTAGCCAGACTAGTCTCAAACTCCTGAACTCAGGCAATCTGCCCACCTCGGACTCCCAAAGTGCTGGGATCAAAGGCATGAGCCACCGCGCCCAAATTTTTAATTTTTTATAGAGATAAGGTCTCCCTATGTTGTCCACGTTGGTCTCGAACTCCTGGGCTCAAGCAATCCTCCCGCCTCAGCCTCCTCAAGTGTTGGGATTTTAGGCGTCAGCCACCATGCCCAGCCAGATACATATTTAACAGAAGATTGTAAGTTAGCTTAAGAAATGAGTGCTCTGACAATCTGTCTACCAATTGGAAAAATTTAAGTAACTTTTTAATTTATATTCTGAATAAAATATAGCCACAAAGAAAGGCAGCTATATGTCTTCACATGTAAATATCCCCAATAAATATCTGATAAAAGAAGAAAGTAGGCCGAGGACGGTGGCTCACACTGGTAACCCCAGCACTTTGGGAGGCCAAGGTGGATGGATCACTTGAGGTCTGGAGTTTGAGACCAGCCCGACCAACATGGTGAAACCATGTCTCTACTAAAAATACAAAAATTAGCCAGGCGTGGTGGCGGGCACCTGTAATACCAGCTACTCGGGAGGCTGAGGCAGGAGAATTGCTTGAACTTGGGAGGTGCAGGTTGCAGTGAGCCGAGATCACGCGACTGCATTCCAGCCTGGGTGACAAAGTGACTCACTCCGCGCTCAAAAAAAAAAAAAGAAGAAGAAAGTAAGTCACAAAACAAAATGTGTAAGGTGATCCTATTTAGAAAAACAAACAATATGTTATACTATCCCTAAAGCACTCTTGTTCTTTTGCTGTCCTAAAGTGAAGAGAATGGAATAGGGAAAAGGCTTGGGGGAAAGGGGACCTGTCCATGTTTATTGTCTAGACTTCTTGAATGACTGAATGGAATATTTAGTTAATATAAAAATATAATTTAGAATGATTTCACAAAACAAGCCATATACTTATTTTTCTCAGATGTGACGAGGCCTAATATTTGAAACTTATAGGTTATACTGTGACATTATGGAAGAGCAAATAAAAGAAAATGAATACCTCTTTAAAAGCAGCCATTTGCTTCTGGATTCGGTTTACAAATCGCCATTGTATTACAAGACTAAAAAGAAACAACATTTCATTTTCATGTGAACCAAGACAAAATTCTGAGGCACAATTATTCTAGTTAGAAACAAAAACTAAAGGCTAGCTGAGCCCAAGGTAAAAGCTGAATATGAGTGCTTGCTACTGCATTGTGATAGAGAAAAAGAACACTGAGATCCTGGACAAGGGGACAGAGAAAGATGGTAAGAAGAGTCTTTTTGGAATAAAGTACAAAATTATATCCAATAAAATACTTACTAATAAAATACTTACTAAATATATTCCTTTTTGTTCTTATTGGTGACAACTATTTCTGATCCACCATTTTTCAGCTCATGTTGGTGTGTCTAAAATTAAACACAATAACTTGATATGTTATTTTAGCAAGAAAAATTTAAAAAGTATACATATTGTAGTTATACGAGAAACTTGGTGTTTTAAATTAAGTCCAGTCAAAAGTTAAAAGCTAAGAAAACTTAAAATACTAGTTTTACTAAAATAAATATGGAACGAGTCAAATGTTAAAGAAAGTACAAATTCTTGCTCAGAGACAGCTTTTGTTACTGGGAAATGAATGTAAAAACAGAGCCTAGGAATGTATTAAGTGTACGTATTAACATCTAAACATTTGTTTCACAATTTATGTGCCATTTTAACTGATCAAAATTCACAAACCTGTCCAAAAAGTTCTTCATCTATGATAAACCTGAGGTCCAATTCTGTTGGGTCATTTTCAAGAATCCATCTTAGGGAATTGTAATATTCACTATCCTAGATGGGAAAAATTACATATTTAAAATTTGTATCTATAACACATCTGAAATTGCAAAAAACAGTATGTAGAGGGTCTGAATAATTGGGTAAAAGATGAGAGGCGAGATGGACATCCTTTACTTACACACATATATAAACAAAAATGTATGTGTGTATGTGTGTGTATTACAAAAAGAGATGGATGACAGGTAAGGGCAAGAGTAAAAATGCATCAATCAATCAATCAATCAATTGGTGCCTACTTAAAAGTTTAGAATCTATGTTTATGTGGAAGCAGTGGAGGTACAGATTTTATCATCCAGTTAAAGGAATGAATACAGAAGTTTTCAGATAAAACCTAACTTCTCTGGATATCCAGGAGCACTTACCACATTCCTCATATGCCTATGTGACTTCGTGTTAAATGTTTTATTTTTATTTTTTAATTTAATTTTTTTTTTTTTGAGACAGGGTCTCGCTCTGTCCCTTAGGTTGGAGTGCAGTGGGGCGATTGTGGCTCACTGCAGCCTCGACCTCCTTGGCTCAAGTGATCCTCCTACCTCAGCCTCCCAAGTAGCTGGGACTACAGGCGCGCACCACCACGCCTGGCTAATTTTTGTATTTTTTGTAGAGACAGAGTATCACCATGTTGGCCAGGCTGGTCTCAAACTCCTGACCTCAAGTGATCCACCTGCCTCAGCTTCCCAAAGTGCTGGGATTACAGTTGCACACCCCCGTGTCTGGCACTAACTGTGAAATGTTTAAGTAGCTATGAAGAGGCCATTGTTTATACCCAGCCCGAGTTAAAGAAAAATCTCTTAATAAATATAGAGGCTCAATGAACCAACTCAAGTAACTGTGCAATCTTATGATTTATAAAGAATCACACTGTTTGTGCTGTTAATATGTAATAAGAAAAGAATAAAAAATGAACTTGGTACTAAGGAAGATGTCCTGGAATTCATGTGTACACACATTGTATGAGGCTATTCAGCAGCACAGGAAACAACACGGCTACAGTCCGGGGTTTAATCCTTGGGCTTCTGTTTTTTTCTAGGAGCCTAACCGTAACGCTTTGCCTTTCGACTGCCATTTAAAAAATATACACCATTTGGCCAGGTGCGGTGGCTCATGCCTGTAATCCCAGCACTTTGGGACGCTGAGGCAGGCGGATAACGAGGTCAAAAGACTGAGACCATCCTGGTGAACACGGTGAAACCCCGTCTCTACTAAAAATACAAAAATTAGCTGAGTGTGGTGGTGCACGCCTGTAGTCCCAGCTACACAGGAGGCTGAGGCAGAGAATTGCTTGAACTTGGAAAGCGGAGGTTGCAGTGAGCCAAGATCACGCCACTGCATCCAGCTTGGCAACAGAGTGACACTCTGTCTCAAAAAAAAAAAAAATATATATATATATATATATGTGTATATATAAAACATTCATCATAAAAGATCATAATGCAAATACTGATTCAAAAGACAAATAACTTGGTATAACCTATTGAAGTATTTAGTGGGATGTTTAATGTTATCTATAACTTACTCTGAAATGCATGAAGAAACTAAGATAGACTGATGGATAGACAGATAGGTATGTGATAAAGTAAATCTAGAAAAAAGCAATTGTGAGCAGTAGATATACAACTGTCCAATGTAAAATTCTTCCAACTTTATTATATGTTAGAAAATTTTCATAATAAAATGTTGAGGAAAAAGTTCATTTGTATTTTGAAACATGATAATATATTAATTTCCATGTCATTAAAAGCAAATTCTTCAAAATGTTCAAGTTGCTTGTTAAATTATACTTTGTCTATACTATAAGTGAAAAAGACATACCACAGATTCCATATCATGAAGGGTTATTGGTTTGTGAAGCATCATCTTGTAAAATGGGCGGATGAAAAAACCTTGCAAAAAACCAAATACATTTAGGATGATTACCAAGTGAAAGAAAACAGGTTAATTACATTGTAAAAAGTTTATACTTAATACTAACCATCCAACAGTTTGCCATGATAAACTGCCATTCCAGCTACCCGACCAATAAACTTGAAGTAAGAGAGGTGATCTTCGTTACACAATCCAGAGTTTGGATTTATCTGTAGGGTATAATTGTCCCTGTAAAGACAACCCCATTTAAATACTTCATTTGAAAAACTTTAATATGACAAATAATTACAAATAATCTTCCTCCTTTACGAGTTGTTTACCACTGTTAGAACCACATTCCTCCACTGGATTTAATGGTTTAAAAAATAGTAATTTCTGTCAAAAAGTGGAAATAACCCAAATGTCCTTTGGCAGATGAATGTATAAACAAAGTTTTGTTTGTTCGTTTGTTTTTGAGATGGAGTCTTGCTCTCGCCCAGGCTGGAGTGCAATGACACGGTCTCAGCTCACTGCAACCTCCGCCTCCCAGGTTCAAGTGATTCTCCTGTCTCAGCCTCCCAAGTAGCTGGGATTACAGGTGCCCGCCACCATGCCTGGTTAATTTTTGTATTTTTAGTAGAGACAGGGTTTCACTATGTTGGTCAGGCTGGTCTTGAACTCCTGGCATTGTGATCCACCTGCCTCGGCCTCCCAAAGTGGTGGGATTACAGGCATGAGCCACCACGCCCAGCCTAAACAAAGCATTATATGCAAAAATAATGGAATATTATTCTGCCTTAAAAAGGAAGGACATTCTGATACATGCTACAACATGGATGAACCCTGAAGACATCATGTTAAGTGAAATGAGCTGGTCACAAAAAGACAAATATTGAATGATTCCACTTATGTGAGGTACCCAGAGGAGTCAAATTCATAGGGACAGAAAGCAGAATGGTGGCTGCCAGGGAATGGGGAGCGAGTGCTTACTGGGTATAGGGTTTCATTTTGGGAAGATGAAAAAGTTCTAGAGTTGGATAGGGGTGATGGCAGCACAACAATGTGAATGTATGTAATGACTCTAAATTGTATATTTAAAACGGCTAAAATGGTAATTTTTTTTTTTAGAGGAGTCTCGCTCTGTTGCCCAGGCTGGAGTGCAGTGGCGTGATCTCAGCTCCGCCTTCCGGGTTCACGCCATTCTCCTGCCTCAGCCTCCCGAGCAGCTGGGACTACAGGCACCCACCACCACACCTGGGTAAGTTTTTGTATTTTTAGTAGAGACGGGGTTTCACCGTGTTAGCTAGGATGGTCTCGATCTCCTGACCTTGTGATCTGCCCGCCTCGGCCTCCCAAAGTGCTGGGATTACAGGCATGAGCCACTGCGCCCGGCCGACTCTTACTTTTAAAACAGTGATTTTTCTTTTTCTGCCGATAATCATTGTAAAGGTACTTACGTAGCAGAATATTCAAACAACCCATAATAAGGGTTAAACATTTCCTTTGAGATCAGGAAGAACCATTCTCTGGCAACTCCTCCATAATCCAATCCCTTTTCACCATCAAACTCAATCCACAGTCGAGCCTTCAGGAAGTCTGCTCTCTTGACACCCATAATTCTCCGGTAAGAGTCTTCAAGAACAGTTGCTCGGCGAAGTTTCATTTCAAATTTGTTTGGAATGTCATTCTGAAAATCCAGAGGAGAGACTTACTGTTTAAATCAGTTCAACATAATAACAAACCTCTCTCTCATAAAGTTATAACATTCCCTCTACACCGTGTCCAAGTCTCTTTTTCCTTACGTAATATACTCAGGGAAAACACAACTAGATATATTGTCTTGGTTTCCTCTATGGTATGAGACAGTTCCTGCATTTTCTCTAATCACTTAGTAATATAGACTTCTTTACATCTGAAGAAGCTTTTGTTTTTGGAGACAGCTCTGTAGTCCAGGCTGGAGTGCAGTGGCGTGAACATGGCTTACTGCAGCCTCGACCTCATGGGCTCAAGTGATCCTCTTGCTTCCGATTCCTAAGTAACTGGATCACAGGTGCATGCCATCATGCCTGACTAATTTTTAAAGTTTTTGAGGTCTTGCCATCTTGCCCAGGCTGGTCTCAAACTCCTAAGCTCTAGCAATCCTCCCGCCTTGGCCTCCCAAAGTGCTGAGATTACAGGCATAAGCCATGGCACCCGGCCTAAAGAAGCAATTGATGGTGATGGTAATGCCCCCATGAAGGCATTTCATTAACAGTCCTTTTCATATTAAGTTCCAATGAACACCGTTCTGTGACCTGTAGGATAGCCACTGCCTGCTAGCTGTTGTGCCTGTCTGTTCAGGCTTTTCCCTACCTCTACTTTCCTCCCTGGAGTCTATCTTGCTTCACTCATTAACAGATGGTGACATTTACAGACTGTGCCAGTGATATGTTTTGGCTGTGTCCCTACCCAAATCTAATCTTGAATTGTAACTCCCACAATCTCCATGTGTCATGGGAAGAACCTGGTGGGAGGTGATTGAATTATGGGGGCAGATCTTTCCCGCACTGTTCTCATGATAGTGAATGGGTCTCACGAAATCTAATGGTTTCCATGCACAAGCTCTCTCTTTGCCTGCTGCCATCCATGTAAGATGTGACTTGCTCCTCCTTGCCTTCTGCCATGATTGTGAGGCCTCCCTAGCCATGTGGAACTGTAGGTCCAATAAACCTCTTACTTTTGTAAATTGCCCGGTCTCGGGTATGTCTTTATCAGCAGCGTGAAAACGGACTAATACAGCCAGGCATGGGTCCCCTGGAATGGCAGGTTAACGTGTTTAACCTTATAACAACACTATGCGAAAGCTACTATTATTGTCTTCATTTTACACATAAAACTGAAGAAGACGACTTAAGAAAGTCTTAGCTCCTGAGTCTGTGCTCTTAATTAATGGAGCTACATTGCCTCACTAATCTTTTGTACATTCTTTGCTTATGTGACAAATGTACACAACTATGCTTTAGGCAGAACTTATTGTAAATTTTACAAAAGATATATCTAAATATTTTATTCCTCAGTACCTCATGGGCAAATTTCCAGGGGAAACCAGTAAGAGAAAACATGCCATCAATATTCTGTCACCTCCAAAAAAGAAGGTTAGCTCTAAGGAAAAAAAATCAACTTCATTTTCAATTTATTTAGGGAAAATGGAAAGCCCTATAGAAACATAATGATGTAAGCAGTTGATAAAAGCAATATAAGCATGATATGAGCAGTTTCCTATACTGCTTATGTCATTAAAAAAATGGTAAGCTTGCAGAAAAGCAACTTTAGACTGGATACTAGGCAGCTGGTGCAGGTAAGCATTTATCCAAGGCCTACTCTGGGCCAGGTGGTATCGTAGTAGGGCCAACGATGGGGAATAAAGGGAATAAAAACATAGGGTAAGATGTCCTTGCTTCCTCAAGGAGTTTCTCATCTGGCGTATATGTGAAAAACAAGTGTAAATGCTGCTAATTCTGAGACTTAAAATAGGAGGACAATTGCTGATGACAGAGATGGAAGCAATGTTCTGCAGGGCATAAAAGACTGAGCTATTGACTTCAAATGAGGCAATCAAGAAGGCTTTGAGAGGAAGTCTTTAGACAGAGAAAGGGAGGGAAGGACGGAGGAACAGCATACATGAGAGGTCTGATATATTTAATACCTAGAGGGCACAGAAGGAGAAGAAGGGAGAGGAAGGGAAAGAAAGCAGGGATTATAGGGAAAAAATGCAAAAACGTAGTCTGGGGCCAGAGGGTGGACAGTGTGAATGCAGTTAAGAAGAGAGTTTCTGGGTTGGGGAGCCACACGGTCAGATTGCTGGGTTCTCAGAAGCTGACGGGACAGGGTGTAAAGGGTGGTTTTAAAGAGGAGAAACAAGAGGCACACTGGTCAGTTAAAGACCCCTGGAATAGCTGAGTGAGAGAAGACAGAGGGACCTGTGAAGGAGCAATGGTAGTGGAAGAAGAGAGGGGTACAAGAGAACTTCAGTGTTTGAACTGAGTAGCAGACAAGTGCATGCATTCTGGAATCTGGTCCTGTGTTCACATCTTGACTCCACCATTCACTAGGAGTGACACTTTGGGCAGGTTACATGTCTCTTCTAAGGATTAGTTTCCTCATCTATAAAATAGGGATAATAATAATGATAGCTACCCACATGGAGTTGTTTCAACTCCATGCATTAAAAATGCTTACACAGTATCTGGCATATGGTAATTATTAGCCATCATTATTCCTAACTACAAGATGTTGAGGATAAGGAAGAGGAAAAGGTTAAAGACAGTGCACGGCTTTCAAGCACCGGTTTTCAATTTTTTTTTTTTTTTTTTTGAGACAGAGTACTGCTCTGTCATTCAGGCTGGAGTGCAGTGGCATGATTATAGCTCAGTGCAGCTTTGAACTCCTGAGCTCAAGTAATCCTCCTGCCTCAGCCTCCCAAAGTGCTGGGATTACAGGCATGAGCCACTGCACCTGGTGTTTTTAATATTCTTTATTTCTGTTTTGGTGTTACACGTTCTTACATTCTAAGTGTTCTGCTCTTTTGCTATGATGTGTCTAGATACAGATTTTATTTTTAAAGTACTGCTTGGGCCTTTTTATTAATGTGAGAATTCATATTCTTAGCCTTCTCCTCTTCATGATCTTGGTCCCCTCCTTCTGGGGTGACTTCATGTCTTTTAACCTTTCTTTTATATGTTTATCCCCTTACATACCTTTGTTGCATTCTGGGTAATTTCCATACAAATTAATTAATTTCTCTCTTAATTCTCTTAGTCACCAATATGACATGTCATGTTGCTTAGGAACATGGGATCTGGAGCTAGACCACTTAGCTTTTCTACTTAATAACCATGGGACTTGATCACATTACCTATTCTCTCTGTGCCTCAGTTTCCTCATCTGTGAAAGGTAATAGTAGTCCCTTCCTTACAGAGTTATTGTAGACATTAAATGAATAACATATGTAAACTTCTAAGAAGAATGCCTGGTATGCAATGAGAGATCAACAAATATAATTGCTTTTATCATGGTTTTTTTTTTTTTGTATTTTGAGGCCTGTAATGGCATTGTCTCCCATCTCCTGCTGCCTGGAAGACATTAATAATTAGATACTACAACATGTTTCAACCACTCAGAGTGGCAAATGGAGAAGCTAGTGCTTCTATTCCTCCAGCGTATTCTCATTAACAATGAAAATATTTAGCAGAACAATAAATCAGCAAACATTTAAAATCCCAAAGTCTAGAAGTAGAAAACAAATTTCCAGGGAAATTTTGACACAAAGTTATTCTTTTTTTCTTTTTTCTTTTTTTTTTTTTTTGAGACAGGGTCTCACTCTGTTGCCCAGGCTGGAGTGCAGTGGCGTGATCTTGGCTCACTGCAACCTCTGCCTCCTGGGTTCAAGCGGTTCTCCTGCCTCAGCCTCCCGAGTAGCCGGGATTACAGGTGTGCGCCATCACACCTAACTAATTTTTGTATTTTTAGTAGAGACGGGGGTTTCACCACGTTGGCCAGGCTGGTCTTGAACTCCTGACCTCAAGTGATCCACCCACCTCGACCTCCCAAAGTGCTGGGATTACAGGCATGAGCTACTGCACCTGGCCCACAAAATTATCCTTAAAAATGAGTTTAGAAAGTTTATGATATTTAAGGATTTTATTAGGGCATAAAATGTTTACACTAAAAAAACTATCATGTTTTCTTTTTGCTAAAAATTTGGGTGAAACTCTGAGGTAGCCCACCCACCATCTTGAATCTTTGTGAAAGCCAGCTTCTGGCTTAGAATGCAAGAAAGTATAACCCAATATGGCCACCTAGTGGTAGTATTCCTAAACTGCAGACAAAGGAGAACAGGATGAGCAAGTAAGAGAGGCGTTAAAACTAGTAGACACCAACAGGAATGAAATAGATGGCCAGATGATGAGTTTAGTTCCAAACATATTGCATTTGTGGCGATGGGAAAAAGTGTAGTGAACATAACTGATAAGCATAAGGAGACAAGTCACAAGAGCACAGTTCCACTCATGATTGTATTTTTAAATTATGCAGAGACATTACATTTGAAGCCGTAGAGAATGAATGACTTTCGCTGGAAAACAACAAAGTCATAAAAAAATCCAGACAGTCCTCTAACACAGTCAAAGACTAGGCCAGAAGATAATTTCCTGACCCACTCTTGCTCAGATTCTACAAAGATCAAGCCCCATAAACCCCACAAGGATACACCAGGTTAGAGCTCTGGAAAGCAAACTTTAAATGCCATTTTTCTATATTATAAAATATACTGAAAAATAAAGACATAAACTAATTATGGTCTGTAGTGATATATCACAGCTACTCAAAAAATGAGCATCCTTTCTCTAGGAAAAACTGTTCACTCAAAGTTGTTACAAATATAGAACAAATTATTACTGTAAAAAACATTTCCCATTACTTTCCATCTATATATTGATGACTCTTAAGTATTTATTACAAACATCACTAACCTGCTTCTTCAACTTTCTTCGGAAGAACTCATACTTTCTTTTGTAATCCCTGGAGTAGGGCACTGCCTTTAGTTGGAAATTTTGGAAAAATAAAGAAGTTTAGGTTGTTTTTATTCTGGAACAATTTTTATTTTTTGTATTTTATGAACATAAGGGCATTAAAAGAAAAATATTTGGAAAGAAAAGTTTAATTAGAAGAAAAACAAATACAAAACTTTAAACTTTAAAATATTTAATTTCTCTGTTTAAGATAAAATTGTATTCAGCAATTCCTATGGCTGTAATTTTCATTATGCAATATTCTTAAAATGCAGCATGCCAGAAATAGGAAATTTCTTCCAGGTAGAGAAATATTAGAAACAAAAATTTCCATTTCTAAAGAGACTTTCAAAGTGATTTCTCCATTAAAGGGACAATGTGAAAAGCGTACTTTTTCCTTGAACTCCAAGGAGTTGCCTTTTTGAGCCATTAAAGGACTACATGTTGAGACAGTAAATAGTAATAAAAAACGGTATCTTCAGTTTTATTTATTTTTATGAATTAGAAAACAAAATCTGAATAAAATGGAAAAAGCAGCTATAAAAAAGGATAATTTTCCTATCAATCTGACTCAAGAGTAGTACAATTATCATAAGTGGTAATATTTATACTTAAGTGTGGATGTGTCTTACATACTGGGCATTTACAATGATTTCTTTTTCTTTTTTTTTTTTTTTTGAGATGGAGTCTCGCTCTGTTGTCCAGGCTGGAGTGTGGTGGTACAACCTCAGCTCACCACAACCTCCGCCTCCTGGGTTCAAGTGATTCTCCTGCCTCAGCCTCCCAAGTAGGTGGGACTACAGGTACCTGCCACCATGCCCAACTAATTTTTTTTGCATTTTTAGTAGAGACAGGGTTTCACCACGTTGGCCGGGCCGGTCTCGAACTCCTGACCTCAGGTGATCCACCTGCCTTGGCCTCCCAAAGTGCTGGGATTACAGGTGTGAGCCTGGCTTGATTTCTATAAAAAAATTTAAGAATGACCCCGGAGTGGATAGGGTGCTGCTGCTTCCTCATCTGCATACACTCTCTGCTCCTCTCTGATTTGTGGAGGACTGTCATCATTCTTGTTCAGACAGTGGGAGGCACCAGCCTGAGCTCAGCAGCCCACACTGCCTTAGCATTCTGACTGTCTGGCTCACTTGTCCCCCCACTGCTATTGCGTAGGTTAAGGATAATGACGTTATAGAATCTTTTCAAATAACTGAGACTTGGAGTATGGGAAATGGGTGAGAGGAGAGAATGGCCAATGTGCTTTCCTCTCAATGCCTGTAGGGTTATGCCCGTGACTATCTGCTCTTGAAGAGACAGGTGAGCGGACAGTCCCATCAGAGCACACTGGCAGAGAGACTTACTGGTCCAGTTATTGCTACATTCTCCAACCGAGGATCTTCCCATTGTGTTCTTTTTATATCTGAAGGGAAGAAAAAGAGAAAAGATGTACTTTCTCACACATAAAATTTATTACAAAAAATAACATAATGAAAAATCGCACTGCACATACTGTGATTTATGTAGAAGATTCTTCCATCTGTGTGAGTTCTCTCTTCCCATCCTGGCTATAATTTAAAATGTATTTCAATTATTTTAGGATAGGGTCGTAGATGAATGGACAGAAAAATAGCACTGGTTGTATGGTTAATTTAACTTGCATATTCCATTCCATTCTTAGAAGGTATCAACATTTTAATAATAATATTAATTATAGATGATAAAGAAATACTATACCCGAAAATGCAAAATATTTGAGATAGCCAAGTTAGATGGTTAGCATTTCTATACACTTACAGGTAAAGGCCCTAGATCATTGGAAGTATCAAGTGATGTCTTTCCTCTCAGATGGGCTGGAATTTTCAATCTTGGATCTTCCTTTTTTGGTAGAGTAAATAAAGAACAATACACACAAATTTTAAAATAATCAAAGTCAGTCTGTTACCATGTTTTCTAACATCAATGGATATTTAAAATATTCTCTTGTAAAAGTCAATTTATACTTTATTTCCTAAATATGTGACACAATATTTTCTCCTTCTAAAATCTATCACTGTCAGGCTATAACATCAAAAGGAATAACGATCAGTTCTCAGGGATCACCACTAACTGGTCATTTCTTTTGCCCCGCTCTTTAGGAAATGTGTCACTATATAGGGCTTTTCTCTATGTAAAAACTGGTGAAAGAGTAGGACATTAAATTGGACCACATGATATTTCTTTCTTTTTTTCTGAGACGGAGTGTCGCTCTTGTCGCCCAGGATGGAGTACAATGGCACCATCTCAGCTCAATGCAACCTCTTCCTCCTAGGTTCAAAGGATTCTCCTGCCTCAGCCTCCTGAGTAGCTGGGATTACAGGCATGCACCACCATGCCTAGCTAATTTTTGTATATTTAATAGAGATGGGGTTTCTCCATGTTGGCCAGGCTAGTCTCGAACTCCTGACCTCAGGTGATCCACCCGCCTTGGCCTCCCAAAGTGCTGGGATCACTGTGCCTGGCCCTGGACCACATGATATTTCTAAGCCCCAGAACATGCATTTTGCCAGCTATCTGTTCAAGGGTCGATTAATATTTTTGAATAACAGGAAGGTAAGCCCAAAAAGGTTATCAAAAGCCAATTCAGAATGTTAAAAAAGAGAACAAAATTAAATTTATTTGGTTTAATTTATATATATTATTTTAATATTATTAATTTATTACATAATTTTAGTATTATTTAAGCTATGTTGGTCTTTTAATAATTAATTAAAATCTATTCATCTGCTGCTAATTTTAAGTAATTTTTCTTTTTTTTTGTTTGAGACGGAGTCTCGCTCTGTTGCCCAGGCTGGAGTGCAGTGGTGCGATCTTGGCTCACTGCAAGCTCCGCCTCCTGGGTTCATGCCATTCCCTAGCCTCAGCCTCCTGAACAGCTGGGACTACAGGCACCCGCCACCATGCCTGACTAATTATTTTGTATTTTTAGTAGAAACGGGGTTTCACCATGTTAGCCAGGATGGTCTCGATCTCCATCTCCTGACCTCGTGATCTCCCCCCTCGGCCTCCCAAAGTGCTGGGATTACAGGCATGAGCCACTGCACCCGGCCTTTAGGTAATTTTTCTATTAGTAGTAAGCCAAGCACTAAACAATTTTAAGCCTTATCTTAAAATAAAAATACTTGTTCTACCTAGCCTCACAAGGTTTTTTTGATATTAAATGAGATATGGATTCAAAAGTGCTTTGGAGCTATAAAGCCTCATATAAAAGCAAAGGATTATTCCTATGTATCTTCTTAAGCATTTATGGCTAGTGAGCTAAAAACTGGAAATAGGAAGTAAACATGAATATCTCCATCATAATCCAAAACAATATTAAAAAGACGCATAAGCATTCTCCTGAATACAAATAATATTATTAAGAATTCAATATACCTTTCAATGAATATTAGGAAACATAGGTTATACTAATATATACTTAAAGATTTTAAGGAACTATACATAAGAGATGATTATTGTTGTTATAAATTTAAATGGAAAAGTATCAAAGTTACCCAGGTGGTGGTTTTAGTGTTGTGGTCAATAAAGAAAGGCCTCCCATTTGGTGCATGCCGGACTTCCCAGCCTTTAGGAAGGAATCCTTGCTCAATTTCAGATGGCTGGGTCACCTGCTGGCCTGAATCACTGGTGGAGGCTTGTGATTGAGGGCCTGCAGAACTCTGGCTTGATGTCAGCTGACTGGTCTCCACTGTGGCCTAGCACATTAATGCAATCATATTGTAATATTTTATAGAGAGAACTCACAAATAGATGTAGTTAAAAAGGTAACTTAACCTGCAAATACAATACACACCCTCCACTAAAGAGACTCTAAATATTTGAGGCTCATTTTCAAATGTAGTTATGGCATGTTAATATTTTCCCAACATTTCAATAATGCATTACATTTAATAACATTTTTCCAATAAATTATTTTGTAAAACTTTATTTTTACAGTAATTTATAATTTTTCAACTAATTCTCAAGCAGTAAGATGTTAGTTAACAGTATGCTGTGGGTGCATCTGACTGAAGGAGCGAGGTCTGCAAGCTCAAGCCCTAGCTGCAAGGGGAGCTCTGGTGCTTATAGGAGGAGGTCGTCTTTGTTTTCCCAAAACTCGCAGGATGGGGAATTCCTCATACACAGAGGTACATTCAAATGATGGGCAGACAAAATGAATGGCAAATATCTACCACAGAAATGGATAATTGAAATGCAATATATTCATGATGGAATATTAGTAGTTAAGAGAAATACACTGGATCTATAAATAACAACATGGACAGAGCTTTAAAACAATGTTAAGCAAAAAGGTGTAGACTTACAGGGCCACAACATCAATGCAAAGTTTTTTTTTTTATCAAGCAGCACCTCATTCTATAAAATAAAATGAGTGTTCTCTCGTTGCAAAATTAGAAACACAGGCATATAAACAATATTTTACATTTTCTTTTCTTTTTTTTTTTTTCCAGATGGAGTTTTGATCTGTTGCCCAGGCTGGAGTACAGGGGCGCAATCTCCGCTCACTGTAACCTCTGCCTGCCGGGTTCCAGCAATTCTCCTGCCTTAGCCTCCCAAGTAGCTGGGATTACAGGCATGCACCACCACGCCCAGCTAATTTTATTTTACATTTTTAAACTCTTTATCTAAGTATATAAAAAAGGCTAGAAAACACAGCAAATTCAAGATGGTGGTTCCCCCTGGGGAATGGGACCAAGAGCTTGGCTAAAAGGAATTTAATCTATAAGATTTTATTTTTAAAAATAAAATGTCTAGAAATATGGTAACTTGTTAATGATGGTAATTCTGAGTGTAAACAATATGTGCATTTGCTATATTATTCTCTGTGCTTTTCAATGTTAAAACATTTCTCAACAAGAGACATGGTGATAAGAGAAAATAAATATTTTGCTAAACACTTACAAGGAAATATTATAGATGACACTGTTGCCAAGGGTGAGGTGTCATCAGAATAAACTTTTTTTTTTTTGAGATGGAGTTTCACTCTTGTTGCCCAGGATGGAGCGCAATGGCATAATCTCGGCTCACCGCAACCTCCGCCTCCCGGGTTCAAGCGATTCTCCTGCCTCAGCCTCCTGAGTAGATGGGATTACAGGCATGCGCCACCATGCCTGGCTAATTTTTGTATTTTTGGTAGAGATGGGGTTTCTCCATGTTGGTCAGGCTGATCTTGAACTCCTGACCTCACGTGATCCTCCCACCTTGGCCTCCCAAAGTGCTGGGATTACAGGCGTGAGCCACCTTGCCCGGCCCAGCATAAACTTCTTTAATAGATCCCAATCGCCAAGATTATCTTTTAGTTAAAATAATGATCCTAACTATTCAAATTACAAAAATACCCAAAGACGAGATCATTTGCTTTTTCCTTTTATTCTCATTTGTACTTGTTTTATATAATAACAAGTGGTAATTCGTGTATATTAGAGATTCATAGGAAAAGGTAGACACTTAACATCAGTGTCAGAATATAAATAATTAGAAGATGCTATGGCCAGGCACGGTGGCTCATGCCTGTAATCCCAGCACTTTAGGAGACTGAGGTGGGTGGATCACCTGAGGTCAGGAGTTTCAGATCAGCCTGGCCAACATGGTGAAACCCTGTCTCTACTAAAAATACAAAAATGAGCCAGGTGTGGTGGCGGGCACCTGTAATCCCATCTACTCAGGAGGGTGAGGCAGGAGAATCGCTTGAACCCAGGAGGCAGAGGTGCAGTGAGCCACGACCACGCCATTGCACTCCAGCCTGGGCGACAAGAGTGAGACTTCATCTCAAAAAAATAAAAAAAAAAAAGAAGGTGCTAGAAGTATCCAGTGTATACTACAAAGTGATGTAATAGTTTACATAGGGATGTGACAGTTTAAATCCTGTAAGAAAGCAAGTTGATAGATTACAGGATACCTGTACAGTGGGCTTTGTCCAAGTAGTCGTTCTGGAATTGTGATCTACATAATATGATCTTCCTCTTTCATCTTGTTTTTCTTCCCAACCTGGTGGTAATCCAGATGAAGTAGGCAAAAGCTAAAGTGAAGAATAACAGAAGAATTAAATACATCAAGTTTAAGAATTCTTCTATCACCCCCAAAAGTTCCCTCTGTCCCTATGTCTACTCTCAGCCCCAAGCAACCACTCATCTGCTCTGTTACTACAGTTTTGCCTTTTCTAGAAATTATATATATATATATATATATATATATATATATATATATATATATATATTTGCCTTTTCTGAGAGAGTGAGAGAGAGAGAGAGAGACAGGGTCTTGCTCTGTTGCCCAGGCTGGAGTGCAGTGGTATGATCTCGGCTCACTGCAACCTCTGCCTCCCGGGTTCAAGCTATTCTTGTGCCTCAGCCTCCCGAGTAGCTGGGATTACAGGCATGTGCTAACACACCCAGCTAATTTTTTTATTTTTAGTATCAACAGGGTTTCACCATATTGGCCAGGCTGGTCTCGAACTCCTGATCTCAAGTGATCCACCTGCCTTGGCCTCCCCAAAGTGCTGGGATTACAGGCATGAACCACTGTGCCTGGCCAGAAGAATTAAATATTAATAAGAAAGAATCCTTTAAAAAACACCACATCCCTTCTTCACTACTTGTTTGCTTTAAAACAAATTATATTTTATTTTGAACTAAAACCATGTATTATAATAAAAATGGGTAAATTATACATTTTAGTGAAATAAACCACATTTTAAATATCTTAAAATGTGCAAAATAAAGTGTACAGTACTTCACTTGGGAAAAAAAAACACTAGAACATTAATAATGAGAGTGATAACAACCCTAATAAAACATACCAACAATAACAAGCACGTGTCCTGTTTAACACAGATAACGTCATTTACTTCCCACCTGAATTTCAATGAGATAATTACTAATACTGGCTCATTTTACTGGTGAGTAAACAGAAGCTTACAATATGGAAGTAACTTGTTACTATACTTGATCTTAGCCAAAAGGCTGAGAGTAATGGAAGTAACTTGTTAAGCGACATGGCTTCGAAGGAATGGAGCTGAGATTTGAACCCAGGTAATCTAACAACAGAAATCATGCTTATCTGCTGAATCAACAGTTACTCCTGCCTTGTTTCTCTAAAAGCTAAGAGATGCTATTTATCATAGTTTGTTACAAATGAATAAAGAGAGGTCTGGTTATTTCCAGGCTTACTTAAAATAGTCCTAAATCCAGGCTGGGCATGATGGCTCACCCCTGTAATCCCAGCACTTTTGGGGGCTGAGGTGGGTGGATCACCTGAGTTCAGGAAGTCGAGGCCAGCCTGGCCAACATGGTGAAAACTCGTCTCTACTAAAAATACAAAAAAAATAGCTAGGCATGGTGGTGGGCACCTGTAATCCCAGCTACTCAGGAGGCTGAGACAGAAGAACTGCTTGAACCGGGAGGCAGAGGTTACAGTGAGCTGAGATTGCACCATTGCACTCTAGCCTGGGCAACTGAGCAAAACTCCGACTCAAAAAAACAAAAATTAGCTGGGCATGGTGGTGCATGTCTGTAGTCCAGCTACTCGGGAGGCTGAAGCAGGAGAATCACTTGAACCCAGGAGGCAGAGGTTGCAGTGAGCCGAGATCGCCTGGCACTCCAGCCTGGGTAACAGAGTGAGACTCCGTCCCCGCCAAAAAAAAAAAAAAAAGTCCTAAATCTGGCCTTCCTGTTGTCATTTAGAACCAGATAAGCCCTGGTTTGGTGTGGCTCCCTAAGGTGGCTTACAACATAAAAACCATCACCACCAGTCTCTACAATGAAGACACCACTTACTAAATACACGGGAGTCCTACGTACTTTGGGGACAGTTGTGATGAGCTGTTACATCACAAAATGATGGATTTAAATGCTGCCCAGTTCCACAAGTGTCCATCAGCTGGTGAATAGATAAATGTAGTGGATATATCTCTATAGTGGAATACCGTGCACTAATAGAGGCATGCAATAACATGGGTCTATGTGAAAAACAGCATGCTAAGTGAAAAAGGTCAGACACGTAAGCCTACACCCTACGAGTCCCTTTACATGAGATTTCTAGAAAAGGCAAAAACTGTAGCAATAGAGAGCAGATGAGCAGTTGCTTGCAACTGAGAGTAGGCATAGGGATTGAGGGAACTTTTGGGGGTGACAGAAGTTTCTTAAACTTGATTGTGGTGATGTCTCCGTAACTGTATAAATTTACAAAACCTCTTTAATTGTATGATCAAACATGGGTGGATTTTATGGTATGTAAATTATACTCCAAGAAAGCTCTTAAAAAAAAAAAACCCAATCAATGTATTGAAGGAAAAAAAAGGCGTGGAAACAACTTTTCTGGTACTAAAATATAAATCATCTCGAGATTCTGCTGCTCATCCGGTCCACCTAAAATTGTGTCTTGGGTGAATGTCTGTCAGTCAAAGAGAACTTCCACATATTCATTGTATAGAGGACATTATAACGTGCAGAGGGAAAAATACCATGGAACTCAGCTTGAGCGGGCTCTGATCTAATGGAGGAGGCTGGACAGATGACAGTGAGTGAGAGTAAGGCTGGCGATGATAGTCTTTCAATGGCATCTGTCCTCTTGTTGATGGTCAATACTGACCAGAACAATGATGCATAGGTGGGTGACCTCTCATTCCTCAGCACAGGATCTGTGTCCCTTTCTTAGTGCAGGGTGTTATTTAGACAGATAACCCACTCATGGGATGAGGATTTTGGAGACTCTGCATTCCTGCACTAGAACATACTCTACTTTTCAAAGCTGATATCTAGACTGCCATTCAAAGTTCCAGATGGTTGGGGAAGAAAATGAGAAAGCCATTCCAAGTGGGGAAATGGAATGCACACAGACTCAGAAGTGGGAGAGAATCAGGACATGGGAACAGTCTGCTTGGAAGAAAAAGCATAGACAGGAATGAAGGCAGCAGGAGGCTTCTGTTGGGGGATAAGGAGAAGGGTAGGCTGAAGAGGCTGGGAGCCTGGGAGTTTTACTTTGGTTTCAAAAACAAGTAGGGCTTCTGGAAAACAGAGACAAATTCAGTAGTGAGGCTTGTGTTAGGAAGAGGATGGAGGCAGGGTTAAGGTCCAAGCTGCCATCCAGGCTGTGGCTGGGACAGCACTGGGCAGGAAGCAGAAGGCCTTAGTAGACTGGTGGATGTGATATTGCAGGGAAGAAACAGACCAAGGACTGATAAACTCCAGCCTGGCTGCCGGGCATGTGAATGCCAGTGCACGCCTGAGTGATGAAACCCTGGCTATGCTTCATGTACAGGGCAGACATGGCTGCTGGATGCCATGTGCACGTGCAGAACATCAGCAAATGGACACAGTGATCCTGAATTGTATGCCGTATGCAGCGGATCACCTCTAGCCAGCACAGCACTTCAACTGACAAGCCCAGATACCACCCACAGTCACCAGCATGCAGAGACTTTGCTTTTATCATGGGAGAGACGGTTCTCCATGTTTTGTCTTTAAGCCCCTTCCCTGAACATCACCACCTGGAGCCTACATTCTGTGCTGTATTGGCTCCCTGTAAGGCAAACGTTCACACTCAATCTTCCAAAAAATAAAAAGAGATGCTGAGTTTTATATTTTTATTGATGGATGGGAGAGGGTAAAACTCACCACAGGAAGTGTAGGTTGTTCCTCAAAAGTATAGGCTTGTAAGCTGCCTCTTCTGCTGGAATGATTCTTGTAAAAAAACAAGACAACAGAAGAATACCCTTGAGATTTGTGATTTGCCTTTGAGTGACAGCTAAGGTAGTGAGGGTAAATATGACAGGGCAGAAGAGAGAAGGCTGGCTAGGATGCAAATGTTGAAAGTGCAGGCTGAGTCACGTGGTCGCTCTCAGCCCCCCACGTGGACACCTTCACACATCCAGCTCCCATGCCCCCGGTGCTGGACTGCCTCCTGGACACCTTCTCTTGAATGTTTCACAGAAACCATTCTCAAATACACTCCCTCTCCACTTTAGTTACTAGTTTTATTGTTGTTTTAACTTCAAGTTTCATCTTTTGTCACTTTGATTACAATGGCAGCAATATCCTAATAGGTTTCCCCGTTGCAAGTCTTACTTCCTTAAGTCCATTCTCCATGCTGCACGCTGCAGGCTCAGAGCATCCTGCAATGCACAGCCAGTCCTGTCCTTCTGGAGCTGAAGCCAATGACAACACAGAAAACAATGCTTCCTGAACACCACGACCTGCCTCTTCCTGACTTCTTCAGCCACTTCCCACTTCGCAGTCTACCCCCTGGACATTCCAGACTACTTGTTTCCTGGAAATCTCATGTTCTTTCTTTCCTTATGTTTTTCTATACATGCTATTATCACTATCTGAAATATCTTAGTTTTGTTATTTAATGACATCAAAATTTACAATGCACATACAAATTAAATCAGAATATCCACTGTAGTACTGTTTATAATAGTACTGTAAACAATCTAAAGTCTTTCAATAGGAGACTGGTGAAATGCCTTAAGGGTTACTTGTACAATGGAATATGCCAGAGTTTAATGACTGTTTTAGTTGGTTTTTAAAGGAGTACACCTATCTGTACTGAAATGGTTCAATGTCTAAGAGACAGCAAGCGAAAAAAGCAAGTTACCAAAAAGTATGTTTAAGATGATCTCAGGTTAAAAAATCATCTATAAATATATGTGTATGCATGCATGTTTATGAATATACAGAAAAAGTTTCTATATATGTATGCATGTGATTTATCACCAGCAAATCAGTATCATTTATTCTTTAGGTCTTTGACCACTAATAGTAACTGAGGGAGCATATATTAGTGGTAAGATGGAAGGTTTAATTTTTATTTATTATTTATTTTTTTTTTTTGAGACAGAGTCTTGCTCTGATGCCCAGGCTGGAGGGTAGTGCGATCTTGTCTCACTGCAACCTCCACCTCCCAGGTTCAAGCAATTCTCTTGCCTCAGCCTACCGAGTAGCTGGGATTACAGACACACGCCACTGCACCCGGCTAATTTTTGTATTAGAGACGGGGTTTTGCCATGTTGGCCAGGCTGGTCTCGAACTCCTAACCTCATGTGATCTGCCTGCCTTGACCTCTCAAAGTGCTAGGATTACAGGTGTGAGCCAAGATGCCCAGTCTTAAATTTTATTTTATATACCTAAATACAATCTCAATTTGTAACCATAACCATACAGTGCTTTAAAAATATTTTTTAAAATAGGTAACACTCATACATGTTATAAAATTCAAAAGGAGCCTGGGAAACAATACTATACCAAGTCTTTACAAAAATTTTTTTAAAAAATTAGCAGGGGTACAATGGCATGTGCCTGTAGTACCAGCTACTCCAGAGGCTGAGGTGGGAGAATCCCTTGAGCCCAGAAGTTTGAGGTTGCAGTGGGCTATGATCATGCTACTGCACTCCAGCCTGGGCGACAGAGTGAGACCCTATCTCAAAAAAACAAAAGGTACAAACAATATATATCCTGCTCATTCTTTGCCTCTCTTCAGAGGCAAGCAAAGTTATTAGTTTCCTGTTTAGTCCTTGAGTAAATTATACACATATTTATGCTCTGCATTTAAATAATTTACATAAATTCTGGTGTAACAAACACACTGTTCTGTACCTTGCTGTTTTTCATTTACCAGCATCTCTTAGGGACTGTTCCATCCAACATATACAATCAAGCCCACCTTGTTCTCTTCAATGGCTGCATAGTATTACACTATATGGTTACCATGTATTACTTTAAGTAAAAAAAAATACCAGGAAGAAGGGGAATGGGATTGTATGTGATTTATCATCAGCAAATCAATACGGTTTATTCTTTTTTTTTCTTGAGACGGAGTTTCACTCTGTCACCCAAGCTGAAGTGCAATGGTGCAATCTCGGCTCACTGCAACCTCTGCCTCCTGGGTTCAAGCAATTCTTCCAATCTCAGCCTCCCAAGTAGCTTGGATTACAGGTGTGCACCACCGCACCGAGCTAATTTTTGTATTTTTAGTAGTGACAAGGTTTCGCCATGTTGCCCAGGCTGGTCTTGAACTCCTGACTTCAACCCATCTGTAATCCCAGCCTCCCAAAGTGCTGGGATTATAGGCATGAGCCACCACGCCCGGCCTAATGTAGTTTAGGTCTTTGACTGACCTGTCCCACTCCCCTGTGAAAAAATGAAATGAATGGAAGACAGAACAGACAAATGGAAGAAAGGAAGGGCAGGAGGCAGGCAGGCGGATTTACTGGCAGACATTCATATTCACGTACAACTATCTACTGTGAAGCTTCTTGAAGAAGATGCTAGAGCAGAGGTTAGCACACATTTCCTGTTAAGATCCAGACAGTAAATACTGGCTGTGGGCCATATGGTTGCTGCTGTAACTACTTAATTCAGATGATGTCGTGTGAAAGCAGAGATGGGCAATACCAAAACAAATGATGTGGCTGTATTCCAATGGTAATTATTCATAACAGGCAGCTGCCGATTTGGCCCACTGGTTGTAGTTTGCTTTCCTCTGCACTAGAATATAAGTCCCATGAAGGCAGGAGATATTGTTAATTTTATTGACTGATGTATCCTCAGTAACTAGCATATAGTACTTTGCATATATGTGATCAGCTCTCAATAAATATTTACTAACTAAATGAAAGGCAGGGAAACCTCAACTGGAAATGACAAATAGCATCCTCAGAGAATAATCTTTGTCTTCTACTCAGTCTCCCTTGATGATACATATTAGACAGCTAGCTATGAAGTTCTCATCGTGGAAGCATATGCTGGGATACTTTATTCTGAACCCTATGGACAACAGTTTTTACAGTGGTGGCTGAAGTGAAAATGTCATCTATCTCCTTGTTTAGTCAAAGTATATCAGTTCTTATTCATATATACCTGTTGGTGACATCTGTGATATAATGTTAAAACTTCAGGCCAGAAGCAGTGGCTCATGCCTGTAATCCCAGCACTTTGGGAGTCTGAGGCAGGTGGATCACTTGAGGCCAGGAGTTCAAGACTAGCCTGGCCAACAGGGTGAAACTCCTCCATCTCTACTAAAAATACAAAAATTAGCTGGGCGTGGTGGTGTGCACCTGTAATCTCAGCTATTCAGGAGGCTGAGGCATGAGAATCGCCTGAAGCTGGAGACGGAGTTTGCAGTAAGCCGAGATAGCACCACTGCACTCTAGTCTAGGTGACAGAGTGAGATGTCTCAAAACAAACAAACAAACAAAAAACCAACTTCAGCATAACTAGGAGAGAGAAAAGCAGTCCCTAACATCCAAGAGCTGGCCTGGCACTCATAGGTAAGATCAAGACAAAATCAAGACCACTCTGTAATCGTGGCTGAATATAGACAAAACATGAACATTGTCCAAGCCACAAAATACCAAACATTTCCCCATCCTGGCAAATGTGAGTGACTGTTCTACTTTGCTAATCATAGCTTTAGCCTCACTACAGATAAGATTTGAGATACAAAATCATAGAATTATCCCTGCTTCCCAACAGCATCTCATGTAGAGCAAAGTCCTGCTTCCTAAAACCCTCTTCAAAATCACCTAACAGGAGCCCAAATCCCTGAAGTCTTTTCTAACATTCTGCTACCAAAACACCAATGGTGCGTGTTCTCCCTTGCTGAAATGAATAATAAACCCAACTTGTTCAATGACAAATGTGTCCCTAGTGATTTTTGACTGGAGGGCACTGACATAATGGAAATTTGGATGCCATGACTCTGGTCCATACTACTAATGAGGATATTTGAAAAATGACCATGTTGTAAAGTCCCAAGGTCCCTAACGCATTATTACATATTATTGCATTTAAGACAAAATTTTACATAAAAGTTAGTTGTTGAATAGTATAATATGTATAATATAAACTACTGAAGCCATAACAAAATCTAAGAGCGTCTTACTGAGCTGGATGCTGGCTGGCTCATGGCTGAATTTCCAAAAATGGTGAGTCTGGCATTCAATTCTTCTGCAAGATGAGTTGGAATATCCAAGTTACTTGATGGTGGAGGTGATGGGAAGGCCTGGCTGCTATACATGGTGGCTTCATCTTCTCTTATAATTTCCCAGTTCTAAAATGAACAGAATAAGCTTGAGCCACACATACTTTATTGCTATAGCATGTGTCTTTCAAGGAGAACTAGGAAACTACTTATACCTCGGAAGACTCTCGGTTGTCAACACTTTCTGTTTCCTCGGATATCTGCCGCCTGGTGGTAAATGCACGTTGTGCTTGCAGTTGAATGTTGCCATTCTCAGCATCTGTTAGGTTGTCCCTATATTGGAAGTATAAAAAGCCATCATCCATGTCTTAAGTAGTTAAAATGATTGTCAAAGATTCTGTGATCATTGGAAAAAAAATCTACATTACATCAATAAAAAAATTTATTGTCTTTGACCAAAGGCTATTTCAACATGCAAAGATTCAATCATGGGTAGGCAGACTGGTATATTTAGAGTACCTTACGGAGTTTAAGGTTTTGTGAAAAGGTATAACATGTCTGATTTGATATTTTAGTTTGTCACTATGTCTAGGATAATGTCCAACACATACAGGTACTCAAAAATATTTTGAGTCAGAATGCTTCATAGATTATTTCATTGTATTATTTTGCCATGTTATTATAAGAGTAAAACAGTTACACATACATACATCTTTGTGAATCAGATAGTACATTTTCTAGAATTGGTCTTAAGCCAGGAGTCCATGCATGAATGTGAAAGGCAGAATGAAAGATGGTGTAAGAACTTTATAATGAAAAGCTTAATGGTTTAGGAATTACATATCTATTAGTAATGGTATCTGTTTTTCGTAATATACAGTCATGAGCCTGTCCTGAAAAAGGTAATAGTAAAGATTTGTCTGAGCTTAGGAGAGGTACAATAAATCAGATTGGACGGTTAATGAGTATTAAAAAAAATAGAAAGAATGAATAAGACCTAGTATTTAATAGCTTAACAGGTGACTACAGTCAATAATAATTTAATTGTACATTTAAAAACCAGAAGACTATAATTGGATTGTTTGTAACAAAAAGGATAAAGGCTTGTGAGGATGGATACCCCATTTTACATGATGTGATTATTATGCCTTGCATGCCTGTATCAAAACCTCTCATGTACCCCACAAACATATATACCTACTAGGGACCCACAGAAATTAAAATTTTAAAAAATCAGATTGAACACCCTTACCCCAGTCATTTATATTATTCTAATTATTTGCATTTAATATAACCAGTCTATCAGATCAAGAATTTTGTTCAAATATTTAATAATAAAATTATTGTTAATTTATTTAATGCGACATGAGCTCAGGCTAGTCAGAAGACCAGTTCTTACTGTACCGTAGCTAAAGAAAACATAATTTTGATACATGGTTCTAAGGGAATGCTTCAGTTTTTTTCCCCCTAAATATTTGATTTTGGCTACCTGAAAATGACGTCAGCCACAGTGAAAGAACTGTGATTTTGCTCATGTAAGGCTTGCCATAATACTGAGGTATGCAACAGCGCAATTCTGCAGAATTTTATAGTGTCTTCAGCTTTGCAGTCTGTACGTCACTCTATGAAGACTGAAGCTTCTGTGCCATGAAGTACTTGAACTGCTGATTTGTTTTGGAAGGATTTGAGAACAGAAAATATCTATAAAAGTGCTTGGCATATATCAGGCACAAAATATCAAAGCCAAAAATTAGGAGGCTAATGAACACATTAAAAAATTACGAGTATGTTTCAAACAGAAGACTAAAGGAAGACTTTATAAGACTATATGGAAGGAAAAATGGAAGGGGATTTGAGAATAAATATGAATAATGGGAGATTTTATAAATGTATATACAGTCTAATAATAAAAAAAAATCACTGAGGAGACATAAGTTAGAATATGTTGAAAGTCATTCCGTCCTTGATCTGTGCATGCTGGAAGTTATGTGGACATTGACCAGACTGTCAAATGCGCGTTTAACGTAATACCCTTATTATTGAGTCCTTTATATTTTACAAGTAATTTATATTTTAAAAATAGAGTACTATAGCAATTAACATTTTATTATATTTTAATAACAAACTACAAAAATTCTCCAAGACTTCTAATTCAGCCTAAAAATAAAAATGTACCATTTGTGGCTACATAAAATTAAAAACCTATTAAAATTAAGACACAATTAAAAGGGTAGTATCTAGAGTCAAGTAATTTTGAATATTATCAAGTCATTTAAAAAACGAAACAGCAGAGTTAGGATTTTTAAAGTCCTGGGCAATAAAAATCCTAGTATTCTTATAGTTTATGGATCACTATACTGTTATGAATCCATCTGAGACATGACTTCAAAATGAAAATTCGTAGTTAAAGTGTTTCCAGATTAAAATTGTGAAAGCCATCAGCACATACTGAGGGGTTGGTCTTTTCCACTGTGTTCTTCTAGATTCATGGTTTACATAATAGGTCCTTCCAAGGATATCCTGCCTCTCTTCCCACCCTGGAGGTAGAGGAGAAGGTTCTTGTTGTTGCTGCAAATGGCAAGCAGCATCTGGTTGGTCCAAAACAACCCAGCCAGGCTGAAAAACAGGATGGCAGCAATTAAGTTTACGCATGATTTTTTTAACTTTCTAAATTATATGCTAAAGGAAATTTAAAAAGAGATTTATTATATCAAGTTTTAGAAATTATGCATAGACAGAATAAACAATCCTCAACTTTTAAGACCATAATGTAAATACTTTATGATAATGAAGACTCTTTTTGCAAAAATGATAACCATTTAAATTTTGTTTAAAATTGTCTAAAAATTTTTCAAAAAAAACTTTAAAGGCACAAGCCTGTAAAGTTTCTACCAGGTTCTTCCTGGGTGACAGAACCAGATCCCATCTCAAAACAACAATAAAACAGAACTTTAAAACAAATCTATTTAAAATTTTCATAACAAAAAAGTAATAAAAGTATGTGAGGTGACAGATTTAATTAGCCTGATTTAATCATTTTGCATTGTAAGTATATATCAAAACATCACATTGTCCTCCATAAATATATACAATTATTGTCAATCAAAAATAAAATTTTTAAAAATCTAATAGAAAAAAAGGACAAAAAATCTTTTAAATAAACAACCACGGAAAGTTGGAAAGTACTGAGAGATTGAGAAGTATAGTTTAAACTACTAGTGTAATCTTAGGCTGTTCTCTAAATTATCAGCTGAATGAAGGGCAAGGATTATTTCTTATTGGTCATTGTCTTTCCTACAGAGAAAGCACCTTGCTTACGGTAGAAATCAATAACTATCTGACACATGGAAAAAATCATTTGATAAAGGTCAAATATACAGAGGGGCAAGATGGGGAAGGCAAATGATTTAGAAATAACTGCTACAGTGAACTCTCTAGTGATGGAAAAGTCATTCTCATTCCCTTGTCTGATTTCTCTCTTTCTCCTCTGGACCAAGGCAAGGCATTTTATCAAGTCATAAAACAGCCAAAGAAAGATTTTTTAAAAATGCACTGAGAAGTTTGGTTTCTCAGAGATTAACAAGGGGCAAAATTAACATAAAGCCTTAGTTAGGTCAGTTAAAGTAAGGAATTGATAGAAAAGAGTAGCAAGAGTTAATGCTTTTATATGAGAAACCTCACAAAAGAAAAGGCAGTAGGTCAAAGATTCTATTAAATACTGATTGGTTAGGAAAGCATTAGAAACTGAAATAAACTGGCGAAGAAAACTTTAAAATGCTCCCAGAAGGACACAAAAGAAGACCTAAATAAGGGAAAGACATAGTCTGTTCTTGGCTGGGAAGACTCAGTCTCACAAAGGTGTCAATTCTTCCCAAGTTAATCTATAAATTTGCCAAGATTCCAACAAAACTGTATTATGATTAAAAAAAAAAATAGGCCAGGTGCGGTGGCTCAGGCCTATAATTCCAGCACTTTGGGAGGCCGAGGCGGGCAGATCACTTGAAGTAGGGAGTTTGAGACCAGCCTGACCAACATGGAGAAACCCCATCTCTACTAAAAATACAAAATTAGCCAGGTGTGGTGGCGCATGCCTGTAAATCCCAGTTATTTGGGAGGCTGAGGCAGGAGAATCACTTGAACCCGAGAGGCAGAGGTGATGGTGAGCGGAAATCACGCCATTGCACTCCAGCCTGGACAACAAGAGTGAAACTCTGTCTCATAAAAAAAAAAAAAAAAAGATACGAGGCAACTCTCAAGTTCAACAGAAACATAAACAAGCAGGAATAAGCAGCACAATTTTTAAAAAGAAAAGCAAGAAGTGAAGATCAACCCTACCAGATAAAAACACATTATAAATGACAACAATTAAAGCTGTGTGGTTCTGGTGCATGCATCGACAGGCAGCTCAATAGATTTGCCCAGAAAGAAACTCAGCTTTATAGGAATTCCGGCCAGGCACGGTGGTTCATGCCTGCAATCTCAGCACTTTGGGAAGCTGAGGTGAGGGGGTCACTTGAGGTCAGGAGTTTGAGACCAGCCTGGCCAACATGGTGAAACCCCATCTCTACTAAAAATACAAAAATTAGCCGGGCATGGTGGCGGGCGCCTGTAATCCCAGCTACTCGAGAGGCTGGGGCAGGAGAATTGCTTGAGCCCAGGAGGCAGAGGTTGCAGTGAGCTGACATCGCACCACTGCATACCAGCCTGGGCGACAGAGCAAGACTCTGTCTCAAAAAAAAAAAAAAAAAAAAAAAAACTTTATAGGAATTTAGAATATGATAAAGACATTTGAAATCTGTGGCAAAATAGGCAGATTACTTAGAAAATGGGCACCCATTTGGAAAAAACTTCACTTGAATCCCTACCTCATGCCTTATATCAGGATAAGTTACAGACTGAATAATATCTAAATGTTTAAAAGTGAAACCAAAAAGTAGTAGTAACAAACTTTTGAAAATTTTAGAAATATATTTTAAAAGTGGGACACTGTTAAATATGACACCAAACCTTGAAGGCATGAAAGAGAAGATCCATAAATTTGATAACAAAACACCCACATTTGTATATGGCCAAAACTACTAAATAACATTAAAAAAAAAAAAAAGAGCAAATGACAAAGTGGCAAACATTTTTGGTGCTTTGATAACTGACACAGAATAATTTCCTTAGATACACAGAGCTTCTGTTCTAGGCCTGGAGATCAGCAGTAAATGACTGCTGTGTGACAGGCAGTGGACTGCTTCCACGATGGAAGAGAATTCTTCCACGTTGGAAGGCTAGACCTGAAAACGAGGCCTCAGGGAAAAGAGTTGGGAAGGAAAGGAATGTTTTTTGGTAGCAGGGAGAAATGGATAGGGGTTTCTGCAGCAAGGTTGATCTAGTTTGGCTGTATAGAAGGTGACGAGTAGTGGGGTAGGAAGATGACAGAATAAATTATTTTGGGAGAAAAGGTCTGGAGCGGAATTTCTCTCTTTCTTCTCTCTCTCGACAGGGTCTCATTATGACACCCAGGTTGGAGTGCAGTGGTGCCATCACAGCTCACTGCAGCCTTGACCTCTTGAGCTCAAGAAATCTTCTACCTCAGGCTTCAGGTGTGTACTACCATCCCAAGCTAATTTTTAATTTTTTTGTAGAGATGGGGTCTCGTTATGTTGCCCAGGCTGGTCTCAAACTCCTGGGCTCAAGCAATCCTCCTGCCTTGGTCTCCCAAAGTGCTGGGATTACCAGCGTGAGCCACTGTGCCCAACCTTTCTTCTTCTTTTTTTTTCTAAATTTTTACCTCTTTTATAAGAATTGTTATCTCTATTTTTTCTTTTTATTGCCCAAATTTCATTCTCTTCTTTCCTTATATCCTCTTACTTTGTCTGCCCATCCATGTTGATCTTCCTTCTTTCTTTCTTTTCCTTTCTCTTAAATTATGATAATACAGGATCTAGCATACCTAAAATTTAGTCTTCAATATATTGAATCAGATTGTATGTTTCTGGTTTCAATCCCAAAACACGTTAAGTTTTTATATTTTACTCTTTTGAGAAAATATAAATTTAACATTTTTTGGTTGAATATAACCATTGATTACGTTTCCTTTAAGATTAATACAATTTATTAATAAAATAGTTCTCACTACTGCTGTAAAGGATTATAAAAATACTCAGTGCTAGAAAAATGGTACCAAAAGAATATTTCTTTTAAAGCTTCTTAGAGATTTCTCTCTTAAATGTCTGCTTAATGTATTTATATTATCTGAGTAAATTCAAGAAGAGAAAGAACAAAAATTAATTTAATTAAGGGCTTAAAAAAGACCTGTCTCAAATTTGTGGAAGAAGAGTTGTACAATCAAACACGGCTTAGAAAGACTGGATACAATGCCTCTATACAGTCAATTTTTTGGATAGAAGGCCTTCCTATTAAATATGTATCAGCTGCTATTCTTTATAAAATAACTTTCTAAGTATCAATGAACCTTATTTAATTTCTAACCACAAAGCCAATATGTAATTGCTCACAATTTAATCAAGTCAAAGAGGGTCAGAAAGAAAGCATTCAGAGGTACAACCAACATTTTATGTTAATTTTGTAAAATACATACAACTAACCCTAAAGTTGCAAATGGTACAAAAATCAAGTGTTACGTAATTATCTATTATAGCCATACTTTACTACAGAATACAAACTACCTAAGAGTGAGCTTCATTTCAAAATTACAATTGTTTTCCTTAAATAGTAGAATTTTATATATACAGTCACAAACTAGCTGTCAAAGGACTAGGCAAGACTCCTCTAGTCATTAGCTACACAGAAGGTAAATAAGCACAGATTCATGTGTTTGAATTCCTAGGGCCTTTCATAAATAAACTCCTACAAGCTTACATCTCCTGAAATTATAAGGTGCATTCTGAGGGAATTCAAACACTGAGACATGAGACCGCAAAATGAAGTGAAGCAGTTCTCTCCACAGAAACTCAACTGTGAATAGGGTCCTATGATGCGTGCATGTGGGCAAAACTTGGAGCAGGTTACTAAATAATGAAATGCTGTTAAATTTTTTCAAGTTACTAAATAAATAATTTTCTTTCTTTACAGCAGATATCCTTCATTTCAAACAGAATTCCATTATTCAAGATACTCTGGTACACCAAAAAGCCAGGTAGAGAAACTTCTACTGAATGAATACTTGAAAACTTTACAAACGATTATTATACGAAAATCAGAGAAAAATACCTAACAAAAAGTTAATCAAATAAGTGAAGAGAGTTCTTTGATCACCAAACCAGGGGCTATCTATACTCTGTGATTTGAAGAAAAAAGGTTCTTTCCTGGCTGGGTGCCGTGGCTCACGCCTGTAGTCCCAGCACTTTGGGAAGCCGAGGCAGATGGACGGCTTGAGGCCAGGAGTTCAAGACCAGCCTGGCCAACATAGTAAAACTCTGTCTCTACTAAAAATACAAAAATTAGCCAGGCATGGTAGCACATGCCTGTAATCTCAGCTACTTGGGAGGCTGAGGCATGAGAATTACTTGAACCCAGGAGGCAGAGGCTGCAGCGAGCTGAGATTGCACCACTGCACTCCAGCATGGGCCACAGAGCAAGACTCTGACTCCAAAAAAAAAAAAAAAAGGTCTTTCCTTCTATTATTATAGATTCTCCTGCAAAGCAAAATCTCATTAGTGCATTTAAAATTTTCCCAGAAAGCTCTGCTGCAAATTCACTACCTGTTCTAGAGCTTTTCTTTCTCAAGGTACATGGGCATGTGAGGTAGAGCCTAGCCCCTGGGGAAGGCCCTCAGCTTCACTGTTCTTATGGAGACCTAAGCAGGCCCTCAGTCAGAGGAGAAAGTGTTAAGCAAGGCAACAAATAAGAACCCTCCAGAGCAATTTGGTGCCATACGCTGTGTGCTTTGCTTTCAGTAACTGCTGTTAATATGGTTTGGCTGTGTCCCCACTCAAATCTCATCTTGAATTGTAGCTTCTATAATCCCCTCGTGTCGTGGTAGGCACTCAGTGAGAGGTAACTGAATCATGAGAGTGAGTTTTTCCGGTGCTGTTCTCATGATAGCGAATAAGTCTCATGAGATCTGATAGTTTTATAAAGGGCAGTTCCCTGGCACACACTCTCTTGCCTGCCACCATATAAGCTGTGCCTTTGCTCCTTTTTCACCTTCCACCATGATTGTGAGACCTCCCCAGCCATGTGGAACTATGAGTCCATTAAACCTGTTTTTAAAGCTTTATAAATTACCCAGTCTCTGGTATTTCTTCACAGCAGTATGAAAATGGACTAACACAGCTACTGAATAAATGATACTTCTTTTTGATGATAATGTGCTTTCAAAGGGAACCTCAAGGAGCAGGTGTTTTTTTGACCCCTTTCCAAATCATAAATTTTTTTGCTGGAAGAAACCCTCGAGGTCATCTGATGCCATCCTGTCACTCTGCAAACAAGATCCTGAGGTTCGGAAAAGTTCAATGACTCACACAGGTCTGGCTAGACAGAGTGTGCAACTAGGATTCCAGTCTCCAAACCCTATCCAATTCTATTCCAAATACATACTTTCTGCCTCCTACTTGCTTACTCCAGATGCATGTAACTCTACACAAATCTTGACTTGGACTTTCCTCTCATCCTGTCATCCATGAAAATTGTTAAATTCTACTTGCCCCACATACAGAAGGCTCTTTATTAGATCACTTAAATTTTCCTTGCTCCCTAATTCCCCTCCTTTCCTATGAGCCCTCCCACCATAATAAGAATATTAACAGGACTTAAATTTCATAAAAGAGTTCCTAATCAGTGGAGTCTCCTCAAAATGTCCATATATTTAACTTCAAAATACTAAATTGTGTTCTTACTTTAATGGAGAATATACAGTTTTAGAAAACTTTGAAAAACTAGATTTATATTCTATTCTCTACTCCTTAACCTTTAAGAAGGCCATCAATAATGGCCATTCCTTCTACAGAAATATCCTTAGAGGAAAAACTATTAATGCTTGGGTGAAATAAACATCCAAGTAAATAATCTTCATTGCACATGTTAACTTCATTCAATAGTTATTGTTCTTCAGAGTACAGTAAAATAAGAAATTAAAAATTTTTTAGTTTAACCAAATATTTATAAAATCTCACCTCTAATTCCTCAGCCTGTTCTGCATTATCATCTTCTGAGCCACTGGTTTTAGGTAAATAAGTCATTTTTAGTCTCAGGTAACCTTTAACTCTTGATTTGTGACTGTAGAAAAGAAAATAAATATTCATAAAACTTTAACACCGGGAGAAAAATATTCAATTAATAAGAGTTTAATGAACACCCACTAGGTACCAGGGGGTCTACAAAGGGAGGTTCAAAGACAAGTTCCAGGGCAGAAGATATCTAGGGAAAGGAATAGAAGGTGGAGAAAAGGCAAACATATATAAATAAATAAATAAATAAATAATTGTTATGACACAAAGAAGATGCTAAGGAAGTTTAAGTGAACGATCAGAGACAATGTCAAAGAGAAGCTGGCCTTTGAGTTGGGGTTAGAAGATTGGGGAGGATTCTTACCTGTGGCAGTAGAGGAAAAGGCATATGAGTGGAGAAGAGGGCAAGATCCAGGAAACAGATGGGAAATTTGGGGTGCAATTAAGGAAATTGCAGTAGTTGAGTTTGGCTAGATTATAGGACATGTAAAGGGGACTACAGGAGATTGGGATGGTCCAGAGGTCATGCAAAATCAGACAACTTCAGACTTTATTTTGCATATTTTGGTAAATCACTGAGAATTTGGGGGATAGAGAAAGGCATCCTCAGAGATGTGCTTTAGGGATACTAATCTGGCCATATTTTTTTGGATGACAGAAGAGTAGAGGGCAAGGCCTGATCAATGTCTGAAACCTGCTACATCTCTTTGGCAGCTGTTTGAATCTGTCACACATTAATTTACCTAATCTATTTTTATATTGTATCACCTCTTTGAATAATCAGTTGTCTAAGCTAAAGGCTGCTGCCTGCTGTAGTAATATTTTAAATCTTTTGAAAACCTGTCTTTCATAAGCTGCTGCTGCTTTTTTTCTTCTTCTTCTTCTTTTTTTTTTTGTTTGTTTTGAGACAGCATCTCCCTCTGTCGCCCAGGCTGGAGCACAGTGGCTCAATTACGGTTCACTGCAGTCTTGACCTCCCAGGCTCAGGTGATCTTCACACCTTAGCCTCCTGAATAACTGGGACTACAGGCACACACTGCCATGCCCGGTTAATTTTTGTATTTTTTTGTAGAGACAGGGTTTTGCCATGTTGCCCAGGCTGGTCTGGAATTCCTGGGCTCAAGCAATCCACCCACCTAAGCCTCCCAAAGTGCTACGATTACAATGCTTTCATAAGGTTCTAATTTAAGGCTTAATTCTATTGTCCTCATCAATTCTAGTATCCTATGATTTACTTAAGAAATCCTTACTTGTCTCAGCTCTCTATATAGATTTTTTGGGGATGATTTTTTACAGATATCAGATATGTAGCAATTACCCTTTGTCTTTCTAGACAAGAGTCCTAATCCTTTTATTCTGTCTTCAAGAGATTACCTACCCCCACTCCCAAGCCTCCCCTAATCTTTTTAGCTCTTCTCTGTATGGTTCTCATGGATTTGGCAAATTTAGTGTATCCTTTCATGAGTAGTCAGTGAAATCCTGATGCTTATTTCCAAGGCCGCTAATGTGGCTTGTGTCTCCATACTGAAGGAGATGTGAACATTCTGACTTGTGGCTATAAAAGATGGATACAGAAAATGTGCTCAGACAATGTTTTGTTGAAAAGTTTCTCTACAATTGTATGTTTCATGTCTTTTCAATTGGAAAAGAAGCCTCAAGGTTTTGACTTAATGGGGCTCAAACAAATTTAGGAATGTAGTACATTTTCTATCTGAATAAAGTTCTTTCTACACTTGCAATAATATTCATTGCAGACAGAAGAAGCAAATTGTATTTTTTAAAGATAAAGACGCTAGAAAGCATGTGACAAATTGAAAAGCAGGCTGCTAGGACAATCGAATAAGAAAAAACAATTTAGTTATTCTTGATATGCAGATGTCACAATCAGTCTAAAATTAAAAGACTAAAAGAGATTTACATTCCAGACATCTACAGAAATTAAATGTGACTTCCTTTATAGAGAGTAAATATTAACAGTCAGTGAGCACTCCTTTTCATTTTTTTAATATTTATATTATAAACAGTAATTTTAAAAATCATTTTTAAGTGAAAAATTTTACTAAGTTCCAATAGTACATTTTCAAATGCATTTTATAGTTTAAGAAACAAGACAAATACTGTTGCTTTCACAGAAGTCCTTTCTCTGCTTTAGTTTGACCTTTTTGACAGTAAATCCACACATGTTTTCACTAGATTTTACTTGTCAATGAGGTATAGAAGATCAAAAGGAGTTTTAGTTACAGCTTAAATTTAAATTTTTTTGATAAACATCAAGTAACTTTGTTTGGGAAAATGGAATTATAAGCATGCTATTTGGGTTTTAAATTCCAGTCTTATGTTATTTTCTCTAAATATTTGAGTCTTCTGAAATATTAAGTATGCAAAATATAGTTAGGTTTTTCTGAAATTGGCTTTGTGCACGTCGAGTTAGGTAATGGTTTTAGATGAATTCATGTTTGTGATTTTTTAAAGCATAGTATGACAATATGACATAAATAGCCTTCTAGTCTGATAAGTATTAGGAGAATGAATCTTTCCCAAAAGGCTGTGATCACTTTCTGTATTTTCAGAATGTTTTGCAATGTGCATACAGTACTTTTAATCAGAAATAGCAATGAAGCTTTTAAAATAATAATAATAATAATAATAATATTTAGAAGTAGCTTATTTACAGAGGTTTAAACCCTGAATTTCTAATAAGGCTACTGTAAGGTGTAATGAAGAGATAAAAAATTTAATATGCTATTATTTTATATTTACTGACCTTCTTGGATGAAGAACAAAATCCTTAAATGTATATGGTCTCTCCAATCTTGGATTTTCTGTCTAGAATAAAACAGTGGGTTTTCAAAATATATCTATAACACCAAAAGCATGTACTTTTCAAGAATACTCATGAACTATCACCTAAGGCATAATTTAAGTTGGAAGTGAGGAAAAAAAGTAGCTTTAGTTTATCAAATGCTAACTTGACAGTGCTTTCACTTTCCTGCTCAAGAGGAATTGCAGCCGACATCACAACTCAAACGAAAACTAGCTGAGCAGGTGGGTTGTGGAGCCAAAGGGAGGGCAGAAGAGAATAAGCAGAAAAACAGTATAGAGTGGTTAGTATGTTGACATCCCAAAAGAGCATGGACTATGCACATGTCTGCAGGCTGGCTTGGTTAGAGCATAGAGATAATTCTAGGAGATCAAAAAAGTCAACAGCCTGGAAAGTTAAGACTGGATTAAATATATTACTGAAAGCTTATGGTCCTGCACCCTGTTTAAAAAAAAAAAAAAAGATTATGCTCTGGAAAGACTGTGGAGAGCCAATTAATATAACTCACAAGACTGAAAAAGAAGTATTTTTTCTCTTTCTTTAAAATTCAGCAGTTGTTAGTTTTTATTATCCTTCTCTGATGTTTTGCATTGTTAACTACCCAGTCTGCCTTGAAACTCTTTTCTTAAATTCTCATGACATTATTTTACTTGGCTCTTTTCCTGTTTCCCCTTGTCTGTCTTCTCTTTCTTTTCTGATCCACTCACGTTGACTGAGGGTCAATGGCTGGCCCTCCGTTCTTATCTCTTTCATCAGGAGAGCCCATTATTCTCAGAGATTCTGCTGTTATCTGGACAGTGATAACACTCAATCCTTCCAGTCCCTTTTCCCTGCCTAGCTGATTTTTATCTCTCTGTCAGCAGTCTACTTTAAACTTTCATTTTCTTTGTTTCCTATCAAAACTCTGTTTGTCCAAAAATAAATTTTTTGCTTTTCAAAACAAAATGGCTTTTCTTCCTCACTTTTCTACGTGAGACGCCACTCTTATCTTCCAAGTTCAACTTGTATTATCTTTACTTCTTGCTTATTTTCTTAAGCCTCCATGTCAGACATGTGATTCAATAATGTTCTATTTTGCAATGTTTCCTGAATCTGTTTTTCTCCTTGCTATATTCTTAGTCCTGATTCTTAGTGTTTTATGTTTCCATTGTCGTAAACTATCTTAGTTTTCTTCTGTGAGCTTAGGCACTCCTCATTCTAGTTATTCAGCAGAATATTTTCAAACTAATCTTTTTTACACAATGTTTTCACAATGCCAACAAACATCAGAAATTCTCTATTTCTCACTGGGGTTCATGAATGGAAATCTTAAAGAGAAAATGGAAACGGAAAATTGAAATGAGTTTTTAGAAAACAGTATGCTCAATAAATAAAAGTAGTATACATTTGATAAATCAATTATTTACAGTAGCTATATTATATATGTAAGTATTTATTAAATTAAAAAAATAAGCACAAAAGGAAAATCATGGACACCTATACCAACCGGTAATGGATAAAGTGGAACATCCACTTGACCTAGGAAATCATCTCTTGTCTATAAGAGAAAGAAGAAAAAATATAATTAGTAATACGCTCAATTCCTTTAGAAGAGTTTGATGAGATAGTGCCACCATTCACAGAAAATGTAAAATTTTTTTTTAATTCAGTCATATGCAGCATCAATGGAAAATAAAAAGTAATGTGGTACAACTTCTGGTAATGGCAGAGTAGCATATATTAGATTAATCCTTCTGCAGATAACAATTATATTCTGTGACAAAATACTAAAAGAGCTATTTGAAAGTACAACAGAATGACCCCAAACAAGCAGAAACTGGAGGGACGTCAATCCTTCAAAGAAGGAACTACACTAGGTAAGATTCAGTATTTATATGGCTTTTCCTCTAGTAGTATTCTACAGTCCACATAATGCAGAGAGCCTAGAACTTAAGCTGAAATCTGCACTATTACTGGCTTGAGGAGTCAGAAGGCCTAGTTTGGGGTTGACAGCATATCTAGAAAAAGAGGAGAAAAATCCCAGAAAAAAAGCCACCAGAGTTCTTCCAAATCTATATATAAACTCTTACCTAAATCCCTAGTTTTACTCTGAACTGAACAAGTGAAAATCAACAGATGGAAGACTGAGAGGGCTCAGCACTGATTTCAGCTGATGTTCACCAAAAGGGAAGCAGAATTTGGAGTTCAGCTATGTTAACTTGCTAGAACAAAAATCAACACTGGGCATGGAGGCTTACACCTGTAATCCCAGCACTTTGGGAGGCCGAGGTGGGCGGATCACCTGAGGTCAGGAGTTAGAGACCAGCCTGACCAACATGGTGAAACCTCATCTCTACGAAAAATACAAAAATTAGCCAGGTGTGGTGGCACATGCCTGTAATCCCAGCTACTTGGGAGGCTGAGGCAGGAGAGTGGCTTAAATCCAGGAGGCAGAGGTTGCAGTGAGCCAGGACCATGCCACTGCACTCCAGCTTGGGTGACAGAGTAAGACTCCGTCTCAAAAAGAAAAAAAAAAAAAGAAAATCAACACTCCTCAGGGAAATATAATAAAATTCACTGTCTCTATTAGTTACTATATTCATTGTCCAGCCCACAATAAAAAAATTACTAGACATGCAAAGAAATAAAAAAAAAAAAAAACCCAGTAGGAAGAGAAAAAGTAATTAACAGAAACCAGCCACAAGATGACGCAGATCATGGAATAAGCAGACAAGGAAAATAGAGCAGCTATTATAAAGATGTTCAAAGGACTTAAAAGAAAAATAAGGTCATAATGAATGAAAAGATGGGGAACCTCAGCAGTGAAGGGGAAACTAAAAATGAATCAAATGCACATTTTATTTAATTTTATTTTTGAGACAGAGTCTTGCTCTGTCACCCTAGCTGGAGTGCAATGGTGCAATCACAGCTAACTGCAACCTCTACCTCCTGGGTTCAAGTGATTCTCTTGTCTTAGCCACACAGGTAGCTGGGATTACAGGCATGCACCATGCACCACCATGCCTGGCTGATTTTTGTATTTTTAGTAGAGACAGGGTTTCACCATGTTGACCAGTCTGGTCTCAAACTCCTGACCTCAGGTGATCTGCCTGCCTCAGCCTCCCAAAGTGCTGGGATTACAGGTGTTAGCCACCACAGCTGGCCAGATGTACATTTTAGAACTGAAAAATATAATACATGAAATAAAAAAATTCAATAGATGGGTTTAAAAGACAATTGAAGATGACTGGAGAAAAGTATCATGAACTTGAAGATATAGAGACAGAATTTATCTAGTATGAAAAATAAAGGGAACTTGTGGAAAAATTTCAAGCAGTCTGACATATGTGTAACTGGAGTTCCATAAAAGGGGATAGGTAATAGGGCAGAAAAATATTTGGGGAAAAAAACAGCCAAAATATTCACACATTTAGAAAAACACAAGCTGAGACAGTCAATAAAGTCAGTGAACTGAAGCAGGATAAATATAAAGAAAACATGGGTAGGCACACCATTATTAAACGCTGAAAACAAAAGATAAACAGAAAATCTTGAAAGCAGCCTAATAAAAATAATACATTACACAGAGGAGAATAAGAATACAAATAATGGTTGACTTCTCGTCAAAAACAATGGAAGCCAGAAGACAACTGAGTGATATCTATAAGTGCTGAAATGGAAAATGTACCAAGAATTCTGTATCTAGCAAAAACTATCCATAAAAAAGGGAAGGAAAATAAAGATACTTTCGGATAAAGTAGAGATAATTTGTCATCAGCAGACAAATTGTCGGCACTACAGAATATGCTATAGGAAGTTCTTCAGGCTGAGGATAAGTGGCACCAGATAGAAATTCAGATCTAAAGAGATTAATAAAGAGCACCAGAAAATGGTAAATTATGTGGGTAAAGTTTTTTTTTTTTAAGGTACCTTCTCAATCTTTTAAAGAACAAATTGTTGTATACAAAAAAAAAATTGTATCGCTATACTATGGGTTTAAAATATATGTAGATGTAATAAAAATGACAACATTGTGCACAAGATAGGTGGAATAATCAAATCTATATTGTTGCAAGACTTATATTTTATATAAAGTGGTATGATTGACATAAGTTAATCATTAATTGACTGCAGAGCTAAAAAGCACAGAGAAGAGTTAAAATGGAATATTGGAAATATCTGACTAACCCAAAATAAGGCAGGAAAAGAGAAACAAAGAAACAGATGAGAGGAACAGAAATAAACTGCATATTCTGAGAGCTAAATCCAGCCATATAAATTATGACAAACTAGTCCAATTAAAGACAGAGATTGTCAAGCTGAATAAAAATGCAAAATCTAACCATATGTTGCCTATAAAAGACATCTATCATTATTGTTTAAAAATATTTTATTAAAGGTTTTTCTTTTTTTTTTCACTTTTTTTTTCTTTTTTCTTTTTTTTTAAAGAGATGGAGTCTTGCCGTCTTACGCAGAATGGTCTCAAACTCCTGGGCTCAAGCGAGTCTCCTGCCTTGGTGTTTCAAAGTGCTGGGATTACAGGTGTGAGCCACTGTGCCCAGCCAACTTCTCATTTTAAAAGAATTTCAGATTTTAAAAAACTGCAAAAATACTGCGAGAGAATCCTCATATACTTTTCACCCAGATCCACCAAATGTTAACATCTTAAATAACCATATTATGACGATCAAAACCAGAAATATTATTAACTACTCTACAGACTTGACTCAAAATTTACCAACTGTCTGCCTAATTTTAGTCCAGGGTCCAATTCAGACTCATATATTGCATTTAGTAGTCCTGCCTATTTAATTTCTTTAAATCTGGAAAGTACCTTAGTCTTCCTTTGTCTTTCATAATCTTGACATTTTTGAGCAGTACTGACTAGTTATAGAACATCCTTCTAATATTTCTTCATGGTTGAATTTAGATTATGCATTTTTTGCAAGAATACCATAAAGGTGATGCTTGTGCCCTTCTCAGTGCATCATATCAGGAGGCACACGATACTGATTTGTTGCACTACTAATGGTATTAACTTCAATCATTTGGTTAAGGTGCTGTCTTCCATGTTTCTCAATATTTTCCCCTTTGTAATTAACAGTATCTTGTGGTAAAAGCCTTTGAGGTTATGTAAATAGCCCATTTCTCATCAAACTTTTTCTCACAAACTTTAGCATCCATTGATGATTCTTGCCTGCAACAATTATTACTGTGGTGCTTGCCAAATGTTGACTTTCTATTTCTACCATTTCCATTATTCTTTTTACATTAATTAATTATTATTCTGCTTGAGTAAAGAATTTTCCCCTTCCTCCCATTTATACATTCTAATTTATATCATCATAGACTCATTGATATTTATTTTATATTATCTTATAAGATATAATCCATTATTGTTACTTATTTTTTTACTCAAATTGTCCCAGATATGGTCATTGAGAGTCACTTCAGGTTAGTTTTTGCGCATTTCTGATATCTTCTCAATTTTTTTGTGTAATTCCTTACTTTTTGGCACCACAAAAATGATTCAGGTTCAGCATATACTCTTCTTATCCCTGCTCTACAATCAATCAGCCACTTCTCCAGAGAACCCTGATAAATTTTACTGGAGAATCATATTTAGATATAAAGATCCGGGTTCAAGGTGCTTATTACTTTCAGGCTCAAGAGATGAACTTTGAATTCAAATATACAGATAAATTGAAGATAAAGGTATGGAAAAAATAATCAGGTATACAGTAAGTATAAGTGGCTGTAATATCAGACAAATTAGATTTCATGATGATGAGTATTGACACAAATAAAAAGAAACATTTCATAATAATAAAGAGATCAATTCATAAAATATTACTATAAGTCAATAATATGAATCAATAATAAACAGAAAAACTATCCAATTAAAATGGGCATAAGACTTGAACAGATATTTCAAACAAGAAGATAAATAAATGGTAAATATTATATGAAAATATGCTTATCACTATTAATCATCAGGGAAATGCAAATTAAAATCACAATGCAGTACCACTTCAAACCCCCTGGAATAGCTAAAATAAAAAAAGTCTGACAAAAACAAATATTGGTCAGGGTGTGGTGCAATCAAAACTCTCTTATAAAGTTAAACATATACCAGTATATGACCAAGAAGTTCTGCTCCTTGTATTTTCTTAAGAGAATAAAAACAAATATCCTCTAAAATACTTCTTCAAGAATGTTCACAGAATTTCATTCATAATAGCCTAAACTGGAAATAAATGTCCTTTGAAAAATAAAACTGTGGGATATACAATTAGTAGAATTACTCAGCGATGAAATGAAATGAACGGATATACAAAATAACATATATAAATCTCAAAGAAAAGTGTTTTTTTTGTTTGTTTGTTTTGTTTTTTTGAGACAGAGTTTCGCTCTTGTCGCCCAGGCTGGAGTGCAATGGCGCGATCTCGGCTCACTGCAACCTCCGCCTCCCTCATTCAAGCGATTCTTCTGCCTCAGCCTCGCAAGTAGCTGAGATTACAGGCATGTGCCACCACAACCAGCTAGTTTTTTTGTATTATTAGTAAAGACAGGTTTTACCATGTTGGCCAGGCTAGTCTCGAACTACTGACCCCAGGTGATCCACCTGCCTTGGTCTCCCAAAGTGCTGGGATTATAGGCATGAGCCACAGCGCCTGGCCAGAAAAGTTTAACTATAAAAAGAAGATACAAAAGAGTACATGCTGTCCGATTTAATTTACATGAACAGTAAAAGAAAGAAAAAAGGGAGACTGGAAGAGTAGATGACAGCAGAGAGATAAGTGAGAGAATGAGTGAAAGTCCTAATACCAAACTGTAAGGACCTCTCCAACTCCTTTGTTTCACTTGGCTTCTAGAATACTGGCAGACAAATATATACTTCCCAAGAAAGAAAATTCCTCTCTGGAACAACTAAGCAACCCAAAGAGACAGACTTATAGATATTAAATCCAGGAAGTCTTCCAATAAAATGACTAATTCTCTCTGCTCACCCCAAAGTGAAGTCCACTAGTCAGTAGATGCCCATGAACAAAACCCTTCCAATAAATATTGGAATCTTATACATTATGGGCAGTTAAGGACTACTAAATATTTGGGGAAAGTTTATAACATGAAACACACAGACCTAAATGAAAGACGGGAGTCTGATGAATAAGAATCAAGTCAAATTGCAAGAAAAATACCCCAGAAAAACCGTAATATTCCCAGAGATAAGAGGAGATGAACCACCTGTCAAACAAGATAGGAGGCTGCAAAAAAGAAGCAATTAGAGGACAAGAAATATCTCTTAGAAATAAAAAATATAACTCAAAAACTTCAAGATAGAGTTAGAAGATAGAGTTAAAAAAATTCTCAGAAAGTAGAACTAAAAGGCAATAGACTATAAGATTCTTCAAATAAGGAAATTAGAGGAGAAAATTCAAAAGTCAACATCGAAATAATAGGCATTCCAGAAAGAAAAGAGGAAAGGGAGGACATTATCAAAAAAGCATTTTAAGTAACTTTGCTTGAACTCAAGGAAGAGAATATTAAAAATAAAAGGGCTGGCTGGGCACGGTGGCTCATGCCTGTAATCAATCCCAGCACTTTGGGAGGCCGAGGATGGCAGATAATGAGGTCAGGAGTTCGAGACCAGCCTGAACTACATGGTGAAACGCCATCTCTACTAAAAATACAAAAATCAGCAGGGCATGGTGGTACATGCCTTTAATCCCAGCTACTCAGGAGGCTGAGGCAGGAGAATTGCTTGAACCCAGGAAGTGGAGGTTGCAGTGAGCTGAGATCGCACCATTGCACGCTAGTCTGGGTGACAGAGACCCCGTCTCCAAAAAAAAAAAAGAATAAAAAGGCCCACTGAATATTAGGCAAAGTGCATGAAAGGGGAAAAAGACTTGCTGCAAGGCACATCACCGTGACATTTCAGAGCACCAGAGATAAAGAAATTCTAAAAGCTTGGAGAGTAACAAAGTAGCTAATACACAAACCTGAAAGATAAGAGAGTACTTCCTGCAAAATAATGAGAGAAAGATATTTCTTATGTAGAATTCTACATTCAGAAAAACTATCTTTTTCAATTATGATGGTAGAATAAAGACATTTTCAGATACTGGTATTTTCAGGGAGGTAATGGAGGATATACTTCACCAAAATGAGGGAGTGTGCCGTGATATGGAAGATGCAGGGGATTCAAGATAGGAGAGCATAGAGGAATCTCAGAAAGACAGGGAAAGGAAGTCTCAGAGTAACAGTTATGTAACACCTAGAGAGCAACCAGTGCATACTGGAGCAGGAAGACAGCTATGAGAGAGATGTTTCCTAGAAGAGTAGGGATAATCATATCGACTAGTAGGGTTTGGTGAAAATTAAATAAGAGAATACAAAGTGCCCTGCATAATACCCAGCACACAGTAAGTATTCAAAACATGTTAGCTAATATATATTTAAAATACTGGTGTATATAATGAAACCCCTGCTCCCCTTTCCCTGGACCAGTGTGTGGACATTTCAAACAGGTATATCCAAGAAAAGGAGTACGGTTGGAGTCTAAGGCCTAGCAAATTAGCTTAGTTTAACGCCATATTCCTATTCTAGAACATGAGTTGATGATAATTTTTGAAATGGGTAAGTTAGCTTTTAATGATGTTTTCAAGGCTATATTGCAGTAAGTTTCTTTTCTTTTTTTTTTTTTGAGATGGAGTTTTACTCTTTTTGCCCAGGCTGGAGTGCAATGGCGTGATCTTGGCTCACTGCAACCTCCACCTCCCAGGTTCCGGCGATTCTCCTGCCTCAGCCTCCTGAGTAGCTGGGATTACAGGCACACGCCACCACTCCCGCCTAATTTTGTATTTTTAGTAGAGACAGGGTTTCACCATGTTGGCCAGGCTGGTCTTGAACTCCTGACCTCCAGTAATCTACCCACCTCGGCCTTCCAAAGTGCTGGGATTACAGGCATGAGCCACAGTGCCCAGCCAGTATGTTTCTTTATTCCTGTTTTTATCACAAGTAGATGTTATGCTTCATTAAGTCTGATCTTTAAGAAGCTCTACGTGAATAAGTAAAATATAACAAAAAATATTAAAATCTCAACCAGGATGACTGAGGAATAAAATATTTTGGGTAACTGAATTATCTAGTTAACTTAGGTTTAGGCTTAACCAGATTAAAAAAAAAAAAAAACAACTTTTTTTTTGGTTTAGTCTTATTAAATAGCCTTGTCCTGAGTAAACAGAATACACTGAACATCTGTATGTTTGATGATTTGTGACCCTGCAGTGCTTAAAAAACATAGCTGTGATCAACTGTCACTAGAGTAATACAGGCACAGAACAGGGTTTCTCAGCTTGGGCACTACTGACAATTCGAGCCAGATAATTTTTTTGTTGTTGTAGGGGCTGTCTTGTGCATTTAAGGATATTTACCAACATTCCTGGCCTCTACCCACTTGTGTCAGTAGTACCCGCCCTCCAGTTATAACAACCAAAAACATTTTCTGGCTTTGTCAAATATCCCCTGGGTGGCAAGATCATTCCTCATTAAGAACCACTGCTACAGAAGGTATAAGACCAAATGTTCCAACAAACGTGCAGAAGTCTCTTCCTAATTTTGGTTTTTAAAAGTAACAGCTTTTAGGCAGGAAGTGGAGCAAGAAAACCAAATAGAAGCCTCCACTGATCATCCTACCTGCAGAAACACAAAATTTAAAAATCACACAAAAAGCACCTTCATAAGAACCAAAAATCAGGTGAGCAATCACAGTATCTAGTTTTAACTTCACATCACTGAAAGAGGCACTGAAGAGGGTAGGAAAGACAGTCTTCAGTTGCTGACACCCACCCCCTCCATCCCCTGGCAGTGGCTGTATGGCATGGAGAATCCGGGCACTTAGGGTTGGGAGAGCTCAGTGACAGTGGGACTTTGCATTGGAACTCAGTGCTGCATTGTCACAGTGGAAAGCAACACCAGGCAGAACTCAGCCATGGTCCATGAAGGTGGCATTTAGATCAGCCAGAGCCGGTGGAGAACTGTCCATCCTAGTGGTTGGAGCTTGAGTTCTGGCAAGCCTCACCACTGTGGGCTAAAGCACTCTGGGGTTCTAAATAAACTTGAAAGGCAGTTTAGGCCACAAGGACTGCAATTCCTAGTTAAGTCCTAGTTCGTGCTGGGCTTGGATTGGAACCAGTGGACTTGGGGGGCAGGTGATCTAGTGAGACAGCAGTTGGAGTGGCCAAGGGAGTGCGTGTGCCACCCCTACACCAACCCCAGGCAGTGCAGCATGCAGCTCTGAAAGAAACTCCTTCCTTTTGCTTGAGAAGAGTAAAGAGGACTTTGTCTTACAACCTGGATACCAGCTCAGCCATAGTAGGCTAGGACACTTGCTGACTAAAGAGCCTTAGGTCCTGAATAATCAGCAGCAGTAACCAGATAGTATACATCATGGGCCTTAGGTGAGACTCTGAGACATACAGGTTTCAGGTGATATCCAGCACATTCTCAGCTGTGTTGGCTATAGAGACTCCTGCGTGGGAAGAGTAGAAGGAAGAGTAAAGAGGACTTTGTATTACAGTTTAGGTACCAGCTTGGCCACAGTGGGGTAGAGCACCAAGCCTCTTGGGGTCCTTGATGCCAAGTCTCAGTTCTTGGATGGCATTTCTGGACCTTCCCTGGGATACAGGGGAGCCCACTTCTCAGTAGAGTGAATTCCAGGCCTGGCAGCATTCACCACCAGCTGACTGAAGAGCCCTGGGGCCTTGAGTGAACACTGGTGGTAGTCTGGCAGTACTCCCCATAGCCCTGTGGCAGGAGTGGCCACGGGGAGACTCTGCCTGTGGAAAGAGAAGGGAAGAGTGGGAAGAACTTTGTCTTACGGTTTGTGTGTCCACTCAGCTGCAGCAGAATAGTGTACAAGGTAGATTCCTAAGCTTTGTGACTCCAGGCCCTGACTTCCAGACGGCATCTCTGAATGCACTCTGGGCCCAGGGTAACTTGCTGCCCTGAAGAGAAGGTCACAAGCCTGGCTGACTTTGTCTGCTGATTGTAGAGCCCTAGGGCCTTGGAGCAAACAGAGGTGGCAGCTAGCGAGTGGTTACAGCAGGCCTTGGGCGAGACTCAGTGCTGTGCTGGCTTTAGGTTTGACCCAGTGCATTCCCAGTGGTGGTGGCCACAGGGATGCTTGTGTCATCCCTCCCCTAGTTCCAGGCATCTGAACACACACACACACACACACAAACACACACACACACAAAGAGAGAGAGAGAGAAAGAGAGAGAGAGAGAGACTCTATTTGTGTGTGTGAGAGAGAGACACTATTTGTCTGGGAGAAAGTAAGGGAGAAGAACAAGAGTCTCTGCCTGGTAATCCAAAGAATTCTTCCAGATGTTATCCAAGACCACCAAAGTGGCACTTCTTTTTTTTTTTTTTTTTTTTGAGACAGTCTCACACTGTTGCCCAGGCTGGAGTACAGTGGCATGATCTTGGCTCACTGCAATCTCCACCTCCCAGGTTCAAGCAATTCTCCTGCCTCAGCCTCCCAAGTAGCTGGGATTACAGGCACCTGCCACCATGTCTGGCTAATGTTTGTATTTTTAGCAGAGACTGGGTTTCACCATGTTGGCCAGGCTGGTCTTGAACTCCTGACCTCAAGTGATCCACCCACCTTGGCCTCCCAAAGTGCTGGGATTACAGGCATGAGCCACCATGCCTGGTCCCAAGGTGGTACTTCTGTAAGTGCAAGAGCCACAGCATTACTGGGCTTGGAATGTCCCCTAACACACATATGGCTGCAGCAACCAAAACTCAGATCACAACACCCAGGTCCCTTTGAATACCTGGAAAGCCTCCCCAAGAAGGATGGGTAAAAATAAGCATAGACTGTGAAGACTATAATAAATACCTAACTTTTCAATGTCCAGACATTGGCAAACATCCACAAGCATCTAGACCATCCAGGAAAATATGACCTCACAGAATGTGCTAAATAAAGCACCAGGGACCTATCCCAGAAACAGAGATATATGTGACCTTTCAGACAGAGAATTCAAAAGAGCTGTTTTGAGGAAACTCAATGAAATTCAAGATACACAGAAAAAGAATTCAGAATCCTGTCAGATAAATTTAACAAAAGAGATTAAAATAATTAAAAAGAATCAAGCAGAAATTCTGGAGCTGAAAAAAGCCACTGATATATTGAGTAATGCATCAGAGTCTGTTAATATCAGAATTTATCAAGCAGAAGAAAGAATAGTGAATTTTAAGACAGGCTATTTTAAAATACACAGTAAGAGGAGACAAAATAAAAAGAATAAAAAACAATGAAGCACACCTACAAGATCTAGAAAATAGCCTCAAGTGGGCAAATCAAAGAGGTATTGTCCTTAAAGAAGTAGAGACAGAGATTGAAGCAGAAAGTTTACTCAAAGGGATAATAACAGAGAACTGTCCAAACCTAGAGAAAGAGATCAATATTCAAGTACAAGAAGGTTATAGAACACCAAGCACATACGATCTAAATAAGACTCCTCAAGATATTTATTAACAAAACTCCCACAGGTCAGGGGTAAAGAACGGATCCTAAAAGCAGCAAAAGAAACAAATAACACACAATGGAGTTCCAATACATCAGGAAGCAGACTTTTCAGTGGAAAGCTTATTACCTTGGAGATAGTGGCATGACATTTTAGAAGTGCTGAAGGAAAAAAAGTTTTACCCTACAATAGTATATCTGGCGAAAATGTCCTTCAAACATGAAGGAGAAATAAAGACTTTCACAGACAAACAAAAGCTGAGGGATTTCATCAATACCAGACCTGTCCTACAAGAAATGCTAAAGGGAGTTCTTCAGTCTGAAAGAAAAGGATATTAATGAGCAATAGGAAATCATCTGAAGGTACAAATTTCACTGGTAACAGTAAGAACACAGAAAAGCACAGAATATGATAATACTGTAATTGTGGTATGTTAACTACTCATATGTTAAGTAGAAAGACTAAAAGATGAACTGATCAAAAATAGTACCTATAACAACTTTTTAAGACATAGTACAAGAAGATATAAATAGAAAAAAAAAAAAAGCAAGAGGACAAAGTTAGAGTTTTTATTAGTTTTCTCTTGGCTTGTTACTTTGTTTATGCAATCAGTGTTAAGTTGTCATCAGTTTAAAACAATAACTTATAAAATATTTGCAAGCCTCTTGGTAACCTTAAATAAAAAGACATACAAAGGATACACAAAAAATTAAAAGACAGAAATTAAAACATACCACCAGATAAAATCACCTTCACTAAAAGGAAGACAGGAAGGAAGAAAAGAAGGAAGAAAAAACTATAAAACAACCAGAAAACAAATAACAAAAAGGCAGGAGTAAGTCTTTACTGAACAATAATAACACTGAATGTAAACAGACTAAACTCTCCAATCAAAAGACATACAGTGGCTGAATAGATTTAAAAAAAAAAATCAAGACCCAACAATGTGTTGTCTACAAGAAACACATTTCACCTATAAAGACATAAAGACTAAAAACAAAGGGATGGAAAAAGGTACTTCATTAAAACGGAAATCAAAAAAGGGCATGAGTAGCTGTATCAGATAAAATAGACTTCAAGACAAAAACTATAAAAAAAGACAAAGAAGGTCATTATATAATAACAAATGGGTCAATTCAATAACAGGATATAACAATTATAAGTCTATATGCACCCAACACTGGAGCACTCAGATATAAAAAGAAAATATTATTAGCGGTAAAGAGAGAGACAGACCCCAATACAATAATAGCTTGAGAATTCAACATCACACTTTCAGCATTGGACAGATATCCGGACAGAAAATCAACAAAGAAACATCCGACTTAATCTGCACTACAGACCAAATGGACCTAATAAATATTTAGAGAACACTTCATTCCATCTGCTTCGGATTACACATTATTCTCAGTGCATGGATCCTTCTCAAGGATAGACCATTTATTAGGCCACAAAATAAGCCTTAAAACATTTTAAAAAATTGAAATGGGCCAGGCGTGGTTGCTCACGCCTCTAATCCCAGCACTTTGGGAGGCCGAGGTGGGTGGATCACGAGGTCAGAGATCGAGACCATCCTGCCAACATGGTGAAACCCCATCTCTACTAAAAATACAAAAAATTAGCAGAGCGTGCTGGTCTGTAGTCCCAGCTACTTGGGAGGCTGAGGCAGGAGAACTGCTTGAACCCAGGAGGCAGAGGTTGCAGTGTGCCAAGGTCACACCACTGCACTCCAGCCTGGGCAACAGAGCAAGACTCCGTCTCAAAAAAAAAAAAAAAATTGAAATAATATCAAGTATCTTCTCTGACCACAAAGGAATAAAACTAGAAATAAATAACAAAAGGAATTTTGGAAATGATACAAAAACATCAAAATTAAATAGTATGCTCCTGAATGAATGAACAGTGGGTTAATGAAGAAATTCAGAAGGATATTGAAAATTTTCTTGAAACAAATAATGGAGGCATAACATACCAAAACCTCTGGGATACAGCAAAAGCAGTACTCAGGGGAAAGTTTATAGCTAACAGTGCCTACATCAAAAAAGAAAAAAAAAAAAACTTCAAATAAACAGCATAAAAAGTGCATCTTAAAGAACTAGAAAACCAAGAGCAAACCAAACCCAAAATTAGCAGAATAAAAGAGATAATAATGATCAGAGCAAAAATAAATGAAATTGAAGAAAACAAAACAAAAGACCAACAAAAAGAAGTTGGTTTTTAAAAAAAGATAAACAAAATTAACAAACCTTTAGCCAGACTAAGAAAAAAAGAGAGAAAACCCAAATAAATAAAATCAGAGATGAAAATGGAGACATTACAACTGATACCACAGAAATCAAAGGATCATTAGAGATTATGACCAAGTATATGCAATAAATTGGAAAATCTAGAAGTGGATAAATTCCTAGACACATACAACCTATTAAGATTGAGCCATGAAGAAATCCAAAACAGGAACAGACCAATAACAAGTAATGAGATTGAAGCTGTAATAAAATGTCTATCACCAAGGAAAAGCCCAGCATCCAATGGCTTCACTGATGAATTTTACCAAATATTTAAAGAACTAATACCAATCCTACTCAAACAATTCTGAAAAACAGAGGAGGAGGGAATACTTCCAAACTTATCATATGAAGCCAGTATTACTCTGAGACCAAAACCAAACAGACACAACCAAAAAAGAAAACTACAGGGCCAAATTTCTGACAAGCATTGATACAAAAATCCTCAACAAAATACTAGCAAACCGAATTCAACAACCTATTAAAAAGATCATTCATCATGACCAAGGGGGATTCATTACAGGGATGCAAGGATGGTTCAAGATATGCAAATTAATGAATGTGATACAACACATCAACAGAATGAAGTATTGATTATAAACAGAATGATCATTTCAATTTATGCTGAAAAAATATTTGATAAATTTCAACATCATTTCATGATAAAACCCTACAAAAAATGGTATCGAAGAAATATAGCTCAACATAACAAAAGTCATACATGACAGACCCATAGTGAATATCATACTGAATGGGGAAAAACTAAAAGCCTTTCCTCTAACATCTGGAACATGACAGGAATGCCACTTTCACCACTGTTTATTCAATGTAGTAAGGGAAGTCCTAGCTAGAGCAATCAGGCAAGAAAAAGAAATAAGGGGCATCCAAATTGGAAAGGAAGAAATCACATTATCCTTGTTTGTAGATGATATGATCTTATATTTGAAAAAACCTAAAGACTGCACCAAAAAACCATTAGAACTGATACATTCAGTAAAGTTGCATGATACATAATTAACATACAAATATCAGTAGCATTTCTCAATGCCAAGAGTAAATAATTTGTAAAAGAAATCAAGAAGGCAATCCTATTTACAATAACTACAAATAAATTACCTAGGAATTAACCAAAGACGTGAAATATCTCTATCAAACACTGATGAAAGAAATCAAACAGGACACAAAAAATGGAAAGGTATGTTCGTGGATCAGAAGAATCAATATTGTTAAAATGCCCATACTACCCAAAGCAATCTACAGATTTGATGCAATCCCTATAAAAATGCCAATGACATTCTTCACAGAAATAGAAAACAGAATCCTGAAATTTATGTGGAACCACAAAATACCCAGAATAGCCAGAGGCATCCTAAGCAAAAAGAACAAAACTGGAGAAATCACATTACCTGACATCAAATTACATTACAAAGCTATTGTAACCAAAATGGCATGGTACTGGCATAAAAACAGACAGACCAATGGAACAGAATAGAGAACCCAGAAACAAATCCATACATCTACAGTGAATTCATATTGGGTAAAGGTGCCAAGAACATACACTGGGGAAAGGACAGTTTCTTTAATAACTGGTGCTGAGAAAACTGGATATCCACATGCAAAAGAAACAAACTAGACTCCTATTTCTCACCTTATACAAAAATCAAATAAAAATGGATTAAACACTTACATTTAAGACCTTGAACTATGAAAGTAATAAAAGAAAACTGAAGAAACTCTGCAGACATTGGAGAAGGCAAAGATTTCTTCAGTAATACTCCATAAGCACAGACAACCAAATCAAAATGGACAAATGGGATCACATCAAGGTAAAAAGCTTTTGCACAGCCCACAATAAACAATCAACAAAGTGGGGAGACAGCCCATAGATTGGAAGAAAATAGAACGACGACATAATCCAGCAATCTCACTACTAGGTATATGCCCAAAAGAAAGAAAATCAGTGTATTGAAGGGATATGTGCACTTCAGTGCTGAAGAGATATTTCAGCACTGTTCACAATAGCCAAGATTTGAAAACAACCAAAGTATCCATCAACAGACATATAAAGAAAATATGGTACATATACACAATGGAGTACTATCCAGCCATAAAAGGAATGAGATCCGGTCATTTGCAACAACTGGATAAAACTGAAGGTCATTATGTTAAGTGAAATAAGCCAGGCACAGAAAGACAAACTTCACATGTTCTCACTTATTTGTGGGAGCTAAAAATTAAAACAATTGAACTGAGATAGAGAGTAGAATGACGGTTACCAGAGGCTAACAAGGGTAGTGGGGTAGGGGAAAGTAGAGATAAGTAATGGCTACACAAAAAAGAATAAATAAGATCTAGTATTTGATAGCAGAATAGGGTAACTTTAGTCAAAAATAATTTAATTTAGTGGTTTTTTTTTTTTTTTTTTGGAGACAGAGTCTTGCTCTGTCACCCAGGCTGGAGTGCAGTGGTGTGATCTCGGCTCACCGCAACCTCCACCTTCCAGGTTCAAGCAATTCTTGTGCCTCAGCCTCTTGAGTAGCTAGAATTACAGGCATGTGCCACCATGCCCAGCTAATTTCTTGTATTTTTTAGTAGAGATGGGGTTTCACTGTGTTGCCCAGGCTGGTCTCAAACTCCTGAGCTCAGGCAATCTGCCCACATCGGCCTCCCAAAGCGCTAGGATTACAGACATGAGCCACCACACCAAGACTAATTGTACATTTAAAAATAACTAAAAGAGCATAATTCTACTGTTTGTAACAGAAAGGATAAAGCTTGAGGGGATGGATACCCCATTTACTCTGATGCAATTATTATGCACTGTATGCCTGTTTCAAAATATCTCATGTACCTCACAAATATATATACCTACTATGTACCCACAAAAATTAAAAATAAAAAAGCTTTATTAAGATATAATTCACATACCATACAATTAACCCACTTAGAGTGTACAATTCAATGTTTTTTAGTATTTTCACAGAGTTGTTCAACCATTAGACAATCAATTTTAGAACATTTTCATCACCCAAAAAGAACACCCTTACCAATCAGCATTCACTGCCCATTTCCCCACCCCTCCTTCAGGCCTAGGCAACCACCAACCACTTTCTGTCTTTATGGATTTGCCTATTCTGGATATTTCATATAAGTGGAATTATATAATACGTGGTCCTTTATGACTGACTTATTTTACTTAGTATGTTTCCAAGATTCATCCATACTGTAACATTCCTTTTTTATTGTTGTTACATTATATGGATATACCACATTTTATTTATCCATTTTTCAGTTGATTGACATTTGGGTTGTTTCAACTGTTTGGCTATTATAAATAATGCCACTATGAACATTTGAGTAAAAGCTTTTGTACGAACATATGTTTTCATTTCTCTTGGGTATATACTCAGGAACAGAATTTGCTAAAAATCTGCCAGACCGTTTTCCAAAGTTGCTGCATCATTTTACATTTCTATCAGCACTGTAAGAAGATTTCAATTCCTCCCCTTTCTTACCAACAATGACCTGTCTTTATGACAATACCCTTCTTAGTGGGTGTGAAGTAGTATACCATTGTGGCTTTTTGCATTTCCCTGGCAGCCAATGAGGTTGAGCATCTTTTCATGTGCTTATTGTGCTTATTTCCTAAAATCTCTTACAATCTTCCCTACAGCTTTCACCTCCATTGGAGAGGCAGTGCCTGGTCACTGAGGGACAGAAAGAAAACTCATCCCATCCCATCTCCCTAAAAAAATCACCTGTTTTTATTGCTCTATATTTGTTGTTTCTTGGTTGTCTTTGGGAACAAAAGAACAAAAATCCCACATGGTGAGAATTTTCTTGTCTCAAGTACCTACATTTTAAATATTTCTTGCAACAGTGTCTTATTTAAAGCCAATGATCTGAAATGAGTTTCTTCACTTCTACATAAAATGAAATGATCCCAAATAGCTGTATTTCCAATATTTGAAAAATGAAAAAATTTTCCAAACTAAAAGTCAATATGCATAGTCTCAGAAGAAGATGTAGAATCTGAAATTGGGAACTATCCTGGAAAGTCTGGGACATATGGTTGCTATAAATACAGGACAATTAGAGGTTCTTTTTCCATTTACAAAGGAAAAGTAATCGTTTTAAATTCATTCCTATGAAGGCAGGTCAGTCTGTGATGTTCATTAATATTTCCCTAGCCAACCAATTGTTCCAAATTCTGAGTATCAAGCATTTCTTTGCAAGAGTTATTTCCTATATTTGAACTGCATGCAGCCTACTTCATAAAACAAATTTGCATTTGGTATAATATAAGTAATTTAAGAATGCCTGAAAGTCTGAAAAAGAATTTAGAACACCAGGTGATTTTAAACAGGACTATCTGCAATGGGCACAGTTTAGTCAGTAAATAATACCTTTTCTAGTATTATAATGACATGAATTTCAGTTTCTTAAAACAATTTTTAGAACATAAAAAGAAAATCCAAATTGCTGTTTTTGTAAAAACTTTAGTTAGAACTAAAGATGCTCTAATTTTAGGAGGTCAAATGTTGTTAACTTTAATAAGAATGAATAGTAGCTAAATGTTATGCTTTAAGAGAATCCAAAGTAATAAAAAATCAGAATTTAAAAAACAGTTAAGTTAAAGTGTCACAACTTTGAAGAATACTTTGCTTTAAAAAGAGTTTCTATTAAATATGAATTATAGGCTGGGCACGGTGGCTCATGCCTGTAATCCTAACACTCTGGGAGGCCAAGGCAGGTGGATCACCTGAGGTCAGGAGTTTGAGACCAGCCTGGTCAAAACGGCCAAACCCCGTCTCTACTAAAAATACAAAAATTAGCCAGGCGTGGTGGTGGCCACCTAGAATCCCAGCTACTCGTGAGGCAGAGGCATGAGAATCACTTGAACCTGGAGGGGCAGAGGCTGCAGTGAGCTGAGATCGCACCACTTCACTCCAGCCTAGGCAAAAGAGCAAAACTCCAACTCAATAAATAAATAAATAAATAAATAAATAAATAAATAAGAATTATAAATAATTTTCCAGGGCAAATCTACTGTAAAAGGCAAAGGATTATAGAAAGAATAATTTCTTCACAGCCAGAGGCCAACAAGATAGCCAAGGTTTTCTGCTGTAATATCAAACTTTTTGTTTCAATCATGCTTTTTAAAGAGTAAAAATAAATTTTATACCTGAATATTAGATATAGTATAATTTGTTTTTTCAGTTTTCAGATTTAGCTATCAGCACTTTTCTTTCAAGAACATTTTTTAAAAAGTAATTTAAAAATATAAGTAACACATACACCGAGTACAAAATCAAAAAGAAAATGAAACAGTTTCTACCCTCCAGCTATCCATTTTTACCCTCTGTCCTTGCAAAAGGTGATAGCTGTTTTATTTTTGTTCCTATCCATCCCTTTAGAGTTTTCTCTGACATAGTGTTATGCAGCTTGCTTTCCCCGCTTCAACATTATCTTTCATACTTTGTTCACATATCAATATATATAGAGATGCTTTACCTTTTTGGTGGTTGTATGGTATGCTATTATATGGTACAGCAAAATTTCCTTAACTAGTTCCCTATTGACAGACAATTAGATTGTCAATCTAAATTCAGACTGACAATCTAAATGGTTTCAAATCTTTTGCTACCACAAACAATGCCTCAACCAAGCTGGTATTTATCATTTTGCATATATATCTAAAATAATTTTTATTTTGTGTAACAATAAAGATTACAGTAAACTAACCTGAGATAGAAACAGATCTTAGTGATTAATTGGATGCTACAGAAGGAAATACTTTTCTGAGTGAGCCAAGAAGCACAGATAAGTTTAAATACCTTTCTTCAAAGGTAAGATCAAGATCAAAGATTCAAGATCAACAGGCTTACATTTGTATTAATATCTTAATCATTGTTAATAACAACTGTCTTCACAGAGCTGTATTAAAATCCTCTATGCGCAAATGTCATGATTCCTCTGTATAGATCATATAATTCTAAAAACAAGAATTGGGGCAGGCAGTAAAAAAAGAAATTGAAAGAATTTACAGCCATAAAAATGTTCAAGCCGTTATTAATCATACTATTTAAATTAAGCTAACAGATCAAGAAATACTTCAGAGATCACAAAAGACCAGAATGCAATTAAAAACTTAAAGTTTTTAATTAAAACTTTAATTGTAAGTTTTACAATTAAAAACTTGAATTGAAATTATCTAAGAACCTCTTTGCTTAAAGTGGAGTTTAAATTTCCATTCTATTTATAAGACATTTAATTTTTTTTATTTGAACACATGAAAAGTGGGTATTTGGACACATGATATTCGCACATGAGTGTCTCAGAAAAATAAGCAGAACTTATATGAATAGACCTTTTATAGTATTTTAAAAATAAGAAACCATATTTTTCTGCTTGCTGAATATAATAAAAACTATTATTTTAAATGAACATCCTTCCTCTCAAAATCCACACTATATGGATTCATACTACATACTAGATATAGATAGAAAAAAGGCTCATAAAAATCACTGTAAATTTAACTTAACTGTTTTCTAAGGTAAACCAATCTTATTAATAAACAAAATTGCATTTGTATAGCTGCTTCTTTCCTACTTCCTTATTGACTGTGCTTTATACTATAATGGGCTTATTTAAAACATTTTCCTAGAAGTTCAAAATTTACTGAGTCAATCTTTTTATATGTCAATGAGGAAATGGAGTTAGATAAACAATTTAATCTGTGCTATAAAATCATAGTGCTTTGGAAACTGGATATCTCTGCATAAAGCAAGCATTCCATGTCTTAAGTTTGTGATTTGCTCGGCTTCTAGCCTTTCTGGTAGATCTGACTATAAGACATAAACTGTATAGTCAGCTCTCTCTATCGGTGGATTCAATCAATCCGGGATCAAAAATATTTGAAAAGAAAAAATAACACAACAATAAAAAAATACAAATTAAAAAACAATGCAGCACAAGTATTTACATAGTGTTTACACTGTATTAGGTATTGTAAGTAATCTAGAGATGACAAAATTTATGGGAGGATGTGTGTAGGTTACATGCAAATTTTATACCACTTTATTTAAGGAACTTGAGTATCTGCTCATTTTGGTGTCTGTGAGGTCCTGGAACCAATCCCCCTGCAAATACCAAGAGACACCGGTACTTGGTTCTTTGATAGTAGCTTCACACTACTTGAAATTCTACGGCCCTTAGAAACCCTCACATCTTTAAAGGGGCTTTTACCTCACAGACTGGGGTGAGGTGGAAGTCAGGAGAAACTACTTTCTAAATCAGTTTCGGTTTGAGTTATTGTCCTATGAATTTCAATTTCTTTGGAGTTCTTACTTTCTAATTATCACAGACTTGTGAAAATAGATGATTTACCTTGTCAAGTTTATCTTTACATGCTCTAAAGTTTCATTCATGATTTATTGTGAGGATTTAAAAATACAAACCATTTTTTAATATGCTACAGGAAAGAAGGAATCTGAAGCAGGCAAGGCATAACAGGAATCAGAGGTTGTGTCCGTATCAAATATAAATAGGATTTTATAATTATTTCCAAAGTTAAAATTTAATATATCCAACATTTTTAGGAGCAATTTATATTGCATGCTCCTAAACTAGATGACTACTAAATATGAGAAAAAGGTTTTGCATTTGTTTCAACTTTCTTTCCACCTCTAAAAAAGGGAGGGGCTCATCCCATTGTTTCAAATTTATATTTCTGAACAAAGGAAAATAACAAGAGAACTAAGGTATAAAGTTATAAGTTAGCCAGGAAATACTCACAGCTAGTTAACTGCTAAAATGGATAAAGCTCTTCCTTTCCAAAAGAAAAGTATTCACTCTTGACTGAAAATAGAGATTCACACTTCTGAGCACTAATTATGATATTAATTTTTTTCTTTTTAGAAATGTCTGCCAAGCTACTAGGGAAAGGAAAAGATAACTTTCGAAGAGGTGGACGCTAACATTCTCTGGAGAATTATCTCTGCAGTTTAAATGAGAAATGAAATCAGCAGACGACTGCTACTGTTGCAAATATAGAGTGCCTTCAATTCTAAGAAACCAAGGAGCTGAGCTGTGTAAAATCTTGGATGTTCAATTTAAAAACAAGTAAGTGTGAGAAGGTGAATTTTAAAACAGATAAACAGGAAACTACTTTAAAATGGATAAAAAGAAGCTGTGGTAGCTGAGGAAAGCTGGAGGCTCTGTGCCCAACCTAATCTAGAGTTTCAAGATTCAGGCTGAAATTCAGTGTGTGTTAAAATCACCTGATAGGCTATTTAAAGACAGATTGCTGGGCTCTACCCCTAGAATTTCTGATTCTGCTGATCTGGTATAATGTGTGAGAATTTGCAGTTCTTGGGTGATACTAATGCATCTGGCCAGCAATACACCTTGAGAAACATGTATCTATTCAGTGTTTGGAGAAACCAGGAGGAGTGAGCAATGATTGTTAATAGCTGAAGATAAATGAGCAGGCCATCTAACGCTGGTCATATAATTGGGATACATTTGGTTAAACCAAGCTCAAAAGTTTATTTCCTACAGAACTTTAGGAACTTAGATTTACTAATGTGCACTGTGGTATTCCAAGATACAGCATGTGGCATTATACAAACTTATCTGTCAATGGGGTAGGTTTTATACGAGGCATCTTACAGACTGGTGAGGCCCACATTTCAAAAATACTGGTCCAGAGGAAAAACTAAATTCCTTGGCATGGGATTCTAGTTTGTTTTTTACAATCTACCTTGCAGCCTTCTATTAACAAAAGCCCCCCAATAGCTGCAATGATCCTATATTTTGCCCTCTCAAACTCACTCAGCACACCCAGCTCAATGCCATTTTATTTACTTTTGTCTTTATTTATTTTGAGACAGAGTCTCACTCTGTTGCCCAGGCTGGAGTGCAATGGCACGATTTTGGCTCACTGCAACCTCCACCTCCTGGGTTCATGCAATTCTCCTGCCTCAGCCTCCCCAAGTACCCGGGATTAGAGACGTGCACCAGTATGCCTGGCTAATTTTTGTATTTTTTTGTAGAGATGGGGTTTTGCGACGTTGGTTAGGCTGGTCTCGAACTCCTGGCCTCAAGGGATGCACCTGCCTTGGCCTCCCAAAATGCTGGGATTACAGGGTGAGGCACCATACCTGGCCACAATGCCATTTTAATAAAAATTTACCTGATGATACTAAATTGCTAATTTCCTCCTCTGTAATTCTACTTCACTTTGTATCTGTTTTTAATATCTGTATTATAGTTCTCTTGCACTCCAACCAGACGGTAAATTCCTTGAGGTCAACAAATACTAGTGACTAGCTTCTAGAGTCAGGCTCCAGGTTAAGTTCAGGAGGGTATTTCTGGTATCATGGAGCCTCCAGTCATGCATGGTGGACAAATATGCATATATAATTAAAATCTGTGTAAAAACTGCAAAGGAAAAGGATAAAATTCTATTCATGTATATAGAAATGTTAAGGAAAACTTTTATTCTTTGTTATAGCCCAATGTGCCTTGCCTTTATAGTTTTAACATAATTTATCTATTTAAGACCTAAAGATAAATTCTAAATTATTAAACATGATAATTTATATATATTTGTATATATTTATGAATATACAATTTATAAAATATTAAATGATTATTGATATGGCTTTTTTTTTTGAGATGGAGTCTCACTCTGTTGCCCAGACCGGAGTGCAGTGGCACAATCTTGGCTCACTGCAAGCTCCATCTCCCAGGTTCACGCCATTCTCCTGCCTCAGCCTCCCGAGTAGCTGGGACTACAGGTGCCCGCCACCATGCCTGGCTAATTTTTTTATATTTTTGTAGAGATGGGGTTTCACTGTGTTACCCAGGATGGTCTCGATCTCCTGACCTTGTGATCCGCCCGCCTCGGCCTCCCAAAGTGCTGGGATTACAGGCGTGAGCCACTGCGCCCGGCCGATATGGCATGTCTTAATGGAAAACTCTGCTGTGTCATCTTCGTCTTACTTAATCCTTCCTTTGTAAACATTAGCTATTTAGACCTGAGGAAGTACTCTAGGACGTGGAGGGAATTTTCCAAGAAGGAAATAGGAATAGTTCTAGCATTACAAAACTAAATCAGGAGTTGTGACAGGAAATGCGCAATATCAAAAGAAGATGGTATCAGATTTCCTTTGACTTTTCAATCACTAGATTCTTAAAGTCCCACTTCGCCCATTTCAAAAGGGTCAGTATGTTCAACTTGGAGCAATAATCGTGAGGGTCGAATGACCTACTCAACTCCCTGCAATGTGACTGCCTTCTTCAACCTGGCCTTACATTTAGCTTTCTGCCAGCAGTTTGACAGCCTGGTAAGGTTTGGGCTCCAGACTGGTTTATTAATTCCCTGCCCATGTGTCCTCCTGGCTTTGACTGTGGCTGCTGTTCCTGCATCGTTTACTGTCTTTCCTGCCTCAGGGACTGAATTGTGTTTGCTTCAAGTTGTGACAAGTTGTCTTCCTTACGAAGGGGTGATCCAAGCTTTCCCCTATACTTTTCCCCAGGCTTCCACATCCGGTTCCTGACCTTTCCTGCCCTCTAGTGGCCATGAGCCACACTACCATCCTTGGCTGTGGAATCTGCACACAGTTGGTAAAGTTTGACAGATTAGAATATTTTATGTGAATTTCTATTATTCAAATGCCATGATATTATAACCCTGATCTTCCATTGACATTACCCCACAATTAAAACACACATCCATGAGAGGTGAAATCCACAACTCAAGTGGACTTAGATTCAGATAAAACTACCCCACTTAATAGTTTAAGTATAATCTAAGAATGTTTACACAATGTTCCAAAAGGAAGGTTAAAAATAATTCCTAAGTTTTTCCATATAGTGTAAGGCCTACCAACACACTGCACATAGTTGGAAGTCACTATTTAGCTCATCATTTGGTTGTTAGATTTATTGCTCCAGATTCCGGTTTTAATCATTTTCAAAGGTAAATGAATCTAAAAGTTATAAACTACTGAACTTCATATTCAATTTTTTCTATGTATTAAACAACACTAGCATTAGTGGGCCTGAAAACACTGTTAACAACTCAGGATTTATGAAAGTTTTCAGTCTATAGACTTTACTGAGATTATCCCCCTGCAAACTTCCTTAATTCACGGGCAAGCAGCCTTGATGCTTACAATAATTTCAACACTCTGATCCTTCTTTAATAATTTCAAAACATCTTATATATGTTCTTTGTCTTCCTTGCCTAGACTGCCCTATCAGAAGTTGGGATAATATCTTCTGCTCTTTTGTATTTCACAAAAAGAACTTTTTTTTTTTTTTTTTTTTTGAGACAAGTTCTTACTTTGTTGCCCAGGCTAAATACAGTGGCACAATCGTAGCTCAATGCAATTCGGACTCCTGGGCTCAAGTGATTCTCCTGCTTCAGTCCCTGAGTAGCTGGGACTATAGGCAAGCGCCACCACACCTGGCTAATTAAAAACAATTTTTTAAAAAATAGAGACAGGGGTCTCACTCTGTGGCCCAGGCTGGTCTTGAACTCCTGGGCTAAAGTGATCCTCCAATCTCGGTCTCCTAAGTGCTGGGCTTACAGGCGTGAGCCACTATACCTGGCCAAGAAAAGACCTTTAAAAAGCAAAATCTGTTTGTTAGATTTTTAGTAGTCTTTTTCCTATTCATTAACAAATAGTAGTAAGCACAAATGATGCACAGTGATCAGTGAAAACAAAGATTTCTTCTCAGTACAATAAACACACTGCAAGAAGTATGTGTTAAGATTGTACATATGGCCAGAGAATATTTCTAAACAACAAACAAAATAATTATCAAATAATTCCCAAAGTAGTTTTTCTTCTTCTTTTTAATTCTCTCTCTCTTTTTCAAACCTTGGCACAAGACTACATTATGTAGTGGCAGAATAAAATGTTTTCTATAAAAAGTTTTACTTTTTGAAATGAATAGCCTTTTATTAGTTTTTAAAAATGTATTTCAGAAGTAGAAACTGATTATTCTTACAATTTGATTACCTGGTTATCTGATCAAATGTAAGTTTAGCTGATCTATAAACAGTTTTTAAGATTTTTTCCAGGGTTGAAAACTCATATGATTTTTACTGAAGACTATAACATATCAATGAAAACAGGAAAAACGGGGATGTGGGTTACTGTTGCTTAAGAAAATAACTCAACGAACCCCTTTAAAACCAGTATTTTCTTGCTTAAACATTAGGGCAGGTACCAGTAGAGAAAAATAAAGCCATTGGGATGGGGCTCCACTCCTTCAGCCATAACCACCTAGTACAGCAGCTTTAGGCGTCTTCCTCAATACACTGGATCATTGTGAAAGTACAGGGGTATCAATGTCTTGCAGCTTGAGACCTAATGTTCTAGGGGAACCCTGTCCAACAGAACTTTCTGTACTGATGGAAATGTTCTGTACTACTGCTGTCCAGTGCAGGAGCCAGTGATCACATGTAGCTATGGAGCACAGGAAATGTGTCTAGTGCAAATGAGGTTCTGAATTTTAAATCCAATTTAATTTAAGCTAATTTAAATCTCAATAGCCACATGTGGCTACTGGCTACTAAACTGGACAGTGGTGCTGTAGGAAATTTTTTTTAGTAAAACAGTACTTTCTGGTTTTAAGATCTTAGTTTTAGTTCTTGCTGTCTCTGAGATTCAGACATGTCCTCAAAGCTGAATGATGCCCCACACCACACTGTGTTCAGAATCATGACTCCACTTTTTTTTTTTTTAAACTAGTTTGGCTCATCATACCTAAGAAAAGGTTGAGATAAGCTTTTTAAGGATGCTTCTGGACAAGAACTCATCGTAAGGAAAGGAGGAGGAACCAGAGCCCAGTGGGACACAGCAGGACTCCAAGGTGACAACAGGTGTGCTGCATATGCCTGGAAATACTGCTCCACAGGACTGGATTTGTTTTAGAGTACATGGGAGCCATGCCTGGGAATCCCAGAAATACTGAAGAGCACTTTATAGCTGCTTGGGATCTTTTATGAGTAGAAGAGAAGAGCTAAGTCAGTGAAATTTGGGTTATAATTGTTATTTTGTATCTACTGGTCCCTGCAGGCTGGTGAAGCTTAGGAAACTTAGATTAAATGGAGTAAACAGATTTGAGTAGCTTGCTCCAAAATTATGGTATCAGTATAATATATTTTGGCAATTTTACCACCTGTTGCTAATATTTATAAATAACATGCCAGGGTCATACCCAAATTAACTTTAGAAGGTTAAAAAATATCTTAAGAGCCAAATACATAATTACTTTCAGTAAAGGGAGAGATAGCTATAAGAGAGCTTTACAAAAGCCCTATCAGACTGACAAAATTGAGTTGCTTATATGAATCATACAAAATTGAGCTTTTATGTATGTCTCAAAGAGTAACTATATAAATGTAAAATTATAATAGCTGAATTACTTTGCTTTTACCCTGTCAACAACTGCCAACTAAACATTTTAATATGAAGATAAATTGGCACACTAGGATATATTTTCCATTGCAAATGTATTAATAATATTTTGTTAAAAATATGAGGCAAAAACATTGATGACAGCTAGAAGATGAACTGATTCCTAAAGATCAAGAGTAAGATAAAAACCAAGTTATAATAGTGGTTTTTACAAAATAAGATGTTTATTTTAATGTTTTCACATATAATAAACTCATTTAAATAAAAAGAATGCTATTAGCGAAAACCGGTATCTTAACTTTTTTTAATTTTTAATTTTTGTGGGTACATGGTAGGTGTATGCATTTACGGGGTACATGAGATGTTTTGATACGCTATGAAATGCATAATAATCACATCATGGATGATGGAGTACCTATCCCCTCAAGCATTTATCCTTTGTGATATCTTAACTATTGAGAGCTCTGGGAATTCTTTAGTTTAAAAACTGAAGAGAAAAAAGTCTACAATTTTATGTTTTACATTTATGAAATCGTCTCCATAAGTCAAAATTTTCAATGGGGGATCAAAGAAACAAGAGTTCGTTTTAGAACTACCAATTATTGGATATTCAATGTGGGGCTTGTGGCCCACATATAGGACTTTCTGGCTGCTAATTATTTACTCCTGTTAATTTGCTGTATAATTCTTATTTTTATTCTCCTTCAGTACATCCAGTGTTGACACTGTCCCTAAGAATACATCCAATCAAAATTCGTGAGTATAAGTAAAAAGAATTGTGGCTTAATTGTTAATAGGCTTTAGAAATCCTGTATTCCTTTGAAAACAGACTTTGATCTTTGCTTTGGTTTCTTATGAAGAAGTGCTTCCCCAGATTCGTGGTCTGTGTATTTTTACTTGACTTTTTAATGTGTTCTTTTCATGCATTTCCCATTACTTAACTGTTCATCTGGATTCATAATTACATATATGATTCCATTTGTACATATAAAAAACAATTATTACGTGTTACATATCATGGCACTTTACAGTTTACAGTGCCTTCAGACACTCTCACAACAATATAAGGTAGATAATGAGAGCTACTCTTCATTGAGCATCAAGTATTTGCCAAACATATAAAATTTCCAGTACTTGAAACACTGTTGCAATGTTTCATAAATTTTATATTATATAAATATAAAAACCAGGATTTGGAAAAGCTATAATAGGAACTAATAGAGTTACTTCAACATAGAGTACATTTTCACATCTGCCTAGGAATGAGTAAGGTAGCTATCCCAGATGTTTGAACCCTAAATACAGTGCGGCAATTAAGGCTTAGATAAGATGTGGTTAGATGATAAATTCCAAATGTGAACTCTAATCTCTTGGTTTTAGGTTCCAAAGGAAGGCCTCAATTATATTGGTAACCCATGCATTATCAAAAGTTATCTGATTAAAGAAAGAGAAAATCCTATGGTAAATAACTGCCATGCTCCATCCCAAAGAGATGTGAATATCAGAAAATAGATGAATTAGACAGATGCAAGTCAAAAGAGATGTATCCATCTTGAATTTTGTCAATACTAAAATGACATAGTGACTTAGAGATTTATCTAGCCAAAACAGTTTAGAATTAATGTTGCTTTTACCATTAATTTTGTCACGACTGCATGGTGGCTTTATATATGTAAAAGGCTCCTAACCATCACAGATGCATTTCAACGTGTTTATGGGTACAATATGTATTTTTTAAAAAAGATTCTAGAAAAAAGAACAAGCGAGGAGGAGATGGATGATATAATCAACAAAATGTTGATATATTTTAGAACGGGATGAGGCATACATAGGGGTTCACTGCAATATTCTTTCTACTTTTGTGTATGTTTGAAATTTTCTCTAACGAAAAGTTTAAAAATATTTGGGAAAAAACTAGCTTATAATAATATAGGTAGTTTATAACATTTATTAAATAAAAAGAACTTAAGGATGAAATTCATAAACAATGTTATAGGAGGCAGAAAACAAAGTATGTGTTAATCAATAAAAGTAATCAGAAAAAAACAAAGTAATTATAAATCACAAGTTGGAAGACAAGGAAGGAAATATTTGAGAGAAATTAGGTCAGCATGGTGGCAGGTGCCTGTAATCCCAGCTAGTCAGGAGGCTGAGGCAGCAGAATCACTTGAACCCAGGAGGTGGAGGTTGCAGTGAGCCGAGATCGTGCTATTGCATTCCAGCCTGGGTGACAGAGCGAGACTCCATCTCAAATAAAAAATAAATAAATAAATAAAAAGAAATATTTGTGAGAGAAACTGGTTCTCTGGTAATGTTTAATAATAATCCCTAAACTTTTTTTTCACTCAACAATGGCCATAAGAAAACACTTGATCTGGACTATACATTCTTCAGAGTGTAAACATTATTCATTAGATTGTAGTCAGCCCAAATGGAATTTTTCCTTTAGACAACTATTTTTTTTCTTTCTGATGCTATTTTTACCAAAGTAATCTTTTCCAAGCAGCTTTATCCTGTAGGATTCTCCCAGTGCCCGATGAGAGTCCTTTTGGCTAGTGGTAGTAGAAAGCTGCTTTAAAATACATAATGGAGTTGAGTTTTGGTTGAAGTATGACATTTGCTAGATTTGTGATTTTCAGCAAGTCATTTAAAAATTTCTGGGCCTTTCTACTTATTTCTAATATGGAGATATAATCACTATCTCAGACAGTTTCCTAAAATGTGGCACATGAAGTATGCTGTTTTAAACTTTTACAAATATAAGGCTAAGGGTTTAAAAAAGAATATACTGGGGCCGGGCGAAGTGGCTCACGCCTGTAATCCCAGCACTTTGGGAGGCCGAGGCGGGTGGATCACGAGGTCAGGAGATCGAGACCATCCTAGCTAAACACGGTGAAACCTCAGCTCTACTAAAAATACAAAAAATTAGATGGGCGTGGTGGCAGGTGCCTGTAGTCCCAGCTACTCGGGAGGCTGAGGCAGGAGAATGGCGTGAACCCGGGAGGCAGAGGTTGCAATGAGCCGAGATCGTGCCACTGCACTCCAGCCTGGGCGACAGAGTGAGACTCCATCTCAAAAAAAAAGAAAAAAATACATATATATATATATATATATATATACACACATTGGCTGGGCACGGTGGCTCATGCCTGTGAATCCCAGCACTTTGGGAGGGCGAGGTGGGAGGATCACCTGAGGTCAGGAGTTTGAGACCAGCCTGGCCAACACGGTGAAACCCCATCTCTACTAAAAACACAAAAAAATTAGTCAGATGTGGTGGCGGGCACCAGTAATCCCAGCTACTTCAGAGGCTGGGGCAGGAGAATCGTTTGAACTCTGGAGGCGGAGGTCACAGAGAGCCGACATTGCACAACTGCACTCCAGGGACAAGAGCAAGACTGCATCTCAAAAGAAAAGAATATATCAAGGTTTTCTCCAAGTTAAAAATCATACTTGAGGCTTCAAGTCCTAGTGACAGTGAACATCCAATATTAAACTCTACTAGAAGGCTGTTAGGGTCTCTTCCTCCTTGTTATATTTCCATACACCTTTTATTTTATTTCATTTTTTTGAGACAGAGTCTCACTCTGTCACCCAGACTGGAGTGCAGTGGCTCAATCTCGGCTCACTGCAACCTCCGCCTCCCAGGTTAAAGACATTCTCCTGTCATAGCCTCCTGAGTAGCTGGGATTACAGGCGTGCACCACCACGCCTGGCTAATTTTTCTGTTTTCAGTAGAGACGAGGTTTTACCATGCTGGCCAAGCCTGTCTCAAAGTCCTGACCTCAAGTGATCTGCCCACTTCAGGCTCCCAAAGTGCTGGGATTACAGGTGTGAGCCACCACACCCGGCGTATTTCCATACACATTTTAAACAGGTTGATTCTCTTCTTCTGAGTGACAGGTATGCATATTTGCACTTCAATGTATTACCAAGAATGCAAAAAGTTGAGAAATACGTTAAGGAAGCCACATTTTCTACTTGAGAGTGTTTACTTCAATCTTTCTAGGAGTGTATATGCTTCTAGAATATACACAAGGTATGTCAGACCAGAGGTATGAAAATGAGGCATTGAGGCCAGGCACGTAATCCCAGCACTTTGGGAGGCCGAGGTGGGTGGATCACCTGAGGTTGGGAGTTTGAGACCAGCCTGACCAACATGGATAAACCCCGTCTCTACTAAAAATACAAAATTAGTCGGGCACGGTGGCACATGCCTGTAATCCCAGCTACTCAGGAGGCTGAGGAAGGAGAATTGCTTGAACCCAGGAGGCAGAGGCTGCAGTGAGCCGAGATCGTGCCATTGCACTCCAGCCTGGGCAACAAGAGTGAAATTCCGTCTCAAAAAAAAAAAAGAAAAGAAAAGAAAATCAGGCATTTCATTTACTGCAAATGAATTAAATTATCATCAGCATGTTAAGAATTCTGTAAGTAAATATCACTTTTAAGACATATTTTACCTGGAATTCACTCAGTTGCAGAACTTATATAAAGGAATCACCTTCACTCCTGATTTGTCACTAACCATGGCTGTAAAACATAACTGGCAATCATTAGAAGTTTCTTCTCTGGAGAAACAAATTGACCTCAGAGAGAAGACACTAACAATTGGGGGGTTTCCCAACAGTGAAACCCACCAGTTGAAAAGCCCAACATAATTATAGAACCTCCAGACAACTTCATAGCAACTTACTCTCAAATATCAACAACAGATATCTGGAGGAAAATGTCCAGTATTAAAGAGAAATAACAATAACAACAGCAAAGGGACCAAAGGGAACCAGAGACAACATAGGACCTGAAACAAAACTTAAGAAAGAAAATAGACCAAACCCGAAGTAAAATATTCTCAGAGAAATAAGAGATTGTATTCATAAAAACAAGTAGGACGTTAGGACTAGGAAATCATCAGAAACAAGAAAGAACTTTAAAAATAAAATTTTATATCCTTCACCCACTTGTTGATGGGGTTGTTTTTTTCTTGTAAATTTGTTTGAGTTCTTTGTAGATTCTGGATATTAGCTCTTTGTCAGATAAGTAGATTGCAAAATTTTTCTCCCATTCTGTAGGTTGCCTGTTCACTCTGATGGTAGCTTCTTTTACTGTGCAGAAGCTCTTTAGTTTAATTAGATCCCATTTGTCAATTTTGGCTTTTGTTGCCATTGCTTTTGGTGTTTTAGACATGAAGTCCTTGCCCATGCCATCAACAAGTGGGTGAAGGATATGAACAGACACTTCTCAAAAGAAGACATTTATGCAGCCAACAGACACATGAAAAAATGCTCATCATCAGTGGCCATCAGAAAAATGCAAATCAAAACCACAATGAGATACCATCTCACACCAGTTAGAATGGCGATCATTAAAAAGTCAGGAAACAACAGCTGCTGGAGAGGATGTGGAGAAATAGGAACACTTTTACACTGTTGGTGGGACTCTAAACTAGTTCAACCATTGTGGAAGTCAGTGTGGCGATTCCTCAAGGATCTAGAACTAGAAATACCATTTGACCCAGCCATCCCATTACTGGGTATATACCCAAAGGATTATAAATCATGCTGCTATAAAGACACATGCACATGTATGTTTATTGCGGCATTATTCACAATAGCAAAGACTTGGAACCAACCCAAATGTCCATCAATGATAGACTGGATTAAGAAAGTGTGGCACATATACACCATGGAATACTATGCAGCCATAAAAAATGATGAGTTCATGTCCTTTGTAGGGACATGGATGAAGCTGGAAACCATCATTCTCAGCAAACTATCGCAGGGACAAAAAACCAAACACCACATGTTCTCACTCATAGGTGGGAACTGAACAATGAGAACACTTGGACACAAGAAGGGGAACATCACACACCGGGGCCTGTTGTGGGGTGGGGGGCTGGGGGAGGGATAGCATTAGGTGATAAACTTAATGTAAATGACGAGTTAATGGGTGTAGCACACCAACATGGCACATGTATACATATGTAACAAATCTGCACATTGTGCACATGTACCCTAGAACTTGAAGTATAATTAAAAAATAAATAAATAAAAAATAAAATTTTAGGCTGGGCGCAGTGGCTCACACCCATAATCCCAATGCTTTGGGAGGCTGAGGCAGGTGGATCACTTGAGGTCAGAGGTTCAAGACCAGCCTGGCCAACATGGTGAAACCCCATCTCTACTAAAAATAAAAAAATTAGCCAGACAGGTGGCACGTACCTGTAATCCCAGCTGCTCGGGAGGCCAAGGCACCAGAATTGCTTCAACCTGGGAGGCAGAGGTTGCAGTGAGCCAAGATCACGGCACTGCACTCCAGCCTGGGCGACACAGCCAGACTGTCTCAAAAATAAAAAAAAATAAAAATAAAAAATAAACAAAATTTTAAAATTAAAGAAAGGGGGAAACTTGGAAGAAATCTTCCAAGAAGTAGATTAAGGAGGCAAAGAAACAGAAAACAGGAGAGAAAAGAAAATTTTAAGGTCAATCCAGGAAGTGCAAACTTTGGCTAACAGGAATTCTAGGAAGAGAAAACATGGAGAAAAAGACAGAAAATCTTCAAAGAAATAATATCTGACTTTTAAAATGGGCACATGTTTTACCTTGATAAAAGTAATTAAATCATATGGGCAATCATATATCTCAATGTTTAGGTGTTTACCTGCATGAAGTAGGTATATAAACATTATTATATATTATACTATATTGTTCTCTGGTTGTTTTCTATGGATTATGCCATTGTCTCATTTCAATTATAGCCTCTTCAAATCCAGGAAGAATATTTGCCACTTATGGCAGGCACATATTCTATTTCTGATAAATACTTGTTAAACTCATTTGCTTTGAAGACGACTTGAGTTTCCAGTAAACTCTGTGACTGTTTAAGAGGGTTCAGTCTTTCAGCCTTGTTACAAAAGTAAAGGTCATTCTTAGCTGAAACAGTTACTTAAAACTCCAGGAACTAGTCTGAGAATCCCAGCTCTTACATAAAGTCTAGAGGGAAGTCATTTTATAAAACAACGATAAACTGAAAGAAAGCTAGTCAAATGGCTTTTGTCTGAATACCCTTAAAGATCTTTGTCCATTCAATCTTCTTTTCAGGAAACTTGATCTGAGCCTCTATCCAGACACCCAGTTATACAGTACCAGTTAGTGGAATATGTAGGCTATGAATCAGACTCCACTGTGGAAACTAATCCTTGAGTCACGATCATAATATTCCATTGGCATTCACCCCAGGGACAAGGTATTCATTTAAGAGTGCCACTCTTCCACGCAAAGGATGAAGCATCACGTAGCTCCCACTCATCATCACAGTCATCACTCAAATATCCTAGTTTGGTTATCTGTTTCTGCAAGGCTGTGTGTAGTCATCCTCACCTATCAGGATTCTGCAGTCATCTCTACCCCATTCCAAAGGGTCCCTGGCTTTATTCATTAATTTAATAAATATCTATTAAGTGTCTATTTTGAGCTAGTCATTGTTCTCTATAGTAGGGAACTGTATTCTAGCAAATCTGAGCCCAGAAAAGATTTGCTTAATCCATTCTCCAGAATACTTCTCTGATCAATTCTAGTGAATTTACATTTGCCTACCTATTGCCATATCTCCATCTTTAACTTTTTTTTCTGCTGCATGTACACTTAGTATCTGAAGTATTATTGATATGTTTTTAATGATTGATATGTTTTTAATGAATTACTCGTGATAATGGCCACAATAATGGCATTGCAGGGACTCAATGGATACTTCGACTTTGAACTGTATTACTGTTCTCATCAAAGAATGGCCTTAAGACTTACTTCTCAAAGTGTGTCTGGGGAATTACCAGCATTGGTACGATCTGTTATAAATACAGAAATCTCAGGCCCCCATTCTGAGACCTACTGAACCAGAACCAGAATCTGCATTTTAATAAGATCGCCATGTTATTTACATGCACATGAGAATTTAAAGATCACTGGCCCAGCTGACATCTTAATAAGCCATTCTCTAATTCCTTAATAAAGCATTAGAGGGTAGCCTGTGAGTCGGACACAGCAGTGCACCTGTAGTCCCAGCTACACAGGAAGCTGAGGCAAGAGGATTGCTTTAGCCCAGGAGTTCAAATCCAGCTTGTGTAACATAATGAGACCTCATCATAAAAAAACAATTGAGATAAAAAGTAAATAAAAGGAAGCAATCCTGGATAATATTATTTTAGGTATATCTGTACTTAACTTCAGGTATAACTATACTTAACTAAGTTTAGTTATAACTGAATTTAAAGACATTGTCTACTATATCATCAATATCTTGCTTGGGTAATGTATTTTTCTACTAAGGTAATCAAAATGTTTCCTAGTGTTATGGTTTTATAATACCTCTAAGTCAAGAGAAGGCCTACGCTCTTTCTTCACCAACAGACATCCTCGGGCCTAACTAGAAATGCCATGAATTTACTTACTTGTTCAAGGTGTTCTTTGTTGTGACTCACCCATGAATCGAGCTACAAGGTGCACATACACACTAGCTGGTTGCTCATCTAAGCCCTCAGGTCTGCTGCTCTTGTTCTATCCCAACAGTTCGCTTCAATCTTAGTGTGGGTAAAATTGCTTTTCAACAATTGCTCCCATGTTGAGTCCTTCCCAAAACATCTCATTGAACTGGGACAGATCTGCTCATCTCTTGTTTTGAAATTATTGTATCTCTAAGTATCTGTCTTCATCTGACCATGGTCTCCCAGTTTTACACAAGGAACAGAGGATACTGAACCAGACGTGTGAGCAATACTTTGGATTATTTCCAGGGTATGCTGACAAGACAACTGGTTCCCTTTCTCAGCATTCATTTGCTCCTTCTGCTAACCACCTTCCTGACCTCAACACATCGCCTGGCCTCACCCAGAGACTCTGCCAAGCCCCTTCAGCCTACAAAGCCTCTTGTCCTGGCTTCTCCTGGTCTGTCTTGTTTCCCTGTCACCTGTGATGTAAAGGGAGAGTGGATACAAACGGGTGAGGCCTCACAACAGCTAGCACACGGTAGGCTCCATAGCCTGTAAGAAGCCGGCAACATAGACAGAATTGCCTATTATCCAAGTAGTTTCTGGGAATAGGCCTTAAAACCTTGACTTGTTTTCTACATGGAAGCTCTATTTTGTTTCGTCTTATTTTTGGTGGTAGAGAGGGGACTGAGAAAGTTAGACTAATGCTGTCCAAAATGAGGTGTGAATATTCATAAGCGATTTCAAGTTTTCACTTGTAATTTTCTGTTTCCTTCATTTGATATTGCTGAATTTCCATTTCAGTTTTCACTCATCATACTTGCTTATTCTATAGTTCCAAGGTGAAAGAACATAAGACTGTAACCTTTATTTTTTCTCCAGGAAAAAGAGACTGTACTCTCCCTGTAGAGAGGGAGTTTGTCTTATACATCTTATATCCACTTCACATATGCCTTCTGTATAACAATAACTACATATATACCTTGCCTATGCTATCTCATGCTTATTTTATAACATCGAGCAAGCAACCTATGCTGGCTGTTTCTGCTTCCTTACCTGTTTGATTCTTTCTTCAGTCTGGCTTTTAACCCCGCATTCTCCTGAGCCTCCTCTTGCTAATGGACCTCCTAACTGACACATCCAGTGGATACTTATGTTCTCTGTGGTACTGTCTGCTTTCCTCCTTCCCTCACCTTTCACCCATGCCTCTATGCCTCCACGCCTCCATGCTCTCCACGCCTCCATGCTCTCCACGCCTCCATGCTCTCTTGGCCTCTGTGTGGTTCCTCCTTAGTCTCTTCTTTATCCCCTCTTCTACCACCTCACCAAAGTTGGTGGTCCCCAGAATTATAATTTATCTTCCCTTCCCATCTCACTGTATACCTTCCCTAACGTGTTCATCCTTATCTGAGGCTTTGACTATACTCCTGACTCCCAATCTACATTTCCAACTCTCACTTCTCTCCTGAGCCTTGGTCCTGTATGTCCAACTGCCCTACTTGAAAGCAGCACTACCAGGGCAGCCTCTGATGCACATAAACTTCATACATGATTTCTTCTTCACCCTCCCAATCTGGCCCCTCTCCTGAATTCTCCATCTTAGTTCATAACATCACTGTTAACCCAGTCATCCAAGTTAGGAAAACTTTAATTCATTTATAATCCATGAAACCATGAAAAATTATCTTCTAAAAACCTTAAAGAGAGCACTTCACACTCTCAAATAAAGACCTCCATTGCCCAACTACTGACTATCAGCCGAAGACCCCCTTCTTTGTCTTCAGCATGAAGCACCAGGCCTAATCGGACTCTGACCCACTTCTGGCAGATCACCTCCTCCCACATCCCCAGGCTACCCTATGCTTGAGCCCCACTGGACTATTTACAGTGTGAGATTCTTTCACATTTCTAGCCTTGCATATGCTGCTGCTGCCACCTACAGCAGTGACTCTCAACAGGGGACAATTTTGCCCCTAGGGGACATCTGGCAATGTCTGGGGACACTTTTTGATTGTCACACTGGGAGAAAGGGGTGTTACTAGCATTTAGTGGGTGGAGGCCAGGGATGCTGTTAAATATCCTACAGTGCACAGGATAGCCCCCACTACAAAAGTGTCCAGCCCAATATCATAATGCTGAGATGGGGAATCCCTGCCCTAGAATCTCTTTGATTTCTCTGCCTGATGAACTCCAGTTTACCTATCAAGACTCGGTTCAAATGTCACCTCCTCTGGGAAACCTTCCTCTACCAACCAGGTCCTCTCTCCAGATAAATAATGTCACATCTTTCTACTTTTTCATACACACCTCTATTTAGCACATCACATATTAGACTGAAAATTTTTATGTTTACAAGCATGTCCCTATTACTAGAATGGGAGCTCCCCTAAATAGAGACTGTATTTTACTCATCTTTTATTCTCAGTGCTTGGGACAGTGCCTGGCACTCAAATGTGTACTGGATGAATTAAACAAGACACATCTACAGAGAATACAAAATATTTTCAAGCAAACAATTCAGCACTCTGAATCTGTCTGAAATTAACAATTCCTCAGTTCTAAGAAATATACATGTACAAATATACATTTTTCACCAACTTTCTAAAACTAGTCATTAACATTGTGGCATCACATTTTAGAATATTTATAAATTACATTGGTTTATATAAGTGCTGCTCAAAATAAATTTAACCAAATCTCTCTAAATATTCTGCTAAATTTAGTAAAATAGGGACTGGAAAATAATGGAACATTAAAGCAAGTATATATTTAAAACATCTATTTTAGGAAGAACAATAAAATAAGAAAATATTGAAATGTATAATCTTTAGTGTTAAAGGCTTTGAAATAATTAAGACATAAGTTTATTACAGTTCTACTATACTAGGCTTAAGCAATTTACCTATTTAGGATTAAGTTACATATAACGAACGAAAACTTTTATAACAAAAAGAAAAAATGTAAAAAATAATTCTAATAAAAATATGAATATAAGTAAAGAATGGAAGACATTCAAGCTTGGGAAAAATGCTAATGCACATTAAATAATAGGGTACTGAAATCTCTGAGCATCCTAACAACATAACATAGGAGATTTAGAAAACAACAGATGGGGGAAATAAAATAACAGTAGAGAAAACTAACTACTATACAGATTTAGAAATCTGAATAGCAATCATTGTTGTAACTGTATACATAGTACCTTAGCTCCTTAACCTGCTTCTTGATTGAACTGACAAAATATTACACATACTGTTAAAATATCAAGTATTTATTTTCAGATCAAAAGTCATTATATAGCCTTTACAAAAGTAATACTGTATTTCAAAAGGCATATGTAATAAACATATGCCAGTCACTGTTATGTTGTTTGCTATGCCTGAAATCAACATTATTATGCAGACAGAATACAAAGTCTCATCTTCACTCTAAGTTGTAAACACAGAACACAGACAGTGTCCCAGATACAGGTAAAAGTTCTCATTAGATTTAAAAAATCAGTCATTAATAAGCTGTTGATTACAGAAAGCTAGAAACTCAATTTTATACTGCTAGAGACTGGTAGCTAAACATATAAGAAAAGAAGTTGTAGACTCTCAGTGCTTTAGAAACCAGGTTCTCTGACCAAAGCAGTGATTTAATTTCACGGCTGCTCAGTACAGATAGCTGACATTACTAAATGCTACTCTAATATCAACTTGTTAAATGTGAATCCAGACTCAGCATATCAGAATACTAACCCAGACTAACTGGAGTCATGGGAAATATTTTGGGAGCTGTTTATTTATAAGTGAGTTACAATATACCACTATAATTAGATTAATATATAATTATTGATAAACACAAGATTATTTCTAAAACCCATTATTGTTGCCACTGCTATATTTAGAAAAAACAACACTAGAATCTTCTCCATAAAACAAGCCTTTGATTTATCAATTAGATCTATTTAGATATAGCATAAATTAAATTTAACTGTCACTATATGGTTTACAATGCTTTTATAAAGAGAAGTCTAATAAACATTAAACGGGGGGACAATTTAAATCTCCAGCAAACTGCACACTTCTGATTTTATAATCCAATAATCTACCAAAAGATAGAATCTGCACAAAGTTATACATTTGATTGTCACAAAAAATATTTAAGTTAGCTTACCTAAGCATAAATAAAACCAGTAACAATGGATATTTTTAACAATGCAAAAGGCATTTGATCCACATTTCATTAAAAAACACATTTAAAATACTCTTCTCAAAAGCATCCACAACAAACTATAATTATTACCACAAAATAAACTATTTTAAGGTATTTCTACAAATATTTCTACATGAATTATTCCTTTCAGATTATTTCATTAAGTGTAAAATAAATTTATAAGTAACATTAATTCAACTAGCATACTATTAATGTTTCTTCTCAGTGCCACTTCATTTCTTTCTTTCAGGAAGAAAAACAGTTGATTAGATTATAATCTCCTAAAATCTGGTTTTAGAAAAGTTTCCTAAATGGAATTTAAAATTCTAAATTATAGATCAGAATTTGAAATCTGATCTTTTTTTATCCTTAGTAAAGTAGTGGCTTATATTAACATCTGGGCATTGGTAACCATTATTATATTTACCAGATTTCAGAAGAGAGAAAATAAACTAGCAATTACTATTTTATTCACCTAAAGTTACTTATCCAGAAGTTTTTTTTTAAAACAATCTTTAATAAACATAATGGATGTTACAAAAACACAGATAAGGTTTTTTCCCCCCAAAACTATGATGTACTGTCATGTAAAATTGCTTTAGTTAGAAAATTTTTTAAATTTCCTGGAATCTGGTAAAACATTCCAAATACAGAAATTTTAAAAATCTATTTCAGTTCAAACCATTTTAAATACTTTGGAACGGCCAAATTACATAAAGAATTTTTGGCTAAGATTCATAAGAGTTAAATTACTAATATAATAAAGCTGAATTGTCAAAAAAATAAAAAGGTAAATAGAAAATTGTGGTAAATGCCTAGCAATTTAAACCAAATTCAAAAATATTAAAACTTAGAATTCAATATTGTTGAAAGAGTGAGTTACATTTTAGAAGGCAGTATTAACTCGTGGCTAAAGAAAAATAGGGTGGAAACAAAATTCCTGTGGTTAAGGGTATATACAAATACAAATGCCATTTATTTTTCCTCTGCTTTAAACATGCAGCATAATAGTTTTTATGAATGATCTTATAAACACATGTATTTGAGATATAGTTTCTCTATGATAATTTATAACAAGATCTTCACACTTTGATATGGGTTTTTGTTTAATATTTTAAATAAGCATTCTAAATTTTACTCTATTTCATAATGATTAAGAAGGGGAGAAAACAAAATGATCATTTGAAAATAGGAATAAAGTATTGAGCTACACAATAGAATACTATATCATTTAAAGGAAAAATATGCCAAGATAAAATGTTAAGAAATAGACTGTTATTCAAAGTTATTTTGTTGTAGAAAGTTTTTTATGTTGTAGAAAAGTTTTACAGCTTAAATCACTTAGGAAGATTTTTAAAAATATACATTTTGTACATTGGTAAAATAACAAATAGAGTAAAAAACTATACATAGAGTTCTTCAGATTTACAAATATAAAATTTATGACTACAAAATACTGCTAGCTAAGGACCAGGAAAATATGTAAAACTGCTTGGTTATAATAAATGTTCTCCAAATATTTCATTGTTATTCTCATATAAATTAACATTTACCAAGACCAAAGGAAACTTACCTTGCAAGAATTAGACAGTTCATTTGTGCAATCTCTGTTGCTGTCTCTTGATAAATTATCCACTTTACCTTCATTTCCAGATGCAAACTTTATGAGTAACTGAGATGGTCCCCCTTTAGAACAATTGTGCTTAAGGCTGGATAGACAGGAAATATTTGGATAAGCTCCTCCCAATGAAATACTTCTTTGTAAAATACCATGGTTTTTGTTCATCTGTGAATGTGGTCTTTCCAATTCTCCATTGATATTTATTTGACAATCTACATTTTGGGAGGATGGCAAACATGCAGATGTCCTATGCATGAGCTTAATATACTCTGAATCAGAATTAAGCTTAATTTCTGACATTTCTGGTTTACAATCACCATTTGTTGTTTCACAATCTAATGTAGCTGCTTTTCGTTGGGTGAAATGCACTGAAACACAAGAATATCCTTCAGATAACTTTTCACAGACACTCTGTCTGGGAGTATTATTCGAAAGAACAATTTTCTTCTGTAACGAGCCCTTCCTGTGAAGCGGCCGTATGTCTCTTACTTCTCCGGGGGTACAAATTGTTTTAGATAACCGAAGTCCATTGACAGCTGTTGAAAGAAATCCTTTAGCACTAGTGCCATCCTCATTATGTGCAATTTCACTAGGAGAAATAATAAACTGGTGTGAAGTTTGATAGGATCCTTTGCTCAGAAGAGTACACGGACTTGTTGGAGAAGTCGGTGGGGTAGTTGAAGGACTCCTAGGAAAAATGACTAAGGAGGAGCAACGTTTTAGTGGAATTTTTGTGTTCCTCCTCACTGGCAATTTCATAATCTCTAATCCATGTTCCAAGTCATCCTGGACAAAAGGATCTGTACTTGTACTTCTTGAAAAAATTTCACAAGGAGTAGTATTCCTGTTTGGCACACTTCTATTGGAGGTGCTGTCAGAAGGTAAGTTTCCACCCAAAAAAGTATCATCACTTGGTGGAAAAGTATAACTACTACTGTCACTGATGACACTGTTAGTATATGAACCTCCACTTGTGATACTTGCACATGACCCAAAATCACTACCGTTGCTGCTGTAAGACCCATTATCACTGGTTGAAAAGTTACTAAGGCTACCACTACAAATGGCTGGACTGCTTACAAGGTGACCATCATTCACAGCATTCAATTCATTATCGACCACAGCACTGCTGTAAATACCATCCTTCAAGATACAAGTAAACGAAGCATCATCACTATCAGCTAAGACATTGCTAGACTGAAGATATCCACTGTACCTTGTTGGCTGTAGTGAAATCTGTAGACAGCTGCTCTTTTTATTAACATTTTCAGATGAGGGAACAGATGATCTTTCTTGAGACTGAACGTTTTCCTTTATTAACGGAGCTAGTGCAGTCTGTCTGGGAGTCAGCTTCATTTGAACAACGTTAGACGTTGAAATCCGTGTTGGTCTTTTGAAGCACATGTGAACATGGCTATCCAAGTCATCTCCGGAGGTTTCTGACAAAGGGTAAGTATTGCTTCTTCTGGCTGCAAAGTGCAATCGTAAGCTTTGTGCCATTTGTTCTCATTTCCAAACATGTTAAGGGCTGAAAGTCATAACAAAGATCTCTGTCTGTAGACAGGCTAGAAGCAGCTGCACTGCATCAAAAGAAAAAATCATTTGTGGTGCCTAAAAGAGCTATTAAGTAGTAGTCTTTATCCTAAGTAAAACATTAGATACCAGATATCATAGAAAGAAAAAGACGACCCATTCCAGAGACTGACGTTTCCAAAATGTCTTGAATCGCTTGTAGTCAAAATGCCTTCACTTACAAAGCACTTGATTTCCAGCGACCTTTAAGCTGAGCTCAGCTGCAGCACACTGACTCAAACACAGCCAACCTTGTTTCAATTATACCTTCTCCAATTTGCATGAATGAGTAACACAAGAACAACAATCTTCTAACATTTCAAGTTGAAACAGTATTTTTTCACCCCAGCTCTACTAAATGAACATTTAACTATGTGAATCGCAGTGCCTATACTTTCTCCAGCCAACTTTGCCCACTAATATTTTTACCCATAGGTATAGAATTACAGGAAGTTGGTAGGAACAAAACCCCATGTAATTAAGCATCGAATCAAAGATTGAATTTCCAAATAGTAGCCATACTAGGAATCTAGTCAAGTTAGTTAATATAGGGACTGTTAATTTTTTTTTTTAATGTGTGAATTCAAACAGTTAGGTAAATTTGGAAATACCAAAACTTTACAATGAATTAAAACTTTAGCACTACATCAAATAGATACATATTTTAGCTTCCAAAGTGCTAGTTACATAAAAAGTGAAAGCTTAAGGACAGAACTACCAAATTAACCTAGTAATACCATTGCAAAACTGAAGCATAGGTTCAAGAAAAAAAGTTTAAGAGAAGCTGTCACTAAGCATTTTCTCCTGTAATTTTAAGGCCTTTTCCAGCCAAGTAGAACAGTCTTTAAATGATGCCATTTATATTTTGACTATTAAAACTGCCAAGAAATAGCCTAAGCAAACATTCCAATAAAAATATATGCAGATTAGAAAAAAAAACTATACCCCAAGATAGTTTGAACACACAGGATATTTTATTCCACTGTCTCTGCAATTCATTCACTTAAGAGAGTGTTGTGGTAAGTAAAGAAGTCTAAAAAGGATTTAACACATCAAATAAACATATCTCAATGCCAATTCTGTTCTGAAAAACTCTAAGAGCTCTTTGCTGGCCCCTGCTGGTACTTTGAAACAATCCATTTAGCTGTTTGATATCTATAAAGAAATACAAACCAAGCTGCACATTTCTTTATATAAACAAAGTACATACTTGTTTACATTTTTGAGAGCTAGCCCTACCCTAGAGGTGGAATTACTCACCAGTGCTGATAAAGCTCCCACAGTAGAGAACAGTGGACTGTTTGTCCTTTTAGAGGTTGTGATTTTGTATATATATTTTTTCTGCTTTGTATTTATTTAACCTTTATTTTCAGTTTACTAGGCAATAAAAATTTAATATTTTAATTTCTCTCTCAAATGCCATAGACCAAGGTTGGTATTCTATTTGAAAGAAACAAATTTATTTTAAAATAATACTCTAGGGTATATTTAAACCCCTCACCTAAATTTTATAGCTGGAACTCCAGTAATAAATATATACTGGCTCATTCATAGGAAAGTAAAAGGTAAAATAGTTCCGTTGTTTATACCACATGCTACTACACCCAAGTTGTATTTTTCTAAGTAAGTTTTTTTTCCTAAGTAAAAGCAAATATGTAAAACATATACTCATACTTTGTTAAAAAAAAACTGCTTAAGATAGATCTGTTTTTGATCAGAATTTTCTAAACAGATTTTTAATCAATTAAGACACAAAACAGAATTATGGGAATTCATTGCATTTCATTTGACTAGAATGAAACAGCCCTGTTTTTGAATGCGTACAATAGTTGAAAACTTAGTAATACAATTATTATGTTATTTTTGCTTTTGTATAAACTACCTCCTTTATGATTTTACAGACTTCAGTCAATATTCTCTTAACATCTTTTTCTTTTAAATAAGGAGGAGTCCTGTTTTACTCTGCCTTCAAATGACTTCAGCGTTCTTTCTGGGATTAAGTGTGGGGTCTAATAACTCAAAGAATGAATCCCTTCTAATAGGCTAATCAATGAGATCTAATTGTTCATGCCTGTGGCCTAAAACTTCCAGGAAATAAGAAAAGCTCCTCTGATTATTAACATATAAAATAATGAACTCCAAGTATTTGGTCAGATAAATGTCTTCTCTTCGGTAAGCTTCACTATAAGCATCAGTTCCATGTCCCCTAACTAGATTTTAACTTTCCAGAGAGCATGGGCCATAACTACACATTTCTTCTGATGCTCCTGAGCTCATCCTGGGCTCAAAGTAAGTACCAGAAGACACCAGATAGAAGTCTGGATGGAGAGATGGATGGTGTCATCACAGTCACTCTGAATGCCTAATGCTTTCTTTCAGGATTTTTCTTGTTGTTGTTGAAGTTGATCCAGCCGCCACTTTTAAGAAATATCAAAAAGCACTGCAGGTGGACAAGAAAGAATGATGTTTGAAAAATTTACAGAGAGGGTTTCAGCCAAGGAAATGTAAGGTAAGAGAACCACATGCACTTCCTAGCACTCTAGTCTGAGTTTAAATTCTAGGGAGGCTGAACAATTTGCATTGCTGGCTGAGGTCTGAAATTGCATAGGATCTATACTGCTATTATAGCAGTTACATGGGAAATCGGGGAGTTTGCTATAAAATGTAGTCCCTCAGTCCAGCAAATACCAAAACAGGAGTGTTAATCCTAACCTTAAGTGTAGAAGAACTGAAGGGACATGGCAGCCCTCATCTGGAAAGAATCCATGCAAGTCCTACATAGAATTTCATATTCCGGAATGAAACAGATAACGTCTTAGGATTGAAGCTAAGAACCTCACATTCAGAGCTGTTGGTTACTGATCATCTACATGGAAAATAATGTGATTATCTACATGGTATGGATAGGCTCTGGGTAATCTTAATCATTGACTGAACTTTGAAGGCCAAAGTCTGCTGCGGTGGTTAATTGTATGTATCAACTTCGATAGGTTATGGTACCCACTTGTTTGGTCAAACATCAGTATAGACATTGCTATGAAGACATTTAGACATGATTAGCATTTAAATCAGTAGACTCTCAGTAGAGCACATTACCCTCCACAATGTGTGTGGGTCTCATCCAATCAGTTGAGGGCTTTGAAAGCAAACACAGGTTGTGTAAGAAGCAGCAATTCTGCCTCAAGACTACAATATAGAATCCCTGCCTAAGTTCTCGGCTTCCTGGCCTGCCCTGCAGATTTCAGATTGAAGTCTTCACTATATATATATTGTGTGGAAATATATATATTCATATATTATACATAATTTCATATATAAAATATATGAAAAATAAATAATACATAAAATATATACACAATCTATTGTTTCTGTTTCTCTGGAGAACCTTCACTAATACAACTGCTAAACGTGAGAAGCACAGGGTCTCCACCCAGAATATATAGGTGGCTCCTAAAACCGGTGGCTGAATGTGTACAGGTGTATGTCTTAGACTGGTGACACAGTGCTAACTTTTGCATTGGTGGGTAGAGTTTTTTTAAGACACATCATTCTGAAATGTTCTGTCATTATTGCCACCACTACCACCACCATCACCATAATGAAACGACAATATTTTATAACACTCAAGTCTTAAAATTGGCTGGAAAAAAGTGATATAGGCCTACTCTTTCTTGAAAGCAAATATCACTTACATTACAAACGTTTTCCAGATGACTAAAGTTGTTTCTGCTTAATATTATACTTGTGTTCTTCACCCTCCATTTTCCAAGAGAATTTGCTAGGAAAATGGTACATTTTAAATTTAGTTGTGAGTGCCTCAGCAGAATAAAGACGGAATGACATTTATAATGACACAAGTCACTTGTTGCTATACAATCAGGTCTGTTACTCCACCAATGGCTATAGGTTCTATAACATCTCAGGTCATCTCTATACCTCCCTTACCTGCTAAGACTAGCAACAAATCAGAGGACTAGAATGACACACACCACCATGTTCTAATTATCTTTGGCTCTTTGTTTTGCTGGTAAACCGAGTTTCTCAAGCAAAGCTGTATTTCCCACGCATAGAAGAGCATCTAACACAGTAGATATACTAAATGGTATATCTTAGCTAACACAAGATATACCATATCAGAGAGCTACAAACGCGTTAAGTCTATGAATGTTAAATGACACTTTATATTTGTATCATGATAAAGAATTTTCCAAGTATTTTCATCGTCATTGTCTCATTTTATCCTCACAATATGCTTATGAGATAGGCAGGGCAAATATTGTTGTCCTCATTTTTTAAATGTGAGAAGGTATTTTTAGAAGGATTGAATAATTTGTTTAGGGTTACAAGCTAATACCCCAAAAGAAAGGCAGGATTATAATAGAATTTCTTAGTCCTTAGTGTGGGGATCTATAATAACTTTTTTTTTTCCCCCCGAGATGGAGTCTCACTCTGTTGCCTAGGCTGGAATGCAATGGTGTGATCTCAGCTCACTGCAACCTCCACCTCCTGGGCTCAAGCAATTCTCATGCCTCAGTCTCCAGAGTAGCCGGGACTACAGGTGTGCACCATCAGGCCTGGCTAATTTTTGTATTTTTAGTAGAGACGCAGTTTCACCATGCTGGCCAGGCTGGTGTCGAACTCCTGACCTCAGGTGTTCACCTAACCTCAGGAACACCTCCTGATCCACCCGCCTCAGCCTCCCAAAGTGCTGGGATTACAGGTGTTACAATATTTTGATTAATGTGTTATTTGTTTTTTCATATGGTTAAAAGTTTTTAAAATTCTGTCATATTTATCCATCTATAAATATCCAACTGTTAATATCAAAGGCAATACTTTTTTCTTCCAACCTATCATGACACACTTTATAGTATTATATACACAGTAAATGCTTAAGGAATGTTAATTCACTGATTAGTGTTTGACAAACAGCCATTCTGGCCATTAAGAAAGAGTCACGCAAATACTAAAGTTACTGGCAAAATGGACCAGACAATTAAGCATGGTGGAAAGCACAAATGTGAGCTGTGCCTCCTTGTGGACAACATGCAAATAACGCAAATAAAATAGTTCACCAATAATACACTCAATGATCAGGCAAAATTCACATCTGTATCAGTGGCAACAGGAAAAATAACAGTAATACCATGATCTAGCAATTCAACTCTAAAACATATCTCTTAGAGATAGACTCAGACACGTACATAGGGAGACATAAAAATGTTTATCAATTTGTAAGAGCAAAATACTGGAAATAACACTAATATCTATTAAGGAGGTTAAATACATAAATTATAGCATTATGATTTTTCAGAATATAGAAAATTATGCATCATTGAAATGTGTAATCACAGATCTCACAAATATAATGTTAAGCAAAAAAGCATATCAGAGGAATGTCTATAGAGATATACTATTTTTACAAATTAAAAAATATGCAAAATAAACAATGTGGGTTTTTGTTTTTTGGAGACAGAGTTTCGCTCTTGTCACCTAGGCTGAAGTGCAATGGTGTTATCTTGGCTCACTGCAACCTCCACCTCCTGGGTTCGGGCAAGTCTCCCAACTCAGCCTCCCAAGTAGCTGGGACTACAGGTGCCCACCATCACGCCTAACTAATTTTTGTATTTTTATTACAGACAGAGTTTCACCATGTTGGCCAGCCTGGTCTTGAACTCCTGACCTCAGGTGATCCACCTAACTCGGCCTCCCAAAATGCTGGGATTACAGGCATAAGCAACCATGCCCGGCCAACAATGTGTTTTTTGGGGATATATATACATGTGATAAAAGTATTTTAAAAAGCAAAGAATGATAAAAACAAAATTGAGGACAGTGGCTACTACTTGTGGAGGAAGAAAAGAAGATGCTACTAAGGAGGGATCTAGGGAGGGTTTCAAAGATTTTGGTAATGTTCTAGTTCTTAAGCTGAGTAACGTGTATACATATTTGTCTTATTATTTAAAATATTTATATTATGTGGGCTTTTTTGTATGTATATTTCATGAGTTAAAAACAAAACACACACAAAAACTCCACCAATACAAAGTTTAATTTGTTTCCCTCTAGAAGGGACCAGCCTGGCCAACATGGTGAAACCCCGTCTCTACTAAAAATACAAAAATAAGCTGGGCAAGGAGGCGGGTGCCTGTAATCCCAGCTACTTGGAAGGCTGAGGCAGGAGAATAGCTTGAACCTGGGAGGCAGAGGTTGCAGTGAGCTGAGACTGCACCACTGCACTCCAGCCTAGGCAACAGAGTGAGATTCTGTCAAAAAATAATAATAAAAAATAAAGGAAAACAGGTCTATAGATTCAGAGGGGAAAAAAAGGAAAACATTTTATATTCTTTTAAAAAAGCAAAAACACAGACAGAAAACAAATAGCTCTGTAACTAACCATATCTGATAATCAAATCAGCAACATCTGTCACTTAGCCTTAAAAATTAGATGGCCAGGCTGGGCATGGCAGCTCATGCCTGTAATCCCAGCACTTTGGGAGTCAGAGGCAGGCGGATCACGAGATCAGGAGATCAGGACCATCCTGGCCAACATGGTGAAACCCCATCTCTACTAAAATTCACAAAAATTAGCCAGGTGTGGTGGTGAGCGCCTGTGGTCCCAGCTACTAGGGAGGCTGAGGCAGGGGAACTGCATGAACCCTGGAGGCGGAGGTTGCAGTGAGTTGAGACTGAGCCACTGTGCTCCCACCTGGCAACAAAGCGAGACTCCATCTCAAAAAAAAAAAAAAAATATATATATATATATAGCAAGTCAGTGATAGTCTTCTTTGGCAGCAATAATGTACTTTTGCTTAGTATGATGTTTATTAAAGATTTCATTGGCAATATCTTTAGTTGCCAGTATAATTACCATTTCTTGAGGGCAAAAAAAACATGAATGTAGTTTAACACTAAAAACAGACTTTTTTTTTGAAAAAAGCTGGTTTCTCTGTTAGCTAAAAAATGAACAAAACTGTTTAATTTTTCTGGTGCTTGTAACTGATAAGCTTTGCACACATAACACTGTTTCTATACTTACCTGTTCAAATCTTACAGGTTTAAAATATAGATGTAAGATGCTAAGATGAGGGTTTGAGATTGGATCCTCAGAGACAAAATTAGGAAAAGGATAGGACTTTAAGAGAGTCTTTAGGAATTCAGAAATCAGAACAATCATTTTATAAAAAGAACATCAGGTTTAACTTTGCTTTTTACTTCTGTAAGAGCTGGCCATCTTTGAGAAGACTTTATTTGCTCATTCCTTATCAGTGTAAAAAGGACAGATTTCCTCTGTAGAAGAGTGGGGATGAGAGAGTGGATAGGATGTCCATTGGATACAGGTAACCCTAAGAAAGGCCACTGTAGTGAGGAGGCGCAACTGAAGGATACCCTGGGAAGATTCCCAGAGCCATGGAGTAGGAACCAGGGGTCGTGGGCGAGTGAGAGGGAAGACAGGACAAAGAGGTTGGTTTTCTGTCCTCTCCTGTCACAAGAGGTCTTGAGTAAGACCTTATAATATGTTGGCAATCAGAAGAGGTGCTTGGGAGGAGAATGGAAAGGGAGCAAGTAGGACCAGGAGGAAGAAAACAAATTCTATCTCCCTCACCATTTTGCCCAGAGTCTCCATAACCACCCCCAAGCCATCTCTCAAATCCCAGTCTGCTTACCCACTTCCCCTGGCTGCTCTACTGAAATGTACCCTTACTTCATATTTCATATAAGCACAATATAACTTACCAATCGGTTTTCGTCAAACACTTCAAAAAGAAGCCGGTGCTGCTGAGGATGAACCTAAGAAAAACACAATCTTTATTTAAAAACAAGTAAACATCAACCCACAGATACTCAGAAATAAATGCTTAAAGATGCTGCCATTTGGTCGGGCGTGGTGGCTCATGCCTGTAATCCCAGCACTTTGGGAGGCCGAGGTGGGTGGATCGCCTGATGTCAGGAGTTCAAGACCAGCCTGGCCAACATGGTGAAACCCCGTCTCTACTAAAAATACAAAAATGAGCCAGGTATGGTGGCATGTGCCTGTAGTCCCAGCTACTTGGGATGCTGAGGCAGGAAAATCGCTTCAACCTGGGAGGTGGTGATTGCAGTGAGCCAAGACTGTGCCATTGCACTCCAGCCTGGGCGACATAGAGAGACTCCATCTCAAGAAAAACAAAACAAACAAAAAGAAGTTGCCATTTTCTAATTCCGATTATTTGGAATGCATTTTAAAATTACATGAAATAAGAGCAGACTAGTCATGTGTCACTCATTTTCTAGTAGTTTCACAACAACAACAAAGTGAATCTGGTTGTTTATTTTTCAGATTTTTCTAACAGAACGAAAGGAAGTAAAAGAAAATTTCAAAAGATTACTTAAATGTTTGCAAACGCTTATGAATACAGATTAGATTTTGATATCTTATGATCAGTTTTATTTACTTGCTTTTTATTAATCAGTTTAGAGCCACCCAAAGTGGACATTTTTCAGAAACTAGTGTTGTGAATCCTTTTATTATTGACTTAATAAAATTACATGTTGCTTTTACTATATAAAGTACATAGCAGTCAAAAGTATACACTGCGTTCTCACTTAAGGTTTAAGCTTTGTAGCACATGAATAAAAATTACAAGCAATATTTTGTTTTTCAAAGCCAATGCTTTCATTCTTGTGGGAATGTTTCGATATCAAAATTAAAATCGCCTACTATATATATTATATTGAACACTGTGATATCTTAAAACATTGGTGTACATGTCAAAACTATTGATAGAAAAAAGTCCTATGCTTGTGACAAAGATATCTAGATACCTAACTCAGTGTCTACTTTTCCCTCTGAGAACATAATCCTAGTTTTACCTACAGCCACGTTCCCAGGCTCATCACACTGCACACCTCTTGAGGAAACCATTAATTTTTGAAAACTGAAGTACAACACATATTCAATGAAGTATAAAGTATACTAATGTTGGGATGAGGAAGAAAAAAGTATACTAATCTTAACTATATAGCTTGATAACTTTTTACATATACATACTGTATCATACAGTATGTATATGTAAAAATACATATACATATGTATCATATACATATACAGTATGTAAAATATATACATATACGTATGTAAAAATACATATACATACTGTACATGTATATGATACATATGTATATGTATCAAACCCAGATAAAGATATTGAATACTCTGTTCTATTCTATATATTGTTTTTTTGTGAATGGTGTCCTATGGAATTGTTTAACATGGAGACCCTGAATATGTCTATCTAGAAATGTATCCCTTGTACCTACGGGCAACCAATGAAGCCAACCTAGTGCCAGTCACTCCTCAGGAGAGCTTTTCAGAGGTGGCTGACTCAGCTGGGAGAGATGTCCCTTTTGCCCCTTGCATTTATCTTTCCTGTCTGAAATGTGGTTAGGATAGCTGGCACTCCTGCAGCCATGTTGTGACCATGGAGTAACTGAGGATAGACATGCCAAACATAAGGCTAGACAACATGGGGATGGAAAAATAGTGTTAAGACGGCCGGATGTGCTGGTTCACACCTGTCATCCCAGCACTCCTAGGCTGAGGCGGGAGGATCACTTGAGCCCAGGAGTTGGAGACCAGGCCTGGGCATCATAGGGAGACCATCTCTACAAAAATAACAAAAATTAGCTGGGCATCATGGCACACGCCTATAGTCCCAGCTACTCAGGAGGCTGAGGCACGAGAATCGTTTGAACCTGGGAGGCGGAGGTTGCAGTGAGCCGAGATCGTGCCACGGCACTCCGGCCTAGATAACAGAGTGCAAACCTGTCCCCTATCCTCCACCACACCCCCCCAAAAAAGAGTGGGCATAGTGGCTCACGCCTGTAATCCCAGCACTTAAGGAGGTCAAGGAAGGCAGATCACTTGAGTTCAGGAGTCTGAAACCAGCCTGGCCAACAGGGTGAAACCCTGTCTCTACTAAAAATACAAAAGTTAGCTGGGTGTGGCGGCAGGCACCTGTAACCCCAGCTAGTTGGGAGGCTGAGGCAGGAGAATCGCTTGAACCTGGGGGACAGAGGTTGCAGTGAACCAAGATCGTGCTGCTGCACTGTCCAGCCTGGGCAACAGAGTGAGACTACGTCTCCAAAAAAAAAAAAAAAAAAAAAAAAAGAAAGAAAAAGAAAAACAGTGTAAGATGATTTTTTTTCAAAGAAGATGTAGAAGAACTTTTGAGGAGATGTAACTGAGCTAAGACTTGAAAGTTGGGAAGAATTTAAATGAGAAGGTATAGAGAACATGCACAGCAAGGTCACATGAGAAAAGAAGGCACGGGGGCAGAATGAGCGTGCTCTAAGGAAATGAGACAGAGAAAGACGACAAGATTCTTTTTTTTTTTGAGATAGAGTCTCACTCTGTCACCCAGGCTGGAATGCAGTGGTGCGATCACAGCTCAGTGCAACCAGGCTCAAGCAATCCTCCCACCTCAGCCTCCTGAGGGTCTACAGGCATGCACTACCATGCTCGGCTAATTTTTAAAAAATTTTTGCAGAGACAAGGTCTCACTGTGTTGCCTAGGTTGATCTTGAACTCCTGGGCTCAAGTGTTCCTCCCGTCATGGCCTCACAAGAATATTTTTGCATCAGACACTGGCAAGAAAAGTTTGGTTAGTTAGGGTAGAGCCAGGATGGGGACACTGACATCCAGAAGAAGAGTTAAGACTTGATTGGTAGGGGGACCAAAGCAGTTTTAAAAGGAGAAATGACATAATTTAGGTCACATCTGAAGATTATTTTGTCAGTGGTGCACAAAATGAACTGGACTGGAGACAGACCCTGGTGTCTACAGGAGCTGGAGCCCTAGTAACTCAGGCAGGGAGTCAGCAGAGCTTTGCTTAGGATGGCCCCAGTTGGAGTAGGGAGGGAGACAGGGCTATAGAAACCATTTTGAGGAAAAACCTCCAAAGTATCAATGTCTATCAAAATATCTAGCAGACACTGCAGATGTTTAATGAATATTGCTAAGAAACTAATCTGCTGTCCTGGTTCAGACTGTAATTAATAGCTTATAACAGGATTCACTACCTCAATTATCTTTTTTTTTCCCTTCTCACTCTGTCACCCTGGCTGGAGTACAGTGGTGCAATCCCAACTCACTGCAACCTCCGTCTCCTGGGTTCAAGCGATTCTCCTGCCTTGACCTCCCAAGTAGCTGGGACTACAGGGGCGTGCCACCAGGCCTGGCTAATTTTTGTATTTTTTTAGTAGAGACAGGGTTTCACCATGTTGGCCAGGCTGGTCTCGAACCCCTGACCTCAGGTGATCCACCCACCTCGGCCTCCCAAAGTGCTGGGATTACAGGCGTGAGCCATCATGCCTGGCCTATCTTATCTTTTTAATCTCTCTTTCGTACTGTAATTGGAGTGACTTACCTAGAAGACATTTAAGCCATCTTTACACCCTACTTAAAAGTTGTCCCCAATGGTCTAAATAACAAAATCCAAAAGCCTGAGTATGGAATGATCCTTCATGATCTGAGTCCAATTTCCCTTTCTGGCCTTGTGTCCTACAAATGTCCCCCTGCCCAACCAAATATGCATCTACCCTATACTGTAATCACAATGGAAACTCACTACTAATTGCTTCTTGCATTTTCTGATTTGTACTTCTGAGCATGTTAAGGTCTATCCACTTGCAACACCTTCTCCACTCTACATGTCTACACTGTACTCATCATTCAAGCCCAGCTCAAATGCCAACCTCTCCCTAGAGCCTGACCTCCCCATTCACTACTACTCCTCTATTTTGAAAGTAGTTGATCAGATTTACTACATTTTGTCCTTTTATTAAAGTTAATTTGGCATATGTGTGATATCTCCCTACTGAGTTATAAACATCACAAATGACTTATTCATGTTGCTTTTTGTATTTCAGAAGCATATAATAAATGCAAAAATATAGTTTAAAATGTGTAGTGAGAATACTAATTAAAAATTAAAAATACTAATTAAAACATGAACATAAACAGCTATCTTCTCTCTTGGGAGAGTCTATTTAAATCATAGGTAATAGTTTGTAAAAGATATAAAACCATTACAGCAAAGAAGATGAGAGGGCCATCAGCAGCTGAGCAATTTCAACAGTTACCTAGCACACAGATGAAGCAGGGATGGAAGTGATGATGGAGGGCAGAGGAAGCTGAAAACCACCGAAAGAACAGAGTGTCAAAGCAACAGGGGCAACTGCCCTAATGACAGAATGTCTCAAATACCACCTTAGCCTCCAGATGGTACATGTACACACATGCACAAGCACGCACGCACACACACCCTCTTATTAGAGATTTTCTCTTTATGTCTGATTTCAGGAGGAGATTTAATGAAAATATAAGCATCAGACTTTTTTCCTTTTTTAAAAAAATTTATTTTAGTTTTGGGAGTACATGTACAAGTTGGTTCTATAGATAAACTGTGTGGTATGGGTTTTTTTTGTACATATTATTTCATCCCAGGTAATAAGCATAGTACCCAACAGGCAGCTTTTCTATCCTCACCCTCCTCCTCTCCTCTACCCTCAAGCAGGCCACGGTGTCTATTGTTCCCGTCTTTGTATCCATGTGTACTCACGTTTAACTTCCACTTATAAGTGAGAACATGTGGTGGTTGGTTTTCTGTTCCTGTAAGCATCAGTTTTAATATATAAAATATAAATGGTAACTAAAAATGTAACATATAATTGTTAAATGTTTATGCATTTTACCTAGAGAAACAACAGATGATTTTTCTATTTTATCACTGTTAAGTATGATAGATTACCAGAGATCACGAACGTAGAAATTAGAAAAACTGTCCTCAAAGAGGACAAAGAGAAAAAGAGATAATTTAGGAAACAAAAGAAAAGAGTTTTAAAAACTATAAGGAGTATCCTTAGAAACATTTAGGAATGTCTTGCATCCATAAAACAAAAACAAGATACTAAAAAAGGGAACTGGAAAACAAAAAAGAAGTGCTGGAATGAAAAACGACTGTTGAATTAAAATAGAAGTGCTTTAAGAAAAATTTGTGGAAATCTCCCCAAAGGTAAAATAAAAAACTAAGTTGAAGGGAAATGAGTGAAAATAAAAAAGAGGATTTTCTGAACAGAGTCAGTGAAAGAATTAACCCCTAATGCCCTAAAAAAAGAGGCTGGGCAAATTATGGCTTGTGTGCTAAATCCAGCTAGCCATCTACTTTTTAATTTAATGGCTCACAAGATAAGAATATTTTTTATATTTTTAAATGGTTACATTTCAGATAGGTATATAAATACCTACACCATAGCCTTGATTTTGCCTCCCAACCTACAACACCGAAAATATTTACTATCTGTCCCTTTAAGAAAAAGTTCACTGACCCTCGTCCTAGACAATCACTGTATGTTATCTATTAATTTCTCTCATGTATCTAGAATGGTACTGGTTAAGACTAGCCTTGGAAGATGTGAGAAAAAAGTTAGTCAAACCATTTTCTGAGTCTGTGGTTCACATGAGGAATTCTGATTGAGAAGAACAGAAAATCACTCTAGGTGACCTTCCATTCAACTAGTTGGAATCCCCAAATGATAATACAAACAGAGGGAAGAAAATTATTAAAGAAATTATTCACACAATTTCCAGAGTTGAAGAGAAACAGTATTCATTAGACTGAAATGCTTACTGATATGGTTTGACTGTGTCCCTACCCAAATTTCACCTGAATTGTAATAATCCAAATGTGTCAACGGCAGGGCCAGGTGGAGATAATTGAATCATGGGGGTAGTTTCCCCCATACTGTTCTCCTGGTAATGAATAAGTCTCAGGAGATCTGATGGTTTTAAAAATGGGAGTTTCCCTGCACACACTCTCTTGCCTGCTACCATGTATGATATGCCTTTGCTTCTCCTTTGCCTTCCGCCATGATTGTGAGGCCTCCCCAGCCATGTGGAACTGTGAGTCCATTAAACCTCTTTCCTTTATAAATTATCCAGTCTTGGGTACGTCTTTACTAGCAGCATCAGAATGGACTAATTCACTTACCAAAGGCCAAACACAATGGATTTTAAAAACTGTACATACAAGGCATATCACTGTGAAATTTTAAAACACTGGCGTAAAGATAATTATTAAATTTTTCAGAGAAAGAGAAGCAAAGAGGGAGAAAAAAGGAACAGGTATATCTTTCAACAGGAATACAAAATACAATTGTAAAAGATGATAAAGCAATGTCTTCAAATTTATGTTCACCCAAGAATCCTATGAACAGCCAAACATGAGTTGGCTATTTATTCATCTATCACAGTTGGAAATCAACTTGGAACATGCATGCATGAGCTTTTTAATAATATGGGAAATATGATCAGAGTAACAAACAGAAACAGTTAAAAAGTGGGTAGCAGGAATAGGAGGGAGGACAGAACACCAGAATTTGTTGTTTTTCATTATAAGCCCTTTTATACTATCTCATTTTAAAACTATGTGCAAATTCTTTCACAAGATTTTTTAAATTTATTGAAGATAGAAGTAAAACTATGCTCACGAAAAATAGAGTTTATAAGATGATATTTTAAGGAAAGGCAAAAGCAGAAAAAAAATAAAAATATCAGTGACAGACATTGAAAAAAAGGATAACTATGTTAGTCTATAAATGCATAAAACAACAGAGGAAAAAAGTTGCCAAAAAATATCCAGTTTTCCAAAAAGAACAAAGGTGTTGGTAAGTATATGATTCTATTGTGTTCATAAAGAAACTGAAGCAATATTCTTGAAAATTCTGCCAGTGGTTGTGGGAACAAACAATACAGATACATCTTTAAAATAGCTTTACTAGCTATAATTCACATAGCATACACTCATCCCTTTGAAGTATACAATTCAATGGTTTTTAATATATTCAGAGAATGTGCAACCATCACCACAATTTTAGAACATTTTTACCATTACAAAATGAAACCTTATGTCTTTTAACAGATACTCCCCATTTTCCCTCAACCTTCCCAGGAAACCACTAATCTACTTTCTGTCTCCATAGATTTGCCTATTCTGAACATTTCATGTAAGTGGAATCATACAATATATGGTCTTTTGTAATTGGCTTCTGATATGGTTTGACTGTGTCCCCACCCAAATCTCATCTTGAATTGTAGTTCACATAATCCCTTTGTGTAGTGGGAGGGACCTGGTGGGAGGTAATTGAATCATGGGGGCGGTTACCTGCATGCTGTTTTCGTGATAGTGAGTGAGTTGTAATAAGATCTGATGGCTTTACCTGCATTGCCAAGACAATCCTAAGCCAAAAGAACAAAGCTGGAGGCATCATGCTACCTGACTTCAAACTATACTACAAGGATACAGTAACCAAAACAGCATGGTACTGGTACCAAAACAGAGATATAGACCAATGGAACAGAATAGAGCCCTCGGAAATAATACCACACATCTACAACCATGTGATCTTTGACAAACCTGACAAAAACAAGAAACGGGGAAAGGATTCCCTATTTAATAAATGGTGCTGGGAAAACTGGCTAGCCATAGGTAGAAAGCTGAAACTGGATCCCTTCCTTACACCTTATACGAAAATTAATTCAAGATGGATTAAAGACTTAAATGTTAGACCTAAAACCATAAAAACCCTAGAAGAAAACCTAGGCAATACCATTCAGGACATAGGCATGGGCAAGGACTTCATGACTAAAACACCAAAAGCAATGGCAACAAAAGCCAAAATTGACAAATGGGAGCTAATTAAACTAAAGAGCTTCTGTACAGCAAAAGAAACTACCATCAGAGTGAACAGGCAACCTACAGAATGGGAGAAAATTTTTACAATCTACCCATCTGACAAAGGGCTAATATCCAAAATCTACAAAGAACTTAAACAAATGTACAAGAAAAAAAAATCAAACAACTCCATCAAAAAGTGGGCAAAGGATATGCACAGACACTTCTCAAAAGAAGACATATGCAGCCAAAAGACACATGAAAAAATGCTCATCATCACTGGCCATCAGAGAGTTTGCATAAATGCAAATCAAAACCACAATGAGATACCATCTCACACCAGTTAGAATGGCAATCATTAAAAAGTCAAGAAACAACAGGTGCTGAAGAGGATATGGAGAAATAGGAATACTTTTACACTGTTGGTGGGACTGTAAACTAGTTCAACCATTGTGGAAGACAGTGTGGCGATTCCTCAAGGATCTAGAACTAGAAATATCATTTGACCCAGCCATCCCATTACTGGCTATATGCCCAAAGGATTATAAATCATGCTGCTATAAAGACACATGCACACGTATGTTTATTGCAGCACTATTCACAATAGCAAAGACTTGGAACCAACCCAAATGTCCATCAATGATAGACTGGATTAAGAAAATGTGGCAGATATACACCATGGAATACTACACATCCATAAAAAAGGATGAGTTAATGGCCTTGTAGGGCCATGGATGAAGCTAGAAACCATCATTCTGAGCAAACTATCACAGGGACAGAAAACCAAACACCGCATGTTCTCACTCACAGGTGGGAATTGAATAATAAGAACACTTGGACACGGGAAGGGGAACATCACACACTGGGGCCTGTCGTGGGGTGGGGGGAGGGGGAAGGGGGAGGGATAGCATTAGGAGATGTACCTAATGTAAATGACGAGTTAATGGGTGCAGCACACCAACATGGCACATGTATACATATGTAACAAACCTGCACGTTGTGTACATGTACCCTAGAACTTAAAGTATAAAAAAAAAAATCTGATGGCTTTATAAGGGGTTTTCCACCTTTTTCTTGACACTTCTACTTGCTGCTGCCATGTGAAGAGGGATGTGTTTGCTTCCCCTTCTACCATGATTGTAAGTTTTCTGAGGCCTTCTCAGCCATGCTAAACTGTGAGTCAATTAAAACTTTTTCCTTTATAAATTACACAGTCTTGGCTGGAGGCAGTGGTTCACACCTGTAATCCCAGCACTTTGGTAGGCCGAGGCAGGCAGATCACCTGAGGTCAGGAGTTCGAGACCATTCTGGCCAACAGGGTGAAACCTCGTCTCTACTAAAAACACAAAATTAGCTGGGTGTGGTGGCACACGCCTGTAATCCCAGCTACTTGGGAGGCTGAGACAGGAGGACAGCTTGAACCCAGGAGGCGGAGGTTGCAGTGAGCCGAAATTGCGCCACTGCACTCCAGCCTGGGCAACAAGAGTGAAACTCTGTCTCAAAATAATAATAATAATGATAATTTAAAAAAATTACCCAGTCTAAGGCATATCTTATGAGCAGTGTGAGAATGGGCTAATACAGCTTCTTTCACTTAGTATAATGATTTCAAGGTTCATCCAAGTTGTAACTTGTATCAATACTTCATTCCTTTTTATTGATGAATGATATTTCATTATATGTGTATATCTCATTTTGTTATCAGTTGATGGACATTTGTGCTGTTTCTAATTTTTGACTATTATGAATAATGCTGCTACGAACATTGGTGCGCAAGTTTTCTGTGCATATATTTTAAGAACACTGTAAAAGTGTAAAAAGTTAAGTGAATTAGACAAGTATTTTCATAAGCATAAAACAATATATGAATAGAAAGTATTCCGGCATTTTAATTTAAATGTTTTATGTCTTTCCACTTTATTTCTTTATGCAAATAGTTTAATCAATAAATATAAAAATAAACTGTAGATATATGGCCACGGAGAAAAAACCCAAACAGTAAAAAAGGATATATAGTAAATTATAAATCTCTGTCTTACCTTTGTCCCACCCCCAGAGCAAATACAGTAAACAGTTTCTTAGGTCCTTCCAGAATTATTTTCTAAAAATACCAGTATATAAGAAATTTTATTATTATTAAAATTTTATTTTATTAAAATTTTTTCTGGTTTTACACAAATAATATATTCCTATATACAATGTTCTGCTTTTTTTTTTTTTTGAAATGGAGTCTCACTCTATTGCCCAGGCTGGAGTGCAGTGGCACAATATCGGCTCACTGCAACCTCTGTCTCCCAGACTCAAGTGGTTCTCCTGCCTCAGCCTCCCAAGTAGCTGTAATTAGAGGCACCCACCACCATGCCTGGCTAATTTTGCATTTTTAGTAGAGATGGGGTTTCACCATGTTGGCCAGACTGGTTTTGAACTCCTGGCCTCAGGTGATCCACCCTCCTCGGCCTCCCAAAGTAGTGGGATTACAGGCATAAGCCACCATGTCTGGCCTTGTTCTGCATTTTTCTTGCTTCATTTAATATAATCTGAAATGAATTATCTATAACAACATATAAACCTGCCTCTTTTTAAACAGTAGATTAGGATTTCGTTGTATGAATGTATCATAATTTACTTACTGCTCCACTGATGGGGTGTCCTGCCTTCTTCCTAGCTAAAAGAATTATAATTTTATTCAAATATTGGGTGACTATGTATGTCAGGGATAGACAGCAACTCCTCTCTCCCAGGGGCTGAATTTTGATTCCTCTAAGCCTTAGGGTAACACCATTTTCCTCACCAACAATGGGGTAGAAAATATGCACATTACACAATTCTGGCCCAAGAGAAAAAGATCCAAAGTCTTCTGGAGGGTCTTCTGGAAAAAGGTTTTTTACTTTTTTAAAGGGATACTCAGCAAAGGCTGGGGGCGGTGGCTCACGCCTGTAATCCTAGCACTTTGGGAGGCTGAGGCAGACGGATCATGAGGTCAGGAGATCGAGACCATCCTGGCTAACACAGTGAAACCCTGTCTCTACTAAAACTACAAAAAATTAGCCAAGTGTGGTGGCATGCACCTGTAGTCCCAGCTACTCGGGAGGCTGAGGCAGGAGACTCGTTTGAATCCGGGAGGCAGAGGTTGCAGTGAGTTGAGATCGTGCCACTACACTCCAGCCTGGCGACAGAGTGAGACTCTGTTTCAAAAAAAAAAAAAAAAGAAAAAAGATACTCAGCAAAAAGCTCTCCCTTTTCAGCCTCTGGACATCATCATGTCTTTGGAACTGCTATAAGTATCTGTGATCACAGAGAGATAGCCAAGAGAATCCCAGAGAAGCTGGGTCAAGCATGACTTCTTTCACCTGCTGCAATGACCAACCTTCTTCTATGCTTCCTATGATTAAAGCTAATCAGTGTGCTTATTGTGAAGGCAGTTTTCATTGCTACTTCAAGTCTATAACTTGAAGCTAAAAGCATCCTAAATGATACACTTTGTCAGAGGGGTCCCTCCTAAACCTCCTAGACTAAGTGATCCCCCAACCCTGTATTTACTCTCCGGTACCATTGTTTTCCCTTCCATAAAGCTCAGCACACTGGTAATAATTTTGAGTTACCTGTTCACACTGGTCCATACTAGACAGTAAGTTTCATTGAGGGTAGGTACTGTGGCCATCTCATTAACAATCATAGCAAAGGGCCTGAGAAATAGGTATAGAAAAAATCACGCCAAATTTGTGTGCGTATGTAGATAAGTTTTTTCCCCCTATCCATAAAAATACAAAAGAAAAAAAAACCAAATAGGAAATCCCAGAAAAGCATATTATCAGTGGTGGTTTATCGAGATGAAATTATGGCTGATTTTCATTTCTCTTTATTAAAAAAACTATCTTGCATAAGTTATATTACTTCTATAACATAATATAAACATACACTTGCATATATATACATTACATAAATCTAATATATTGAGTATGAATGCTAAAAATATACACAGAGCACCTGCAGAATGTAGGAAATGGGGTGAGGCTTTTTCAGATGCCCAAGCACAATTCTTATGCACAGAGTAAATAACATGTGCATTGCACCTAATGTGTTGCACTTTTTTCCCTCTAAGCATGTAAAGTGTAGATTTTAATTATAATTTGCTATTTCTTTTCTTTTTTTTTTTTTGAGACAGAGTTTCACTCTTGTCACCCAGGCTGGAGCACAATGGTGTGAACTCGGCTCACTGCAACCTCTGCCTCCCAGGTTCAAGTGATTCTCCTGCCTCACCCTCTTGAGTAGTTGGGATTACAGGCATGCGCCATGATGCCCAGCTGATTTTTGTATTTTCAGCAGAGATGAGGTTTCACCATATTGGCCGGGCTGGTCTTGAACTCCTGACCTCAGGCAATCCACCCTCCTCGGCCTCCCAAAGCACTGGGAAAACAGGCATGAGCCACCGTGCCTGGCCATAATTTGCTATTGAGCACTAACTTCAACTTGGAGTTTCCCATTTGTGTTGTCAATAACAGTTTTTCACAAAAACTTTTTTTGAACTTCATGTTTTCTCAAAGATATAAAACTGCCTTCAACTTCTGACCACAATTTCCATTTGGCCGAATGCCCAAGAACCAAGTTTTTGCTGTAATATGTTATCTCAACAGACATTTTTATGGCGAATACATTCAGTTCAAAACATTCTAGGCTATATAAAAATGATGATATAAATGACAAAGAGGAAAATAGAGGACCACACATAATAATGTCCTTTGCACAGAAGATATTTCACTGTATGTTTTCAGTTTTTTTCTAAGCATAATGAATTAGCATTGATCCACACAAATTTATCTAGTTATCCTTATAATAAAATAGCAGAATTTCTAATTGAAACAAATGTGTAGCCTGTGATCCCAAAAATGAAGTAAATATTTGGTAAATGTAACTAGCTAAAACATTTGGTAATAGGGAAGTTATAGAAAATAAAATAAAAAATAAGGAAATGGCAGTAGAGTCCTAATCCTGATTTGTCAATTACAAATAGCCTTCTTTCAAGACAAAAATAAATGGAAAGACATCCTGTGTTCATGGATTGGAAGAACTTAATATTGTTACAATGTCCATACTATCCAAAGTAATCTACCATTTCAATGCTACACTCACCAAAATCCCAATGGTACTTTTTAAAGAAATAGAACACATAATCCTAAAATTCATACAGAACTACAAAAGACCCTGCATCTTGAGAAAGAAGAACAAAGCTAGAGGCATAATAGTTCCTGATTTCCAAATATATCACAAAGCTACAGTAATTAAAACAGTATGACACAGGAATTAAGACAGACAGAGACCGATGAAATAGATAGCTCAAAAATAAACCCAAGAAATACAGTCCACTGATCTTTGACTCAGGTGCCAAGCATACACAAAGGGAAAAGGACAGTCTCTTCAACAAATGGTGGCCAGGCGCAGTGGCTCACACCTGTAATCCTAGCACTTTGGGAGGCTGAGGTGGGCAGATCATGAAGTCAAGAGATGGAGACCATCCTGGCCAACGTAGTGAAACCCTGTCTCTACTAAAAATACAAAAATTAGCTGGGCATGGTGGCGTGTGCCTGTAGTCCCAGCTACTCAGGAAGCTGAGGCAGGAAGGAGAATCATTTGAACCTGGGAGGTGGTGGTTGCGGTGAGCCAAGATCGTGCCACTGCATTCCAGCGAGACTCTGTCTGAAAACAAAACAAAACAAAAAACAAAACAAAAAAACAACAAATGGCTTGGGAAAACTGGATATCCATACGCAAAAGAAAGAAATTAACCCTTATCTTAAAACAAACACAAACATCAACTCAAAATGAATTAAAGACATAAACAAGACCCGACACTGTAAAACCCATAGAAGAAAACAGAGAAGAAGCTTCTTGACTTTGGTCTTGACAATGACAATGATTTTTTGGGTGACACCAAAAACAAAGGCAATAAAAGCAAAAATTGACAAGTGTGGCTACATTTAACTAAAAAGCTATATGACAAAAGAAACAATCAACAAAGTGAAAAGGCACCCTACAAAATGGGAAAAATATTTGCAGACCATGTATAAGATAAAGAGTTGATCTCCAAACTTCAAAATTACATACAAAAGGAACTCCCATAACCCAATAGTAAAAAAAAACAAGCATCAACAACAACAACAATAACAAAATAAAATAAACTCCCAGGCACAGTGGCTCATGCCTGTGATCTCAGCACTTCGGGAGGGCAAGGCAGGAGGATCACTTGAATCCAGGAGTCTGAGACCAGCCTGGGCAAAACAGTGTGTCACTACAAAAAATAAAATAAAATAAAAATGGTGGTGCATGATGGTGTGCACCTGTGTTTGCAGCTACTAGGGAGGCTGAGGTAGGGGGTCATTTCAGCCTAGAAGGTTGAGGCTGCAATAAGCCATGATTGTGCCACTGCACTCCAACCTGGGTAATAGAGTGAGACCGTGTCTCAAAAACAACAACAACAACAACAAACAAACAAACAAAAAAACCCACCACCAACAATAATATGGTTTGGCTCTGTTGCCCACCCAAATCTCATCTCGATCCGTAATCCCCACGTGTCAAGGGAGGGAACTGGTGGGAGGTGATTGGATCACGGGGGCAGTTTCCCCCATGCTGTTCTCATGACAGTGAGTTCGTTCTCTGGAGATCTGACAGTTTTACAAAGGGTTCCTCCCCCTTCACTTTCTCTTCTGTCTCCTACCATCTTGTGGAGAAGGTGCCTGCTTCCTGTTCATCTTCTGCCATGACTGAGGCCTCCCCAGCCATGTGGAACTGTGAGTCAGTTAAACCTCCTTTGTTTATAAATTACCCAGTCTCAGGTAGTATCTTTATCATAGTGTGAAAACGGACTAATACAAGCAACAAAGAATCTAATTTTAAAAATGAACCAAGGACTTCAACAGACATTTCTCCAAAGAAAACAAACAAATGGCCCACTCTTTATGTAAAAAGGTGCTCAAAAATCACTAATCATCAGGGAAATGCAAATCAAAACCACACCTGTTAGGATGACTATTACAAAAATTTTTAGATTTTTTTAGGTAACAAGTTTTGGTGAAGATGTGGAGAAACTGGAATCCCTGCACATGTTGGTAGCAATGTAAAATGCTCCAGCCTCTACAGAAAATAGTACAGCCTCTATAGAAAACAGTATAAAGGTTCCCCAAAAAATTAAAAAGTAGAACTACTGGATCATCCAGCAATCCCACTTCTAGGTATGTAGCCAGAGGAAATAAAATCACTGCAATTAAAGTTATCTGCCCTCCCATGTTCATTACAGCATTATTCACAGTAGCCAAGATATGGAAATAATCTAAATACCCATTGAAGGATACATTAAGAAAATGTGACATATACATACAATAGAATATTATTCAGCCTTCAAAAAGGAAACCCTGCCATTTCCAACAAAATGGATGAACCTTGAGGACACTACCCTAGGTGAAATAAGCTAGTCCCAGAAGAACAAATACTGACTATCTTACTCACAAAAAGTATCTAAAATAGTCAAATTCATAGAAGCAGAGAATAGAATGGTGGTTTAATACTATATTATACACCAAAACCTTTGTGAAGAGGGTACATATCAAGTGTTCTTACCACAAAAAAGGGGGTGATAGGAGGAAACTTTTGGAGGTGATGGATATGTTTATGACTTTGATTGTGGTGATGGTTTCACAACTGTATGCATATGTTTAAACCTATCAAACTGTATGAATTAAATATGTGCAGGCTTTTTCTATATGAACTATACCCCCAATAAATCAGTTAAAATTTTGTTTAAATGGCTTATTTTTCTCATTAACATCTCTAATTCCAAAGTAGTCCTTCCTCCCTCTCTCCCTCCTTCCTCCTTCCCTCCTCCCCCTTCTCTCTCTCTCTCTCTCTCTCTCTCTGTCTCTCTGCCTCTCTCTGTCTCTTTCTTTTGGGACTGTCTCACTATGTTGCCCACGGTATCCTCGAATTCCTTGGCTCAAAGTATTGTCTCCCATGTCAGCCTCCAAAGTAGCTGGGTCTATAGGTGTGTGCCACCATGCCTTGTGAAGAGGGTCGTTTTTTTTGGTAGAGATGGGGTCCCACTATGTTGCTCAGGATGACCTTAAACTTTTAGGGGGCCCACCCTGGCCTCTCAAAGTGCTGGTATTATAGGCATGAGCCACCATGCCAGGCCAAACATTCTTTCTAATAAAAGAATAAGATCATCAAAAAGAATGGCAATATTTTTAAATTATAAACACCTTAAATTTTTTAAAATAAAAAATAAATTATAACATTAATTCCTCTAACAGATAGCCATATTTTCTGTTTCTACTTATATTGGTTTTAGTATATTTTGGCTTATAAGAATTTATCCATTTAAACTGAGTTGTTAAAATTACAGGCATAAAATTAGTTACAATATTACCTTTTAAAAAGTATCTGTAGGTTCCCTCCTCTGATTCCTAATATTGGTCATCTGAGTACTCTCTCTGTCTCTCTCATATAAGGCCAGCTGTTGTATATCAATTTCATTAATTTTTTTGAAGATCCATCCTTGGTTTTATTTATTTTCTCTACTTTTTGTCCATTTTCTTGTCCATTGATTACCACTCTTATTTCCTTCCTTCTTTTTCTTTAAAGAACTTAAGGTGGAAGCTTAGATCATTGATTTTGAATATTTCTTCATTTATATACAAGTATTTAAAGGTATAAATTAATCTCTAAGCACTGAATTAGCTTCATCCCACATTTGGTATGTTATGCTTTAACAATCAATCAGTAAAAATGCTTGTTAATTTCCCTTTTATTTTCTTTTTTGATCCATGGCTTATTCAAAAGAAACTTGTTTAATTTCTAAACATTTGTGATATACATACGTGTGTTACTGAATTGTAACTTAAATCTGTTGTGATCAGAGAACATACCCTGGTAAATTTCTTTTTTTTTTTTTTTTTTTTTTTTTTGAGACAGAGTCTCACTCTGTCACCCAGGCTGGAGTCCAGCAGCACAATTTCAGCTCACCGCAACCTCCGCCTCCCAGGTTCAAGCGATTCTCGTGCCCAGTCTCCCAAGTAGCTGGTATTACAGGTGCGCACCATCACACCCAGCTAATTTTTGTATACTTTTTTTCTTTAGTAGAGGCGGGGTTTCATCATATTGGTCAGGCTTGTCTCAAATTCCTGACCTCAAGTGATCTGCCTGCATCGGCTTCCCAAAGTGCGAGGATTATACGCGTGAGCCATTGCGTCCAGCCAATCCTGTTGAATTTCAATCCTTTTAACTGTACTGAAACTCGGTTTGTGGCCCAATATGTGGTCTATCTCGGTAAATGTTCCATGGGCATATAAAAAGAATATACACTTGGGTATTAGCTGTAGTGTACTATACATGTCAAACAGGTTAACATGATTGGTAGTGTTGTTCAAATCATCTATATATTTACTAATTTTTTTTTTGTCTAGTTGTTATATCAGTTACTAGAAGTGGTAAAATCAACTATTGTGGATTTGTTTATTTATTTAGTTCTGTCAATTTTGACTTCGTAATTTTAAAGATTTATTACTAGGTCCATACACATTTCAGATTGTATGTCTTCTTGTTGAATTCACTCTTTATAATCATGAAATGCCCTCTTTATCTCTGGCAATACTGTCCTGAAGTCTAACTTGGCTAATGTTAATACAACCATTAACATATTTTTTCTGGTGTTTGTATGGTATCTCATATGGTTTGGAATTATGTCTCTGCCAAAATCTCATGTCAAATTGTAATCCCTAATGTTGGAGGAGGGGCCAGATGGGAGGTGACCGGATCACGGAGGCAGACTTCCCCCTTGCTGCTCTGGTGATAGTAAGCGACTTCTTATGAGATTTGGTTGCTTAAAAGTGTGTAGTACTTCCCCCTTCATTCTCCTCCTCCTTCTCTGGCCATGTTAGATGAGCCTGCTTCCCCTTCACCTTCTGTCATAATTGTTAAGTTTCCTGAGGCCCCCTCAGCCAGGCTTCCTGTACAGCCTGTGGAACTGTGAGTCAATTACACCCGTTTTCTTTATAAACTGCTCAGTCTCAGGGAGTTCTTTATAGCAATGCAAGAACAAACTAATACAGAAAATTGGTAATGGGAAGTCAGGCATTGCTATACAGATACCTGAAAATGTGGAAGCAAGTTTAGAAGTGGGTAATGGACAGAGGTTGAAACAGTTTGGAGAGATCAGAAGAAGAAAGGAGGATGATGGAAAGATAGAATTTCCTAGAGACTTGTTGAATGGTTGTGACCAAAATGCTGATAGTGATATGTACAGGAAAGTCCAGGCTGAGGTGGTCTCGAAGACAAGGAATCTTTTGGGAACTGAAATAAAGGTCCCTCTTGCTATGCTTCTACAAAGAGACTGGCAGCATTGTGCCCCTGCTCTAGAAATCTGTGGAACTTTGAACTTGAAAGAGATGATTTACGGTATCTGGCAGAAGAAATTTCTAAGCAGCAAAGTGTTCGAGAAGTGGCCTGGCTGCTTCTAACCATATGCTTATATGCATTCACAGAAATGATCTGAAACTGGAACTTATATTTAAAAGGAAAGCAGAGCATAAAAGTTGGGAATATGTGCAGCCTGATCATGTGGTAGAAAAGAAAGCCCCATTTTGTGGGGAGGAATTCAAGCCAGCTGCTGGAGCTGAATGTTCATAGCCAAGACAATGGGGAAGATGCCTTGAATGCATTTTAGAGATCTTTGTGGCAGCTCCTCCTATCACAGCCCCAGAGGACTAGAAGGGAAGAATGATTTCATAGACCAGGCCCAGGGCCCTGCTGCCCTACACAACCTTGGGACACTGCTCTCTGAGTCCCAGCCACTCCAGCTCCAGCTGTGGGTAAAAGGGCCCAGATATGTCGCAGGCCGCTGCTCTAGAAGGTTCAAACTGTAAGTCTTGGTGGCTTTCACATGGTTTTAAGCCTGCAGGTGTGCAGAGGGCAAGAGCTGAGGCTTAGGAGCTCTTCCTAGATTTCAGAGGATGTATGGAAATGTGTCGATATCCACAAAGAAGTCTGGATATCGCAGGGGCAGAGCCCTCATGGAGAACTTCTACTAGGGCAGTGTGGATGGGAAATGTGGGACTGGAGTCCCCACACAGGGTTCCCACTGGGACACTGCCTAGTGGAGCTGTGAGAAGCGGGCCACTATCGTCCAGACCCCAGAATGGGAGATTGACTAACCAATTGCACTGTTTGCCTGCAAAAGCCTCAGGCACTCAACACTAGCCTGTGAAAGCAGCTGAAGGGATTGTAACTTGCAGAGACACAGGGGTGGAGACACCCAAGGCCTTTCGGAACCCACCCCTTGCATCAGTGTGGCCTGGATGTGAGACACAGAGTCAAAGGAGATTATTTTGGAGCTTTAAGATGTAATGATTGGAAGATGGCCAAATAGGAACAGCTCCTGTCTGCAGCTCCCAGCGTGATTGACGCAGAAGACGGGTGATTTCTACATTTCCACCTGAGGTGCCTGGTTCATCTCATTTGGACTGGCTGGACAGTGGGTGCAGCCCACAGAGGGCAAGCCGAAGCAGGATGGGGCATTGCCTCACCTCGGAAGTGCAAGGGGTCAGGGGATTTCCCTTTCCTAGCCAAAAGAAGCTGTGACAAACTGTACCTGGAAAAACAGGACACTTCTGGCCAAATACTGTGCTTTTCCCATGGTCTTATCAACTGGCAGACCAGGAGATTCTCTCCCATGCCTGGATCGGCGGGTACCATGCCCACAGAGCCTTGCTCACTGCTAGCGCAGCAGTCTGAGATCCACCTGCCAGTCTGCAGACTGGTGGGGTAAGGGGCGTCCACCATTGCTGAAGCTTGAGTAGGTAAACAAAGCAGCCGGGAAGCTCAAACTAGACAGAGCCCACCTCAGCTCATCAAGGCCTACTGCCGATATAGACTCAACCTCTGTGAGCAGGGCATAGCTGAACAAAATGCAGCAGAAACTTCTGCAGACTTAAATGTCCCTATCTGACAGCTCTGAAGAGAGCAGTGGTTCTCCCAGCATGGCATTTGAGCTCTGATAACAAGAGACTGCCTCCTCAAGTGGGTCCCTGACCCCCGTGTAGCCTAACTGGGAGACACTTCCCAGTAGGGGCCAACAGACACCTCATACAGGCAGGTGCCCCTCTGGGACAAAGCTTCCAGAGGAAGGATGAGGCAGCAATATTTGCTGTTCTGCAATATTTGCTGTCCTGCAGCCTCCACTGGTGATACCCAAGCAAACAGGGTCTGGAGTGGACCTCCAGCAAAATCCAACAGATCTGCAGCTGAGGGAACTGAGTGTTAGACGGAAAACTAACAAACACAAAGGAATAGCATCAACATCAACAAAAAGGACATACACACCAAAACCCCATCTGTATGTCACGAACGTCAAAGATGAAAGGTAGATAAAACCACCAAGATGGGGAGAAACCAGAGCAGAAAAGCTGAAAATTCTAAAAACCAGAGCGCATCTTCTCCCCCAAAGGATCGCAGCTCCTCGCCAGCAACAGAACAAAGCTGGAAGGAGAATGACTTTGATGAGTTGACAGAAGTAGGCTTCGGAAGGTCGGTAAAAACAAACTTCTCCAAGCTAAAGAAGCATGTTCTAACCCATTGCAAGGAACCTAAAAACCTTGAAAAAAGGTTAGCCCAATGGCTAACTAGAATAAATAGTGTAGAGAAGACCTTAAATGACCTGATGGAGCTGAAAACCATGGCACAAGAACTTTGTGATGCATGCACAAGCTTCAGTAGCTGATTCAATCAAGTGGAAGAAAGGCTATCACTGATTGAAGATGAAATTAATGAAATAAAGTGAGAATACAAGTTTAGAGAAAAAAGAATAAAAAGAAGCAAAGAAAGCCTCCAAGAAATATGGGACTATGTGAAAAGACCAACTCTATGTTTGGTGTAGCTGAAAGTGACAGGGAGAATGGAACCAAGGTGGAAAACACTCTTCAGGATAATATCAAGGAGGACTTCCCCAACCTAGCAAGGCATGACAACATTCAAATTCAGGAAATACAGATAACACCACAAAGATATTCCTCGAGAAGAGCAACCCCAAGACACATAATTGTCAGATTCACCAACGTTGAAATGAAGGAAAAAATGTTAAGGGCGGCCACAGAGAAAGGTGAGGTTACCCACAAAGAGAAACCCATCAGACTAACAGCAAATCTCTCAGCAGAAACCTTACAAGCCAGAAGACAGTGGGGGCCAATATTCAACGTTCTTAAAGAAAATAATTTTGAATGCAGAATTTCATATCCAGCCAAACTAAGCTTCATAAGAAAAGGAGAAATAAAATCCTTTATAGACAAGCTGAGAGATTTTGTCACCACCAGGCCTGCCTTACAAGAGCTCATGAAGGAAGCACTAAACATGGAAGGGAACAACCAGTACCAGCCACTGCAAAACCATGCCAAATTATAAAGATCATCGGTGCTATGAAGAAGCTGCATCAATTAACGAGCAAAATAACCAGTGAACATCATAATTACAGGATCAAATTCACAAATAACAATATTAACCTTAAATGTAAATGGGCTAAATGCCCCAATTAAAAGACACAGACTGGCGAATTAGATAAAGAGTCAAGACCCATCAGTGTGCTGTATTCAGGAGACCCACCTCATGTGCAGAGACACACATAGGCTCATGAGAATAAAGGGATGGAGGAAGATCTATCAAGCAAATGGAAAACAAAAAAAGCAGGGGTTGCAATCCTAGTCTCTGATAAAACAGACTTTCAACCAACAAAGATCAAAAGAGACAAACAAAGCCATTACATAATGGTAAAGGGATCAATTCAACAAGAAGAGCTAACTATCCTAAATATATATGCACCCAATACAGAAGCACCCAGATTCATAAAGCAAGTCCTTAGAGACCTACAAAGAGACTTAGACTGCCACACAGTAATAACGGGAGACTTTAACACCCCACTGTCAACATTAGACAGATCAATGAGACAGAAAGTTAACAAGGATATCCAGGAATTGAACTCAGCTCTGCACCAAGTGGACCAAACAGACATCTACAGAACTCTCCACCCCAAATCAACAGAATATACATCCTTCTCAGCACCACACCACACTTATTCCAAAATTGACCACATAGTTGGAAGTAAAGCACTCCTCAGCAAATGTAAAAGAACAGAAACTATAACAAACTGTCTCTCAGACCACAGTGCAATCAAACTAGAACTCAGGATTAAGAAACTCACTCAAAACTGCTCAACTACATAGAAACTGAACAACCTGCTCCTGAATGACTACTGGGTACATAACGAAATTAAGGCAGAAACAAAGATGTTCTTTGAAACCAATGAGAACAAAGACACAACATACCAGAATCTCTGGGACACATTTAAAGCAGTGTGTAGAGGGAAATTTATAGCACTAAATGCCCACAAGAGAAAGCAGGAAAGATCTAAAATTGACACCCTAACATCACAATTAAAAGAACTAGAGAAGCAAGAGCAAACACATTCAAAAGCTAGCAGAAGACAAGAAATAACTAAGGTAAGAGCAGAACTCAAGGAGAGAGAGACATAAAAAACCCTTCAAAAAATCAATGAATCCAGGAGGTAGTTTTTTGAAAAGATCAATAAAACTGATAGACCGCTACCAAGACTAATAAAGAAGAAAAGAGAGAAGAATCAAATAGACGCAATAAAAAATGATAAAGGGGATATCACCACCAATCCCACAGAAATACAAACTACCATCAGAGAATACTATAAACACCTCTATGCAAATAAACTAGAAAAGCTAGAAGAAATGGATAAATTCCTTGACACATACACCCTCCCAAGACTAAACCAGGAAGAAGTTGAATCTCTGAATAGACCAATAACAGGCTCTGAAATTGAGACAATAATTAATAGCCTACCAACCAAAAAAAGTCCAGGACCAGACGTATTCACAGCTGAATTCTACCAAAGGTACAAGGAGCTTATCCACCATGATCAAGTGGGCTTCATCCCTGGGATGCAAGGCTGGTTCAACATACGCAATCAATAAACGTAATCCAGCATATAAACAGAACCAAAGACAAAAACCATATGATTATCTCAATAGATGCAGAAAAGGCCTTTGACAAAATTCAACAGCCCTTCATGCTAAAAACTCTCAATAAATTAGGTATTGATGGGACGTATCTCAAAATAATAAGAGCTATTTATGACAAACACATAGCCAATATCATACTGAATGGGCAAAAACTGGAAGCATTCCCTTTGAAAACTGGCACGAGACAGGGATGCCCTCTCTCACCACTCCTATTCAACATAGTGTTAGAAGTTCTGGCCAGGGCAATCAGGCAGGAAAAAGAAATAAAGGGTATTCAATTAGGAAAAGAGGAAGTCAAATTGTCCCTGTTTGCAGATGACATGATTGTATACTTAGAAAACCCCACCGTCTCAGCCCAAAATCTCCTTAAGCTGATAAGCAACTTCAGCAAAGTCTCAGGATACAAAATCAATGTGCAAAATCACAAGCATTCTTATACATCAATTACAGACAAACAGAGAGCCAAATCATGAGTGAACTCCCATTCACAATTGCTTCAAAGAGAATAAAATACCTAGGAATCCAACTTACAAGGGATGTGAAGGACCTCTTCAAGGAGAACTACAAACTACTGCTCAATGAAATAAAAGAGGACACAAACAAATGGAAGAACATTCCATACTCATGGATAGGAAGAATCAATATTGTGAAAATGGCCATACTGCCCAAGATAATTTATAGATTTAATGCCATCCCCATCAAGCTACCAATGACTTTCTTCACAGAATTGGAAAAAACTACTTTAAAGTTCATATGGAACCAAAAAAGAGCCCACATAGCCAAGACAATCCTAAGCAAAAAGAACAAAGCTGGAGGCATCATGCTACCTGACTTCAAACTATACTACAAGGCTACAGTAACCAAAACAGCATGGTACTGGTATCAAAACAGAGATACAGACCAATGGAACAGAAAAGAGCCCTCGGAAATAACACCACACATCTACAACCATCTGATCTTTGACAAACCTGACAAAAACAAGAAATGGGGAAAGGATTCCCTATTTAATAAATGGTGCTGGGAAAACTGGCTAGCCATATGTAGAAAGCTGAAACTAGATCCCTTCCTTACACCTTATACAAAAATCAATTCAAGATGGATTAAAGGCTTAAACGTTAGACCTAAAACCATAAGAACCATAGAAGAAAACCCAGGCAGTACCATTCAGGACATAGGCATGGGCAAGGACTTCATGTCTAAAACACTAAAAGCAATGGCAACAAAAGCCAGAATTGACAAATGGGATCTAATTAAACTAAAGAGCTTCTGCACAACAAAAGAAACTACCATCAGCATGAACAGGCAACCTACAGAATGGGAGAAAATTTTTGCAATCTACTCATCTGACAAAGGGCTAATATCCAGAATCTACAAAGAACTCAAACAAATTTACAAGAAAAAAACAACCCCATCAAGAAGTGGGCAAAGGATATGAACAGACACTTCTCAAAAGAAGCCATTTATGCAGCCAAAAAACACATGTAAAAATGCTCGTCATCACTGGCCATCAGAGAAATGCAAATCAAAACCACAATGAGATACCATCTCACACCAGTTAGAATGGCGATCATTAAAAAGTCAGGAAACAACAGGTGCTAGAGGGGATATGGAGAAATAGAAACACTTTTACACTGTTGGTGGGACTGTAAACTGGTTCAACCATTGTGGAAGACAGTGTGGCGATTCCTCAAGGATCTAGAACTAGAAATACCATTTGACCCAGCAATCCCATTACTGGGTATATACCCAAAGGATTATAAATCATGCTGCTATAAAGACACATGCATACATATGTTTATTGCAGCACTATTCACAATAGCAAAGACTTGGAACCAACCCAAATGTCCATCAATAATAGACTGGATTAAGAAAATGTGGCACATATACACCATGGAATACTATGCAGCCATACAAAAGGATGAGTTCATGTCTTTTGTAGGGACATGGATGAAGCTGGAAACCATCATTCTCAGCAAACTGTCGCAGGGACAAAAAACCAAACACCGCATGTTCTCACTCATAGGTGGGAATTGAACAATGAGAACACTTGGACACAGGAAGGGGTACGTCACACACTGGGGCCTGTCATGGGGTGGGGGAAGGGGGGAGGGATAGTATTAGGAGATATACCTAATGTAAATGACAAGTTAATGGGTGCAGCACACCAATATGGCACGTGTATACATATGTAACAAACCTGCACGTTGTGCACAGGTACCCTAGAACTTAAAGTATAATTAAAAAAAAAAGAAAATACATATGTTTCTAAGAAAAATGTAACAAAATAAGTAAAATAAAACAAAAGTATAAATAAATAAATAACTCAACAACTTGGGAATTTAAAAACACTCTCCTAACCAACACTTGTGCCAAAAAAGCAATCAAAACCAGACATTATCAAGTCTGGAATTTATTCTGGTTAAATAGTAAAAACAGAAATTTAGCTTCATTTTTCTTCATTTGACGATCCAATTGATTCAATACCATTTCCTCAAGAATCCAAAATTTCCAAACCAATTTAAAAGGTTGTTTTTATGTCATACTACATAGAGTGGGGAAAATCTTACTCCAAACCAAAAAAACAGAAGCAACTTAATTGATGCCTTTGGCTGGATCTTCAGCAACAGCTTCCTTGCCCTTAGTGTCAGCAATTTCTTCCCTTCAAATTCACTTTATTAAAATTGAACAAAAGAAGACAAACAAAAAATCTTTAAACATGAAGTACAGAAGAACGGCTTCTGTTTTCCTTACTGAAATCAAGTATGGTACCATAGAAGCCTCCAGAGAGGCTGGTGTTTCAGGAATGATCTGCCATGTCAAATGCTGCAAAGAGCATGAGTAAGATGAGATAAGATGAACTTGGCAGCAGGGAAGTCACTGGTGACCTGAACAACAGCAGTTTCATTTGAGTGATGGGGATTTAGAGTACAGTGGGTTAACGAGCATCCCGGAGAAGCAGAAATGATGAGGGCAGACAACTCTCCCAGAATGTTCCTTATTCAGGTGAACAGAGAAACGACTCTACAGCTAAAGGGGAATATGGGGTCAAGGAAGAACATTTTAAGGATGATACAAGTGGGAATAATCCAGAGAGGGGAAATTCCTAAAATGCATCTCTACCACTGCTCTGGTAGTGTTTCGATTCTGGCAACAGTAAGTACTCTGATATTAAATAGGTACAAGGAGACACTGTCAGTTTGAGGGCCTTGCTGAGGAACTGGAAATAACTGCTGATTGGAATTTGCTTTTATGGTAAATGAGGCAGATGGGGTGGAAAGGCAGCAATGTCAATGACGTGTGGATAAAAAGAAATGTATTCACTTGATAGGCCCTAATCTGTTTAATAATAAATGACTGGGGAGACATGAATATAATTTGCATCATCTTTATGAGAAAACAGTGAATCTGCTCAACTGGAGTAAGACTACTGTACAGTCTCTAAATCAGTTTTACTAGAATGAGATAATTCTAGTCTTTAACCTCTCCATTATCTTACATTTATGTTTTTCATAAGACAAAATTTCAATTCCTTTTGTATTTTCACAACTTAAGGCAAATTCTGAGATACATCTTCAAATATTAAAAATGAGAATTTATCATTCTAACCTCCTAAGAAAAAAACTTACTTTTTCCACTTCAGTAAAATAAAATATATACTTACTCTGAATAATATTTCTTCATTCCACTTTGGATTCAAACTCTAAAAAATAATAAACATAGTATAACTAAATAAGGTTTTATCTTATAAAAATAAAACAAAGTACATTAAAAACTTTTGAATATTGCTAAGTCTAACCTTTTTAATGGTTTTTGTTTGCACACTTGTAAGAACTCCATTCATTGGGTCATATAACGTCACTCTCACGTAAGGATCACTGTTAAAAAAAAAAAAAAAAAGAAAAATTTTAATTATTGCTTACCCCAAGCTCAGATTACCCAGACTATAAAATTCACAGTTTTCCATGTTAGTTATATCTACAATTATTTCCTGAATTTAAAAGTCAGGATTCTTAGGCAGGTAAGCAATTAAAGTAATTTTTGCATCTCGTTAAAAACCTGAAGTACCATGTTAGTGAAAGACACAAGGAATTAGAAAGAAAACCTTTTAATCACAGGCCTAATGATTATAACCTTCCTAGATTTTTAAAATTTTGTTTGATTTTTATTACATTCTTTCTTCTTTTGAGTTAAGATGGTTAATTCAATGATTCTGACGCTGGTTTTGTAAGACTTCAGGTTGTCTCAAGTTATCTCATGGGTGTAAACTCTTCTTATAAAGTAAAGGCAAACTGCTTTCACTTAAAAAAACAAAACAAAAACTAGGTGTGGCCGCGCACGGTGGCTCATGCCTGTAATCCCAGTACTTTGGGAGGCCGAGGTGGGCGGATCATGAGGTCAGGAGATCAAGACCGTCCTGGCTAACATGGTGAAACCCCGTCTCTACTAAAAATACAAAAAAAAAAAATTAGCCAGGCGTGGTGGCAGGCACTTTTAGTCACAACTACTCGGGAGGCTGAGGCAGGAGAATGGCATGAACCTGGAAGGTGGAGCTTGCAGTGAGCCAAGATCACGCCACTGCACTCGAGCCTGGGCGACAGAGCAAGACTCCATCTCAAAAAATAAAATAAAATAAAATAAAATAACTAGGTGTTATGTAACCACTTCTACAAGGAGACATGGAGAAGGAAATTCTTGTGATATATAGGGTTGTAAACCACAAGACTTTGGACACTTTACTTGTCCATGGTTAAATTTCTCCTGTTTTCCTCGGGTATCCAAAGTACTCACCATTCTCCACAAAGTACCCTCCAAACTAATCCAAACTATCCTTCCCCCAACTCCATTTCCTCATACCACGTTACCTCTTAACTGGCCAAACTCGAAGGCACCAGAACACTCGCAACATACTGGTATTTATCAGAATCCATCCTTACCCCTAACCTAGTGAGTCAGGAGTCCTCTTGTTTTGAGTCTCATCCCCCTTGTTCAGTTCTCTGAACTTTGGAGCCTTGCATCATCTGTTCTCACTGCTCTCTTTTAGACCTTTGGCTTTTTCTTTGATCTAGGTTTCTCTAGGCATATAAATGTTTTTAAACTCCTCCTCCCCTTGACTTTCCCTCCCTTCTCCAGCAAAGCAAAATACATCTTTTTCTTCCATTCCCAGTCAAACCTTTTCAGAGGCAGTTTTTAATAATAAAAACAAGAACACTTACATAGCAATTACTCAGTGCCAGACACCACTGTAATCATGTTTCGTGTATTAATTCTTTTTTTTTTTTCTTTTTTTTTGAGACAGAGTCTTGCTCTGTTGCCCAGGCTGGAGTGCAGTGGTGCAGTGCTGGCTCACTGCAACCTCTGCCTCCTGGGTTCATGCCATTCTCCTGCCTCAGCTTCCCGAGTAGCTGGGACTGCAGGCGCACACCACCACGCCCGGCTAATTTTTCTATTTTTAGTACAGACAGGGCTTCACCATGTTGGCCAGGATGGTCTTGAACTCCTGACCTCAGGTGATCCGCCCACCTTGGCTCCCAAAGTGCTGGGATTACCCACGTGAGCCATAGCGCTGATCCCGTATATTAAATCTTTGAATCTCTATAACCACCTGTGAGGTAGGTACTATTCCTTTCTTTATTTCATACAGATCACACAGCTAGAAAGCGGACAGCCAGGATTGACACTCCAGCACCTGGCTCCAGAGGCCATACTCTTCTTTATCTTCTTCTTTGTTTTTTTTTTTGAGATGAAGTCTCACTCTGTAACCCAGGGGGGAGTGCAGTGGCGTGATCTTGGCTCACTGCAGCTTCTGCCTCCTGGGTTCAAGCTATTCTCCTGCCACAGCCTCTCAAGTAGCTGGGATTATAGGCACACACCACCGCACCCAGCTAATTTTTGTATTTTTAGTAGAGACGGGGTTTTGCCATCTTGGCCAGGCTGGTCTCAAACTCTTGACCTCAGGTGATCTGCCCGCCTTGGCCTCACAAAGTGCTGGGATTACAGGCATGAGCCAACATGCCCGGCTTAAACTCTCTTGCTCTGTCGCCAGGCTGGAGTGCAATGGCACGATCTCGGCTCACTGCAACCTCCTCCTCCTGGGTTCAAGCAATTCTCCTGCCTCAGCCTCCTGAGTAGCTGGGACTACAGGCGCCTGCCACCACGCTTGGCTAATGTTTTGTATTTTAAGTAGAGACGGGATTTCACCAAGTTGGCCAGGATGGTCTCAATCTCTTGACCTCGTGACCCCCCTGGCTCGGCCTCCCAGCCTATATTCTTAACCACTATAGCATACCACCTCCTTTTCTTCATTTCCTTAATTCCTGTTACACTTCAAAACCCTACAGTCTGGTTTCTGTCTCTTCCCTTTAGATCCACTCCTATGAAAAGGCTGTTGTAAAGTCATCAATCTTGTTAAAGTAATCAACATTTTCCAGATACTTCTTTTTTTGGCCCTCTTTATGTTTTTAGATACTACTGACCATTTTCTCTTTGAAACACTCATCTCATTTTGCTTCTACGACACATCTCTTCCAGTGCTCCTCATACCACTCGAACTGTTCCTTCGGTGGCTTACTTAGGCACCTCTTCTACTATCTGCCAGTTAAATACTGATATTCCCTAAGTATTGCCCCAGCCCTCTGTTCTCTCTACATTTTCCCTTTCCAATCTTACCCATGGTTTTTTACAACTAACTATACACTATTAAATATAAATACAAAATGTAAATGTAATTATGTATCTATCCCTAATCTCACCATCCAGCTAGACAAATACACTTGAACAATACACAGACACTGTGTTCAAGAGTTTTGCCTTTTTTTTTTTTTTTTTTTTTTTTGAGATGGAGTTTCACTCTTATTGCCTAGGCTGGAATGCAATGGCGCGATCTCGGCTCACCGCAACCTCCGCCTCCCGGGTTCAAGCGATTCTTTTGCCTCAGCCTCCCAAGTAGCTGGGATTACAGGCATGCATCACCACACCTGGCTAATTTTGTATTTTTAGTAGAGATGGCATTTCTCTGTGTTGGTCAGGCTGGTCTTCAACTCCCAGTCTCAGCTGATCCACCTGCCTTGGCCTCCCAAAGTGCTGGGAATCCAGGCGTGAGCCACCGTGCCTAGCCGAGTTTTGCCATTTTTAATTGGCTTTATAATTATATTATTACTGAGTTGAAAGAGGTTTCATATATACAGGGGGTTAATGGCCTTCTTCAGATATCTTTGTTTAATTGTTTCTCTTGTGGTAAGAATATTTAACATGACCTCTACCCTATTTTGCACTGCATTGCATTGTATTGCATTGCACTGCACTGCACTGCATTCCAGCATTTTTTGAGACAGAGTCTTGCAACGTTGCCCAGGCTGGAGTGCAGTGCTGCAATCTTGGCTCACTCGAAACCTCTGCCTCCCGGGCTCAAGCAATCCTCCCACCTCAGCCTCCCAAGTAGCGGGGACTACAGGTGCACACCACCATGCCTGACTAATTGTTGTGTTTTTTTGTAGAAACAGAGTTTCACCATGTTGCCCGAGATGGTCTCAAATTTGCGGGCTCAAGTGATCCACCTGAAGTGATCCACCTGCCTCAGCCTCCCAAAGTGGTGGGATTATAGGTTATAGGCATCAGCCACCATACCTGGCAGCTCTACCCTCTTAAATTTTTAATTGCACATACATTAATGTTAACTTTAGGCACAACATTGTACAGCAGATCTCTAGAGCTTATTCTTCCTGCTTGACTCAAGTTTAATGCCTGTTAATTATTAACTTCCATTTCTACTTACCCCTCACCCCTCACCCCAACACAGCAACCAGCATTCCACTCTTTGATTCTATGAATTTGACTATTTTAGATATATAAATGTAAACATGCAGTATCTGTCTGTGACTGTCTTATTTCAGTTAGCGTAATATCCTAATGATTAATCCATATTGTCACATGAATTTCCTTCTTTTTAAAGGCTGAATAAACACTGTATGTATACACATTTCTTTTTTTTTTCTTTTCATGTGAGATTGGTAATCTGCCCATGTTGTAACAAGCTTCAAGAGTGGTACATCTTACACATGTGCATGGACACCCCATCATGACACTTAAAAACTACAAAAGGATCTATACTACATTTTTTTTTTTTTTTTGAGGCAGGGTCTCGCTCTGTCACCCAGGCTGGAGTGAGGTGGCACAAACACGGCTCACTGTAGCCTCAACTTCCTGGGCTCACGTGATCTTCCCACCTCAGCCTCCTGAGTAGCTGGGACCACAGGTGTGCATCACCACATCTGGCTAATTTTTTAAAAAATTTTTTGTAGAGACAGGGTCTTATCACCAGGCTGGTCTCGAACTCCAGGGCTCAAGTGATCCTCCCACCTTGGCCTCCCAAAGTGCTGAGATTACAGGTGTGAGCCACCATGCCCAGCCCACATTTCTTTTTTTTATGTTTTTAATTTTTGTGGGTACATAGTAGGTATATGTATTTATGGGGTACATGAGATTACCCATTCATTTGACAATGGGCATTTAGGTTGTTTCCAGATATATGTCTAAAGATACTTTTTCCCAATCTATGGCTTGCATTTTCCGTAACCTTGTTTCTTAAAGAAGAAAAGTTTTAATTGTGTTGAAGTTCCTTTCAACATTTTTCTTTTATGGCTCATCCTTTTTGGTACTGTTCACGAAAACTTTGTGTAACCCAATAGAGCAAAGATTTTTTTCCTATGTGTTCCTATAGAAGTTTTATCATTTTAGCTCATACTAATTTTCTGTATAATGTGTGGTAAGGACCAAGATTCATTTCATTCTATACAGACCAGTTGTTCTAGTACTGTGTACTGAAAGACTGCCGTTTCCCTTGAATTATCTCAGCATTTTTTGTTAAACAGGAGCCGATCATATATATGTGTATATATTCTCTCTCTCGCTCTCACACACACATGCACACGTATTTTTACGCTCTCCATTCCATTGAACAATATATCTATTCTCATGCCATTGCCACTGTCTTATTATAACTGTGTAGCAAGTCTTGAAGTGGGGTAATGTAAGTCTTCCAATTTTGTTCTTTTTTGAAATTGTTTTGGCTATTCTATGTGCCTTGACTTTCCATACAAATATTGAAATCAGCTTATCAATTTCTCTGAAAAAACTTGCTGAGATTTTTATTGGGATTGTGCCAAATCTAATCAATTTGGAGAAAAATGCCACCCTAACACTATTGAGTCTTCTAATGAAAACAGCATATGTATCTATTGATTTATGTGGTCTTCGACTTCTCTCAGCACTGTTTTATAGTTTTCAGTGTCCATTTCTTGCAAATCTTTTGTTGTATTTATTTCTAAATATTTAACTTTTATACAATTGTAAACACGTTTTTAAATTGTATTTTCCAATGGCTCAATGATAGGATACAGAAATATAACTGATTTTGGGCTATATAAACATTGACTTTGCATTTTGTGGTGGTATTAAATTCATTTATTAGTTCTTCCAGTAGTTTTTTCTGTAGATTCCTTGGGGCTTTCTACATACAAACCATGTTGTCTGCAAATAAAGACAGTTTTACTTCTTCCTTTTTGACTGTATGATTTTTTTTCTTTGCCGTACTACATGGCTAAAATATATAGTACAATGTTGGATAGAACATGAAAGCAGACAACTTTGCCTTATTCCTGAGTTAAGTAGAGGGCCTTCAAACTGCCACCATTAAGTAGGTGGTTAGCTACTGGGTTTTTTGATAGATTCCCCTGATGAGGTTTAGGACATTTCCATCTATTCCTATTTTGCAGAGAGTGTCTATTATGAATGGGTGTTGAATTTTGTCAGTTGTGTTTTCTGCTTTTATTAAGATGACTGTCTTCTCAGTGTGGCAATTCCTCAAGGATCTAGAACTAGAAATACCATTTGACCCAGCGATCCCATTACTGGGTATATACCCAAAGGACTATAAATCATGCTGCTATGAAGACACATGCACATGTATGTTTATTACGGCACTATTCACAATAGCAAAGACTTGGAACCAACCCAAATGTCCATCAATGATAGAATGGATTAAGAAAATGTGGCACATATATACCATGGAATACTATGAAGCCATAAAAAAGGATGAGTTCATGTCCTTTGCAGGGACATGGGTGAAGCTGGAAACCATCATTCTAAGCAAACTATCACAAGGACAGAAAACCAAACACCGCATGTTCTCACTCATAGGTGGGAACTGAACAATAACACCTGGACACAGGGTGGGGAACATCACACACCAGGGCCTGTCGTGGAGTGGGGGAAGGGGTGAGGGATAGCATTAGGAGATATACCTAATGTAAATGACGAGTTGATGGGTGCAGCACACCAACATGGCATATGTATACATATGTAACAAACCTGCACATTGTGCATATGTACCCTAGAACTTAAAGTATAATAAAAAAAAAGATGACTGTCTTCTTTTATTCTATTAATACAGTGTATTACATCAGTTAATTTTCAGATGTTAAGCCACCTTTGTATTTTATGTTAGTTTGCTGAGAGATTTTATCATGACTGGGTGTTAGATTTTGTCAAAGGCACATTCCATGCCAAGTGAAATGACCATGTGTTTTTTCTACTTTACTGTATTAATACGATGAATTGCATTGATTAATTTTTTTAATGTTGAACAAACCTTGCATTCCTAGGAAAAATCCTACCTGGTGATATATTGCTACATAATGTTCAATTTCATTTTTGCATCTATGTTGAGGGATATTGGTTTTAAGTTTTCTTGTGATGTCTATGTCTGGTTTGGGGATCAAGATAATATTGGCCTAATAAAATGAATTGGGAAATGCCCTCCATTTTCTGAACGTGTTTGTGTAGAATTTGTATTTTTTTTTCCTTAAATGTCTGATAGCTGTATCCAGTGATACCATGTGGGCCTGGAGTTTTCTTTGTGGGAAGGACAAATTCAATTTAATCAACAACAAATTCAATTTCTTTTAGCAACAAATTCAATTTCTTTCAATAATAAACATCTATTAAAGTTTTGTATTTGTTCTGTGGCTAGTTCTGTAATCTGTGTCTTTCAAGAATATTATCTACTTCACCTAAATTGTGTGTACTTCTTTATTGATACGAAATTGTACAAACTGTTTTCTTTTTATCTTTTTCATTTCCACAGGGTCTATAGCAATGCCCCAGTTTTCATTCTCATTACCAGTAATTAGTGCCTTCTCTCTAACTCTTGATCATTCTAGCTAGAGGTTTAAAACTTTAATTGATGTCTTCAAATAACAAGCTTTTGATTACAATAATTTTTTTCTACCATTGTCCACTTTCTCTTTTATTGATTTTGGCCCTTGTCTTTATTATTTCTTCCCTCTACTTATTTTAGAATTCATTCGCTCTTCTTTTTCTAATTTATTAAGGTCAGAACTCAAAACATTCATTTATATCTTGCTCCTTTTCTAAGTTAAGCATTTTAAAGACATAAACTTCCCTCTGAATATAACTTTAGCTGCATTCCACAATTGTGATATTGCTGTATTTTCATTTTCATTCAGTTCAAAATGTTTTCTTCTTTGACATATAGATTATTTAGAAGTATACTAATTAAATTCCAAATATCTGCAGTTTTTCTAGATCTTAATATTATTGGTTTCCAATTGAATTCCACTGTTCTCAAAGAACATCCTCTATATGGTTTCAATCTTTTGAAAATCTCTGAAACTTGTCCTATGGACCCACACATGGTCTATGTTGATTAATGTACCATGTGCATTTCAAAAGAATGTGGTTTATTGTTTTAAGGCCCAGAATATTGTGGCATCCAGACACTAGGGCAGCTCCTATTATCCCCACCTCCTAATATTCATGCTCTTTGTGTTCCTCTCCTCTTAAGCATGGGACAGATCTATATATTCTAACCAACAGATTATGGCAAATGTGACAAAAAGTATGTGATTACATTACATAAGATTGTAATCCATCTTGCTAGGAGACTCTTGCTAGCTTTGAAGAAGCAAACTGGCAGCTTGTGAACTGCTGAATGGCAAGAAGCTGAGACGGCCTCCAGCTGACAGCTAGTAAGAAATGGAAACGCTCAGACTGGCAGCATGCAAGGAACTGAATGCCACCGGCAACCACATTAGCTTGGAAGTGAATCCTTCCCTAAGCAAGCCTCAGCTAAGACCACAGCCCTACCAATACCTTAATGACAGCTGAAGTGAATTCCTATAATTTTATGTTGCCTCAGCATCCATACTGAATGTTAAGTTGGACATTTTTATACCAGAAGCAGGTCTTAGTCACCCTTAGCACAGTTTCCAGTTCTCTACCTCCTCTCAGCTCCTCAATGTGGTCAATCCAGATAACTACCTTACACAACTGCCTCCTGGTAACCACCTCCCTAAGGAACAACCAGGTTCAACCTACTTGACTTGCTCCACTGACCCCATACCCCCAAAGGACTGCAGAAATAAGCCACAGTAACCACCTCTCTGTGATGGGTAATATTGAGTGTCAACTTCATTAGACTGAAGGATGCAAAGTATTGTTCCTAGGTGTGTCTGTGAGGGTGTTGCCAAAGATTAACATTTGAATCAGTGGACTGGGAGAGGCAGACACACCCTCAATCTGGGTGGGCACCATCTAATCAGCTGCCAGGGCAGCTAGAATAAAGCAGGCAGAACGTGGAAGGACTTGACTTGCTGAGTCTTCTGGCCTTCATCTTTCTCTCATGCTGGATGCTTCCTGCCCTCGAACATCAGACTCCAAGTTCTTCAGCTTTTGGACTCTTGGACTTACACCAGTGATATGCTAGGGGCTCTTGTACCTTCAGCCACAGACTGAAGGCTGCATTGTTGGCTTTCCTATTTTTGAGGTTTTGGGACTCGGACTGGCTTCCTTGCTCCATAGCTTGCAGATGGCCAATAGTGGGACTTCACTTTGTGATCATGTGAGTCAATTCTCCTACTAAATTCCCCTTCATATATATATCTATCCTATTAGTTCTGTCCCCCTAGAGAACCCTAATACTGATTTCTCAGACACAGCATGACTCCATGAAATTTATGCCTACTTGCTCTAAACCCACCAATTACAACTCCCTGAGGGAAACCTGCTTGGAAAATGCCCTGGACCCCAGTAAAAGCCTCAGCCCACAGGTCACTTGTACTCTTTGCCCTGTTCCCCACCCACTAGTTGACTGTGCATGTCCTAGATGGCTCCCCACTTCCTGTTGGCCCTGGGAGGCATGCTGCCCTCTTCTCTCTGGCATCTGTAAGTAATAAACTGCTGTTATTTCATGTGTTTTGTTGAGTTGCCTCCCGTGTCTCACCTTACTGATACACTCGACCCTAACTTCTTTGTCAGGATTCTCCTAGAGAGTGGCTATCTGCTATTTTGGTAGGAACAAACTGGACACAGACAAGAGCTATAAGAGCATCTGCCAGGATATGCAAGTTTGCTGTGAGAGGGACATCTGGTCATAGGTCAGACACTTAGGCATGAGGGCACTTGCCTAAGAATACCCATGAAAGGCACACTGTAAACATCTATGTCCAAATTCCTAGAGTCTCATCAGGGCAGGGCTAGAGTTTACAGCCACTCTCATGTGAGAGACTTCAAGACTGCAAAATTAGAAAAAATTAGAAAAAAAGTAGAAAAAAAAATACAACAGCAGCTTTCCAAGACCCTGTAGCAGAGGACCCAGTTAAACAATGCAGGAACTTCTGAACCACAGAAACTGTGGTTCTTTTAAGCAACTAAGTTTGTGGTATTATTATTATTATTATTATTATTATTATTATTATTATTATTATTTGAGACGCAGTCTCACTCTGTCACCCAGGCTGGAGTGCAGTGGCCCCATCTTGGCTCACTGCAACCTCCGCCTCCCGGGTTCATATCATTCTCCTGCCTCAGCCTCCCGAGCAGCTGGGACTACAGGAGCCCACCACCACACCTGGATAATTTTTTGTATTTTTAGTAGAGACAGGTTTCAAAGTGTTAGCCAGGATGGTCTCGATCTCCTGACCTTGTGATCCGCCCGCCTCAGCCTCCCAAAGTGCTGGGATTACAGATGTGAGCCACCACGCCTGGTCAGTTTGTGGTAATATTATTATGAAGCAATAAACTAATACAGCCCACGTGTGGTCTATGCTAGTGAATGTACCATGTACACTTGAAAAGAATGTACATTTGAAAAGAAAGTTGTTAGAAATAGTGTTCTTTAGGTCAAAGTTATTCATAATATTGTTTAAATTTATGTTTTTGATTTTTTTATTTAGTTGTTTTATCAACTGCTGAAAGAGAAGTGTTAATGCCTCCAACTATGACGGTGGGAGTTTTAAAAATTTCCCCTTTAATTCCGTCAAATTTTGATTCATATTTTTCTAAGTTCTTTTAGCAGGCACACACACATTTATGATTGTTATATATTCCTGATTGACTTTATTCTTTATCATCATGAAATGTTTGACAATTTTTGTGTTGAAATCTATTTTACCAGATACGAATATATCCACTTCAGTCTTTTTATGCTTACTGTTTGCATGGCATATCTTTTTGCGTCCGCTTTCTTTCAAATTAGCTATGTCTTTATATTTTAAGGGCATCATGTAGGACAGTATATAGTTGGGTCTTGTTTTTTAATTTACCCTAACAACGTCTGTCTCATATTTATTTTAATCCATTAATGTTCCTTGTAATTATTGATATGATTGGATTTAGTCTACAGGTTTATTGTTTGTTTTCCATTGTCACTGCCCTTTACGTTGTTTTTTTGTTTGTTTTTGAGATGGAGTTTCACTCTTGTCATGCAGGCTGAAGTGCAGTGGCATAATCTTGGCTCACTGCAACCTCCATCTCCCAGGTTCAAGCAATTCTCCTGCCTCGGCCTCCTGAGTAGCTGGGATTACAGATGCCTGCCACCACACCCAGCTAATTTTTGTATTTTTAGTAGAGATGGGGTTTCACCATGTTGCCCAGGCTACTCTCGAACTCCTGACCTCAGGTGATCCACCCGCCTTAGCCTCCCAAAGTGTTGGGATTACAAGGGTGAGCCACCGCACCCAGCCTCTTTTACTTTTTTTGTTCATTTGTTCCTCCTTTACCGGCTTTTATTTTTTTTATTTTATTTTTTTGATGTTTAGCTCTTTTGCCCAGGCTGGAGTGCAATGGTGTGATCTCGGCTCACTGCAACCTCTGCCTCCTGGGTTCAACTGATTCTCCTGCCTCAGCCTCCTGAGTAGCTGAGATTACAGACACGCGCCACCATACCCAGCTAATTTTGTATATTAGTACAGATGGGATTTCACCATGTTGGCCAGGCTGGTCTCAAACTCCTGTCCTCAGGTGATCCACCAGCCTCAGCCTCCCTAAGTGCTAGGATTACAGGCGTGAGCTACCACAACCGGCCTCCGTTACTTTTTTAAATCATTTGTTTCTCCTTTTCTGGCACTCTTTTTTTTTTTTTTTTTTTTTTTTTTTGAGACAGGGTCTCACTCTGTCGCCTAGGCTGGAGTGCAGTGGCATAATCATGGCTCATTAGAGCCTTGACCTCCTGGGCTCCAGCGATCCTCCAACCTCAGCCTCCTTTGTAGCTGGGACCACAGATGCATACAACCACACCTGGCTAATTTTTTGACTTTTTGTAGTGACAGGGTCCCACTTTGTTGCCCAGGCTGGTCTTGAACCTCTGGCCTCAAGTTTCTGGCTTTTTTATTTAGTTTTTCAACAACTTCATTTTAAAATTTCTACTGTTTTTTATCTATAATTCTTTGCATTTTTTTTTATTGGTTTCTCTGGATATTACAATATACATCATTAATCTTTTATTCAACTTATACTTAGTATTGTACCATTCTACCAAATAGGTCTATAACTTATACCTGCTCCATCCTTTATGTTATAGTTGTTTTATGTATTCCATTCACAAACAATATAAATCCTACAAAACAATGTTTTAACTTGTGATTTCAACAGGCATATGTTTTATTTTAAAAAGGTATGATGAGAAAAGCAAAACATGTTTTGTATATTCCCAGATATTTACTATTTTTGATACTCTTTATTCCTTTCTAAGGACCTGAGTGTCTATCTGGTTTCAATTTTCTTCAGCTGAAAGGACTTTAAGATATCTTACAGCGCAGGTCTACCAATGATGAATTATCTAGGTGTGTTTTTTTGGAAAATGTTATTTTGTCATCTTCCTTAAAGGATATTTTCACTGAATATAAAATTATGGATTGATGGTTGTTATTTTATTGTTCCATTTTCTCCTGGTCTCCATAGTTTTGGGTAGGAAGTCAGTAATTAATTGAATTGTAGTTTCCCCATATATAAAGTGTCATATTTTTCTCTTTTTGTCAAGATTTTTCTCTTTATACTTGGCTTTCAACAGTTTGACTATTATGCACCTCATTGTGTTCTTAATGTTTATTATCCTGCTTGGTGTTTTTAAATACTATATAAATTTAATCAAATTTGGAAAAAAAACTTGGCCAATATTTCTTCAAAAAATATTGTGCCTTCTTCTTTTCCCTCCCCTTTCTGTGTTAGACTGTAAGATATTATATAATGATATCCATGTTAGACTTTTATATATTAGCTAACAAATCCTCAAGGCTCTGTTGTTGTTGTTGTTGTTGTTGTTTTTCTCCAATCTTTGTCTCTCTCATCTCTCTCATCTTCCAACTGGGTAACAATTTCTACTGATCTATCTTTAAGTTCAGTTAATCTTTCCTCTTCTCCATTTGGCTGACAAATCTACCCAACAATTTTAATTTCAAATGCTGTATTTTTCACTCCTGGAATTTTCATTTTTTTATGGTTTCCATTTCATTTCATATTTTTAAAATTTATTGTGGCCATATTTTCTTTTCTCTACTAAAAATGCCTTCCATTTTCCTGGTTCTTTTTAGATAAGTAATTTTGCATTATATCCTGGACATATATTATAAATGTTAAGTTTTGGAGACTGAATTTTGCTGCTGGTGTGTGTGTGTGTGTGTGTGTGTGTGTGTGTGTGTGTGTGTGTGTGTGTGTGTGTGTGTCTGCTTATCATTCTATGGTTTGGATATTTGTATCCTCCAAACCGCATGTTGAAATTTGATTTCCAATGTGGGAATATTGAAAGATGGGTCTCGGTTGGAGGTATTAGGGTCATGGGAGCAAATCCCTCCTGAATAGATTAATGCCCTCCCTCGGAAGTGAGTGAGTTCTCATTCTATTTGTTCCTCTCGATTTGTCAAAAAGAGGCTGGCACACCTCCCCCTTGCTTCCACTCTTGCTATGTGATTTCTTTGTGTACGCTAGGTCCCCTTCCCGTTTCTGTCATGACTTGAAGCAGCCTGAGGCCCTCACTAGATGCAAAGGCTCAGTCTTGAACTTTCCACTCACCAAATCAACCTCTTTTCTTTACAAAATACACAGTCTTAGGAATTCTGTTATAGCAACACTAAACATAATAAGACTATCATGCAACTAATCATCCTGTTTGGACAAGAGCCACAAATCCTGTTTTTGTTTGTTTTTTGAGACATGGTCTCACTTTGTCACCCAGGCTGGAGTGCATTGGCACAATCTTGTCTCACTGCAGCAGCCTCAACCACCCAGACTCAAGCAATCCTCCTGACTCAGTCACCCTTGTAGCCGGGAGTACAGGCATGCGCCACCATGCCCAGCTGATTTTTTGTACTTTTTGTAGAGACAGGTTTTACCATATTGCCCAGGCTGGTCTCAAACTCCTGAGCTCAAGCAATCTGTCTGCCTCAGTCTCCCAAAACCCGTTTCTTAGGCAGTGACTGTGATCTCTGTTCAGATCTTTTGTCTTCAGATGAGTTGCTGAGCTCTTCAGCTCTCTCTCTTCCAGAATCCTTACCACTGCCATGTTTTCTTCAGATCCAGAGATTCAGTAAATCAACAATTGGAAATATTATTCTACTTTCCACAACAACTTACTAATACTATTTGGTATGTATGTATGTATGTATGTATGTATGTATGTATGCATGTTTGTATGTATTTTTGTTTTTGAGACAGAGGCTCACTCTGTTGCCCAGGCTGGAGTGCAGTGGCACAATCTTGGCTCGCTGCAACCTCCGCCTCCTGGGTTCAAGCGATTTCTGGATAATTTTTGTATTTTTAGTAGAGACAGGGTTTCACCATGTTGGTCAGGCTGGTCTCAAACTCCTGACCCTCAACTGATCCGCCTGCCTCGGCCTCCCAAAGTACTAAGATTACAGGCATGAGCCACCATGCCTGGCCCTATTTGATTTTTAATTGAACCAAAGTTTGGATTCTGCTATGTTCCCAGGCCATGAAGACTACAATTTTTCCAGGTTCTGATTCTACCTGCCCTCAGACCAATTCATAGTATCAGGAACTCACTCAGTACAATTCCCTTCTTCCAAACATGAACTCCCCACCAGAATCTGCCTGCTCTGTTCACTCTCCACTGCCTTCAGGTTGCTGCTTTTTGTATTAAGTCCAGAGTTTATGGTTGTTATCTGCTAAAGGATTAGTCTGTTAGAATTTTGCAAATTTCCAGAAGCAGAGCTCAATAATGTATCTTGTGACTATTGCTATCATTTGTACTTCTGCCTAATTTCACAAATTTAGTAATTCAGATACCAAGAGATTTAGTAAACCACCAATTGGTAATATTATTATTATACTTTCCACAACAATTTACTAATACTATTTGATTTTTAATTTAACCAAAGTTTGGAAAAAACTAATTAACAAATGCAAAGTTTTAAAATTATAATCCAAATTGATATACTTACCTAGCTCCCAATATATCCTTCTTGGCAAGGCCTATTCCGGCTATAACTCTTACTCTCACAATTCGTGAATTTTCCTAAAATACAAAAATTTAGATTTCATTTTCATGTACTTATAAGTTAACTAAGACACAATTTTAAAAAAAATATATATCAAATAAAGTAATTAGGATATTAAAATTAATTGAAGAATCTTTTTCAATAATTAATTTTATTAAAAGTTACATGGGAAAAAAAGAAAATTATTTGTAGATGACCTGATTATTTACAAAGATAAGCAAAAACTTGAGTCAACTTATTACACTGAATAAGAATTTATCGCTGCGCTCAAGAAAATCTAAAGCCAAAGTATTGCAACTAATAGGAATTTCCAATTATTGCTATATATGTACACAAAATCGAAAGTTCATAACCATTTGGCTTTTGGTTTTTTTTTGAGACAGAGTCTCACTCTGCTGCCCAGGCTGGAGTGCAGTGGTGTGATCCTGGCTCACTGTAACCTCTGCCTCCCGGTTCAAGCGATTCTCATGCCTCAACCTCCTGAGTAGCTGAGATTACAGGCATGCGCCACCATGCCCAGATAATTTTTCTATTTTTAGTAGAGACAGGGTTTCACCGTTGGCTGGGCTGGTCTTGAACTCCTGACCTCAGGTGATCTGCCTGCCTCAGCCTCCTAAAATGTTGAGATTTACAGGTGTGAGACACTGCACCCAGCCCATAATAATTTGTAATAACTACTTAGAAAAGGTTATTTTTTAAAATCCCATTCAACAGACAACAGAGTATATAATAATGTGTGGCTATTATAATGTATCAAATATTAAATATCTTTGATATGATGGCATGGAGGTTTTATAAAGAGTGTCTTAGATTTAAGAGACACATATTGAAGTGCTTAGGGATAAAGTATCATAAAGCTTGCAACTTATTTTCAAATAACTTAGCAAATAAAAAACTGAACATAACTATGCTGTGTGTGTGTGTGTGTGTGTGTGTGTGTGTGTGTGTGTATGTGTGTGTATACAAATAAAGGGGAATAAGCAAAATGTTACCAATTTGTGGATCTAGTTCTTGGGTATACAGGTGTACACTGTACTACTTATATTACTCTTTTAATGGTTCTGTAGGTTTGAAATTGTTCAAAATAAAAAGGTAAGAAAATACTATAAAACATTATGTATATTTTTTTAAAAATTCACAAGTTACAAAACTGTTAGAACAGAAATAAAATTAATAAGAAATATAAAAAAAACCTTCATAGATAACATTATAAAATATTGCTAGTTATGCCGGCACACACCTATAATCACAGCACTTTGGGTGGCCAATGTGAGAGAATTGCTTGAGCCCAGGAGTTCAAGACCAGCATAGGCAATATAACAAGACCCCATCCCTCCAAAAAATAAGCCAGGCATGATAACTTGTGTCTGTAATCCCAGCTACTAGAGAGGTTGAGGCAGGAGGATTGCCTGAATTTGAGGTAACAGTGAGCTATGAACACCACTGCACTCCAGCCTGGGTGACAGAGCAAGACCTTATTTTAAAAAATTTATAAAATATTGAAGAATGTAAAGAAGCCTTCAATAAATGGAGAAATCCACTATGTTTACGTGTGAAAATATTTAATATTATTATCTTTTTTCTCCAAAGTAATCTATAAATTTAATACTATTCCCATTCTCCCTTCAAATTTTTTCATGGATCTTTATAAATAATTCCAAAATTCATAAAGAGGAGTAAAAATGAGTAAAGAAGTAAACAATAACATTCAATCACTATCTTATACTAAAATATAAAACCAAATTCCAGATAAAGTCTAAAAGTGAAAAGAAATTTTTAAAAGTTCATTTAAAATTTTAGAATAGTTCTTTAGCATGTGGAAAGATTTAAAAAATACAATCTTAATAGCAAAAATTATTAAATTCCACAATAAGAAAATTATATACCTTTAGTATGAGAAAAAATATCATGTGCAAAATGAAAAAAACAAGGGGATATTTTAGATACTTCTTCCTGTAGACATATCTAAAATATCTACAGAAGTATCTAAAATATACATCATTGAGACAAATGATAATTATCCAGAATATGTGAATAACTCCTAAAAATCAATATGTAAGATATAATTAACCTAGTACAAGATACCATATAGAATGGCTAAGAAATACATGAAAAGATAATCTCACCGGTCAGCAGAAAGAGCTCTAATGCACTGTTGGTGGGAGTGTAAATTGATGGATCATTCTAAAGAGATGTTTGACATGCTTACTAAAGTTCTAAAATAAAAACCCAGGAACTGTATTTTTAGATGTTTCCCTAGATAAATGTACATCTATGTACACAAGGACTTAAGTACAACAGTATTTACAGGAGCATTTTTTAAGATCAACAAATATGGAGGAGGAGGCGGAGCAAGATGGCTCATTAGAACCCTCCAGTGAGAGTCCCCACCAAGGAACATCAAATTAAACAATTATTCTAACAAGAAAGCACCTACATAAGAACCAAAAATCAGGTGACTGATCACAGTACCTAGTTTCAACATCGTATCAAGGAAAGAGGCACTGAAGAGGGTAGGAAAGACAGTCTTGAATTGCCCACACCACCCCTCCCACATGCCCTGGCAGTGCAGTGTGGTGGCTGAGAGAGAATCTATGCCTTTGCGGGACGAAGGGTAAAGTGATTGTGGGACTTTGCATTGGAACTCAGTGCTGCCCTGTCTCAGTGGAAGGCAACAGAGGGCAGAAGTCAGCTTGCACCCATGGAGGGAGTATTTAGACCAGCCTCAGCCAGAGGGGAATCATCCATCCCAGCAGTTTAAGGCTAAGTTTGGGCAAGCCTTGCCCCTGTAGGCTAAAGCACTCCAAGATCCTAAATAAACTTAAAAGGCAGTCTAGACCATAAGGACTGCAGTCCCTGAGCAAGTCCTGGTACTGTGCTGGTCTTGGAGCCAGTAGATTTGGGATGCACATGAACCAGTGAGACACCAGACGGGGCGGCCAAGGGTGTGCTTGTGTCACCCTTCCTCCAACTTCAGACAGCACAGTTCATAGCTCCAGGAGGAGAGGTAAGAGTAGAGGAGACTATGTTCTCCAACTTGGATACCAGCACACCCACAATAAAATAAAGCAGCAACCAGAGTCCTGAAGCCCCCATTCTAGGTCATAACTCCCAGACATTTCTAGACCCATCCTGGGCCAGAGGGGAACCCGCCACCCTGAAGGAAAGGACCCAGTCCTGCCAGATTTCACTACCTGCTGACTAAAGAGCTCTTGGGCCTTGAATAAACATCGGGGTAGCCAGGCAGCAGTTGCCACAGGCCTTGGGCAAGACTCAGTATTATGCTGACTTCGGGTGTGATCCAACACATTCCCAGCTGTGGCGGCCACAGGGAGACTCCTGCTTAAGGAAAGGAGAGGGAGAAGTAAAAAAAAAAATTGTCTGCAACTTGGGTACCAGCTCAGTCACAGTAAAATAAAGCACCAATCAGACTCCTAAAGTCACTGATTCCTGGCCTTAGCTCCGAGAGGGCATTTCTAGACCCACTCTGGGCCAGAAGGAAACCCACTGCCCTAAAGGGAGAGACCCAGGCCTGGCAGGACTCACCATCTACTGATTAAAGAGACCTTGAGCCCTTAATAAATATCAGCAGTAGCCAGACTATAGTAGCCACAGGTCTGGGGCAGTGGTGGCCATGGGCAGAGACTCTGTCTGCTTGAGAAAATCAAAGGTAAGAATAAAAAGGACTTTGTCTTGTAACCTGGGTACCATGACAGCCCCAGTGAAATAAAGCACCAAGCAGATTCCTAAAGTCCCTAATCCCAGGCCCCAACTCCTGGACAGCATTTCTAGAACCACCGTGAGCCAGAAGGGAACCTACTGCACTGAAAAGAAAGACCCTGGCAAATTCATCTCCTGCTGACTGAAGAGCCATTGGGTCTTAAATAAACACAAGCGGTAGCCAGGAAATAGTCACCACAAGCCTTAGGCAAAATCCAGTACTGTGTTGGCTTCAGGTGTGACCCAACACAGTCCCAGTGATGGTGGCCACAGGATTGTGTCACCCTTCTGCCAACTCCAGGCAGCTCAGAACAGAGAGAGAGACAGAGAGAGGGAGAGACTCCAATTGGTTGGGGGAAAATAAGAGAAGAGAACAAGAGTCTCTGCCTGGTAATCCAGGGAATTCTCCCAGATCTTACCCAAGACCAGCAAGTTGGTGCCTCTGTGAGACTACAAGAGTCATATCATTACTGGCCTTGGGGTACCCCCTAATATGCTCACATATGGCTTCAGTGACCAAAGACTTAAGATTCCCTCTGAATACTTGGAAAGCCTTCTCAAGAAGGATGGGTACAAACCAGCCCAGACTGTGAAGATTAGAATAAATACCTAACTCTTTAATGTTCAGACATTAGTGAACATCCACAAGCATCAACATCATCCAGGACAACATGATCTCACCAAACAAACTAAATAGGGCACCAGTGACCAATTCCAGAGGGACAGAGATACGTGAACTCTCAGATAAATCAAAATAGCTGTTTTGAGGAAGCTCAATGAAATACAAGAAAACTCAAAGAAGGATCTCAGGATCCTATCAAATAAATTTAACAAAGAGATTAAAAACCTCTTTGATTCTTATAAAGAATCAAGCAGAATTCTGGAGTTGAAAAAATTAATTGGCAAACTAAAGAATGCATCAGAATCTCTCAATGGCAGAATTGATCACGCAGAAGAAAGAATTAGCGAGCTTGAAGACAGGTTATTTGAAAATATACCGTCAGAGGTGTAAAAATAAAAAAAGAATAAAAGTAACAAAGCATGCCTACAGGATCTAGAAAATAGCCTCAAAAGGGCAAAGTTAAGAGTTATTGGGCCGGGCATGGTGGCTCATGCCTGTAATCCCAGCACTTTGGGAGGCTGAGGCGAGTGGATCTCTTGAGGTCAGGAGTTCGAGACTAGTCTGTCCAACATGGTTAAACCCCGTCTCCACTAAAAATACAAAAATTAGCCAAGCGTGGCAGCGTGCACCTGTAATCCCAGCTACTCAGGAGGCTGAGGCAGGAGAAATGCTTGAATCTGGGAGGCAGAGGCTGCAGTCAGCAGAGATTGCGCCACTGCACTCCAGCCTGGGCAACACAGTGAGACTCCGTCTCAAAAAAAAAAAAAAAAAGACTTATTAGCTTTAAAGAGGAGGTAGCAAGAGAGATTGGGGTAAAAAGTTTATTCAGAGAAATAATAACAAAGAACTTTCTAAGCCTAGAGAAAGATATCAATATTCAGGCACAGGAAGGTTATAGAATATCAAGCAGATTTAACCCAAAGAAGACTACCTTAAGACATTTAGTAACCAAACTCCCAAAGGCCAGAGATAAAGAATGGATCTTAGAAGCAGCAAGAAAAAATTAAAAACAAAACAAAACAAAACAAAAAACAAAGCAGCTCCAATACATCTGGCAGCAGGTTTCTGAGTGGACACCTAATAGGCAGGAGACAGTGGCATGATTTATTTGAAGTGCTGAAGGAAAAAATTTTTATTGTAGAATAGTATATCCAGTGAAAATACCCTTGAAACATAAACGAGAAATAAAGACTTTCCGGGACAAACAAAAGCTGAGGGATTTAATCAACATCAGACCTAGCCTTCAAGAAATGCTAAAGGGTGTCCCACAGTCTAAAAGAAAAGGATATTAATAAGTGATAAGAAATCATCTGAAGGTACAAAATTCACATGTAAAAGTAAGTACACAGACAAATACAGAATATTATATCACTGTAATTGTGGTGTGTAAACTCATATCTTGAGCAGAAAGACTAAAAGATGAACCTATCAAAAATAATAACTACAACAATTTCTAAAGACATAGACAATATAATAAGACAAAAATAGAAACAATAAACAGTTAAAAAGCAAGAAGGATAAAGTGTAGAGTTTTTATTAGTTTTTCTCTTTTCCTGTTTGTTTTTGCAATCAGAGTTAAACTGTTATCAGTTTAAAATAATGCATTGTAAGATGTTAATTGCAACCCTCATGTAACATCAAGTTAAAAAATCTACAACAGACATACAATAGATAAACCAAGAAATTAAAGCATACCACTAAAGAAAACACTTTCACAAAAAGGACCACAAAACAACCAGAAAACAAATTAAAAATGGCAGAAGTCCTTACTTATCAATAATAACAATGAATGTAAGTGAACTAAACTCTCCAATCAAAAGACATAGAGTGGTTGATGGATTAACAAAACAGTACCCAACAATCTGTTGCATACAAGAAACACACTTCACCTATAAAGACACACATAGACTGAAAATAAAGGGACACAGAAAATATTCCATGCCAATGAAAACCAAAAAGAGCAGGAATAGCTATATCAGATCAAATAGATTTCAATACAAAAACTAAAAAAAGAGACAAAAAAGGTTATTACACAATGATAAAGGCATCATTTCAACAAGAAGATACAACAATTGTAAATACATATGCATCCAACACTGAAATACCCAGTTATATAAAGCAAATATTGTTAAAGTCAAAGAGTCAGCTAGACTTCAATATAGTAATAGTTGGAAATTTCAACATCCCACTTTCGGCACTGGATAGATCATTCAGACAGAAAACCAACAAAGAAATGTTGGACTTAATCTGCACTGTAAACCAAATGGACCTAATAGATATTTACAGAACATTTCATCCAATGGCTGCAAAATACATATTCTTCTCCTTGGCATATGGATCATTCTCAAGGATAAACCATATGTTAGCCACAAAAGAAGTCTTTAAAAATTCAGCTAGGCACAATGGTTCATGCCTGTAATTCCAACACTTTGGGACGGCAAGATGGGAGGACTTCTTGGGCCCAGGAGTTTGAAACCAGCCTGGGCAACACAGTCAGACCCTATCTCTTAAAAACAAACAAAACAACAACAACAAAAAAACAGGCAGAGTGGTACTCCCAGCTCATCAGGAGGCTGAGGTGGGAGGATCACTTGAGCCCAAGAGTTGAGGCTGCAGGGAGCCATGACTGTGCCACTGCAGTCCAGCCTGGTCAACAGAGTAGCCCTGTCTTGAAAAAGAAAAAAGTTAAAAAAATTAAAATCTTAAAAGTATCTTCTCTGATTACAACGGAATAACACTAGAAATCAATAACAAGAGGAACTTGGAAATAATACAAACAAATGGAAATTAAACAGTATGCTCCTGAATGATCGGCAGATCAATGAAAAAACTAAGAAGGATATTAAATAATTTCTTGAAACAAATAATAATGGCAACACAACATAGCAAACCTATGGAATAGAGCAAAAGCAGTACTAAAAGAGAAGCTTATAGCTATAAGTACCTACATGAAAAAGTAGAAAAACTTCAAAAAAAAAAAAAACAACCTAGCTATGCATCTTAAAGAACTAGAAAAGCAAGAGCAAACCAACTCCAAAATTAGTAGAAGAAAAGAAATAATAAAGATCAGAGCAGAAATAAATCAAATTGAAACAGAATATAATACAAAGAATCAACAAAATGAAATGTTGGTGTTTTGAAAAGATAAACAAAATAGACAAAACTTTAACTAGACTAAGGAGAGAAGGCCCAAATAAATAAAATCACAGATGAAAAAGGAGACATTACAACTGACACCACAGAAACTCAAAGGATCATTAGAGACTACTGTGAACAACTATATGCCAATAAATTATAAAACCTAAAGGAAATGGATACATTCCTATACACATACAACCTTCCAAGACTGAACCATGAAGAAATCCAAAACATAAAAAGACCAGTAACAAATAATGAGGTTGAAGCTGTAGTAAAGTCTCCCAGCAAAGAGAAGCCTAGGACCTGATGGCTTCACTGCCAAATTCTACCAAATATTTAAAGAAGAATTAATACCAATCCTACTCAAACTATTTCAAAAAATAGAGGAGGAGGAATACTTTCCATACTGATTCTATAAGGCCAATATTACTCTGATATCAAAACCAGACAAAGATCCATTGAAAAAAGAAAACTACAGGCCAATATCTCTGATAAACATTGATGCAAAAATCCATAATAAAATACTAGCAAACCAAATTTGACAACACATTGAAAAAAAATCATTCATCGTGACCAAGTGGGATTCATATCAGGGATGAAAGGATGGTTCAACATACACAAATGAAAGTCAAACGTCATATCAACAGAATGGAGGACAAAACCCATATGATCATTTCAACTGATGCTGAAAAAGTATTTGATAAATTTCAACATCTCTTCATGATAAAAAAAAAACCCTCAAAAACCTGACTATAGATGGAACATAGCTCAACACAATAAAAGCCATATATGACAGACCCACAGCTAGTGCCATGGTAAATGGGGAGAAACTGAAAGCCTTTCCTCTATGATCTGGAACAAGATAAGGATGTCCATTTCTTTTCCTTTCTTTCTTTTTTTTTTTTTTTTTGAGATGGAGTCTTGCTGTCACCCAGGCTGGAGTGCAGTGGCACGATCTCAGCTCACTGCAACCTCTGCCTCCCAGGTTCAAACGATTCTCCTGCCTCAGCCTCCCGACTAGCTGGGACTACAGGTGTGCGCTACCACACCCGGGTAATTTTTGTATTTTTAGTAGAGACAGGGTTTTACCACGTTAGCCAGGCTGGTCTCAAACTCCTGACCTCAGGCAATCCACCCACCTCGGCCTCTCAAAGTGCTGGGATTACAGGCGTGTGCCACTGTGCCCGGCCGCCCACTTTTACCACTATTATTGAATATAGTACTGGAAGTCCTAGCTAGAGAAATCAGATAAGAAAAAGAAAGGGAAGCTAAATTAGAAAGGAAGACATCAAATTGTTCTTACTTGAGAATGATATGAACTTATATTTGGAAAACCTAAAGACTCCACCCAAAAGCTATTAGAACTGATAAGTACATTCAGTAAAGTTGCAGGATACAAAATCAATACACAAAAAATCAGTAGCATTTATTTTAATTTAAGAAACAAGGTATTAAATCAGTAGCATTTTTATATGCCAACAGTGAACAATCTGAAAAAGAAATCAAGAATGTAACTCCCAGTTACAATCCCTACAAATAAAATTAAACAACTAGGAATAAACTTAACCAAAGAAGTGAGAGATCTCTACAATGAAAACTATAGATGAAAGAGATAGAAGACGACACCAAAAAAAAAACAAAAGGGAAAAATATTCCATGTTCATGGATTGGAACAATCAATATTGTTAAAATGTCCATACTACCCAAAGCAATCTACAGATTCAATGCAACTCCTATCACAATACTAATGACATACTTCACAGAAACAGAAAAAACAATCCTAAAATATATGGAATCACAAAAGACCCAGAATAGCCAAAGTCATCCTGAGCAAAAAGAACAAAATGGAGTCAAATTAATTACTGGACTTCAAATTATACTACAGAGTTATAGTATCCAACACAACATGGTATTGGCATAAAAACAGACGTACAAACCAATGGAACAGAATAGAGAACCCAGAAGTAAATCTATACATCTATAGTGAACTCCTTTTTGACAAAGGTGCCATGAACACACAATGGGGAAAGGACAGTCTATTCAATAAATGGTGCTGGGAAAACTGGATATCCATATGTAGAAGAATCAAACTAGACCCCTATCTCTTGTCATATACAAAAATCAAATCAAAACATTGAGGAAACTCTCCAGAACACTGGTCTAGGCAAAACTTTCTTGAGTAATACCCAAAAGCACAGGCAACCAAAGCATAACTGGACAAATTGGATCACATCAACTTAAAAAGCTCCTGTATAGCAAAGGAAACAATCAACAAAGTTAGGAGACAGACCACAGAATGGGAGAAAATATTTGCAAACTACCCAACAAGAGACTAATCACTAGAAAATATATGAAGCTCAAACAACTCAATAGGAAAAACTCCAATAATGTGATATTAAAATGGGCAAAAGATCTGAATAGATATTTCTCAAAAGAAGACATACAAATGGAAAACAAGTATTTGAAAAGGTGCTCAAATCACTGATCATCAGGGAAGTGCAAATCAAAACTACAATGAGATATCATCTCACCCCAGTTAAAATGGCTCTTATCCAAAAGATGGGCAATAACAAATGCTGGCAAGAATGTGGCAAAAGGGGTACCCTTATCCAATCTGGGCAAAATTTTTTTTTTTTTTTTTTTTTTTTTTTGAGACGGAGGCTCGCTCTGTGGCCCAGGCTGGAGTGCAGTGGTGCAATCTCACTTCACTGCAAGCTCTGCCTCCCGGGCTCATGCCGTTCTCCTGCCTCGCCTCCCTAAGAGCTGGGACTACAGGCGCCCGCCACCACACCCGGCTAATTTTTTTTTGTATTTTTAGTACAGACGGGGTTTCACCGTGTTAGCAAGGATGGTCTCGATCTCCTGACCTCCTGATCCACCCGCCTTGGCCTCCCGAAGTGCTGGGATTACAGGTGTGAGCCACCGCGCCTAGCCAACATTTTTAAAATTTTAAAAGATCAACAAGTATGAAATATTATAGCACAAGAGATAGCAAATTAACTGATTCTATTCTAAAATGATTCCACTGGCAAGCAGTAGCTTGTTAGCCTTTCTCAGAAGAAGTCTGAGTGGGAGAAAATATGCATATCATAGATTATTTATTTTAACCTTCTTTCTTCTAAAGACTTACAAACATCCCTGTTCCAGGAGGCCTCGCTAAATAAGATAGTCATGGCTGCAGAATGATATTTTGGCCAATGATGGACAGCATATATGATGGTGGTCCCATAAAATACCACATTTTTACTTTACCTTTTCTATGTTTTGGTACACAATATTTACATTGTATTACTAATGCATACAGTATTCAGTACAGTATCATGCTGTAAAGGTTTGTAGACTAGGAAGAATAGGCTATATCACACAGCCTAGGTGTGTAGTAGGCTATACTTTCCAGGTTTGTGTAACTACACTCTATGACATTTGCACAGTGATGAAATTGCCTAATGACACATTTCTCAGAATGTATCCGTTGTTAAGCAATGCATGACTGTAAATATTCTACTAATTCTAAAATCCATATGGTAAAATAACACAACACAAAAAACTCTGACTGGAGATGCTAGATAAAAATAACTTTCTTCCATCACCAAATAAAATTAAATATATAGCTGATCTTTCAAGAAAGAAGGGAAATCCTTAGGTATCAGAAATAAAGATGGAATTGAAAACCAGAGAGGAAATTTCAGTTTTCTGAGGGGAGGGATTCACAAAAATGGGAGATTTTATTTAATCTTGTTTTTTTTTAAATTTAAAAAGATTATCCTTTTTTTCTGGAAGGTTACTGAATAAATAGGCCAACTGAAATATTCCATGGGCCCTGATGGTCAAATTCTCACTATACCAGTTTACTGGAAAGTAGCCATACTACGTTACACAGGTAGGAATCTCCAAAACTGAATTCTGCCAATTAAAAATCTCTTCTGTGATGACTTAATTAACAAGTACAATTTCTCTCAAGTGGTAAAGTGTAATTGAAAGTGACAACAGCAAATAATGTTACTTATCTTATTTTTTCTAAGTTCAGGTAGCAGTTATAATTTATATGACCTTAACTGAGAAAAAAGATTACCATCTATCTCTAAAAAGTTAATCCATATTTGTGGAGCTCCTGATATTAAAAACCATCCATGTTAGCCTTGACTGAAACACTCCCCAGCCTCATGGGGAAAATGTAACAAGCATTAATCAAAAACAATTCCAGGGGAATTATAAATAACACAGCTATCCCAGATACATTTAACTTTTAACCTTTCTCCTTGCATTTCCCAACACAAAAATCAGAACTAGTTATTTTAAATGCTAAGATTAATTGATAAGCTATACTGATTAAAAACTTCTTTCAAAATTAAGTGCCATTTATTTTAATATTTGCATTGTTTTAACTTCATTTTATGATTTTATTCTAGAGAATTGTCAAATTAGTCTTTTCCATCACTTTCATGTGTTGAGATTGTAATCTCTCACATGTTTGAAAAGGAGGGAAAGCAGCATAAATGCTGCAACTATAGAAAAATCTCTTCAATAATTTTAGAATTCTGATCCTGAGCACTATTAACAGAAATCTGGATAGTGCTTAAATAAATAAAAAAGTAACAAAAGTTAAACACCTTTTCCGTAATCAAAACAGGGACAAAATTACACCAGACCAGGGCTCTTCACTAAAGCTTGAAACTTCCCTCTTCCAAACTCATGAGTAAAGAGAGCTTTATTGTTTTTTGAAAATAAAATAGAAAGTTGCAAATTACAGGCAAAGAGATGTGGCTTTTTTGAATGACAAGGAGAAACAAATTGGTAATGTGATGTAATGTGTTATCTATGCGGGCAGCGTCAATAATTAAAAGGTAGCTTCTTAAGGCTGAGATTTTCTCCACAATTCATGAAGACATCTACTAACTGCTCTTCAATTTCTTGACAACGCAAAAAAAAAAAAAAAAAAACAAGAACAGAAAACACAGGGCTGCACGTCTTTCCATTTCTCACAAGTCTTGAGAGATTTTATCTTTTGTTATTCTTCATCCTTCTCCCATTCCTCTGTTGTCCCCCACCCTCGTAAGTCTATTTAAAAAATATATATATATATATATATATATATATACCCCATTTTTACTTATCTCTGAGTTTTTATACAAGCTGGATTCCCTTACTAGTTCACTATTAAAATCCTATATCATCTAGGCAGAATCCTTTGAAGCCATTCAAAAAGTAATTATTATTATAACAGAATAATTATATTAATTGAAAAAATAAGAATGCTGAAATCTATGACAACTGTAAAAACACACACAGAAAGATTAGAAGGAAATATACAAAAATAAAGTTATTAAAGTAATAAGATCATGAAAGTTTTTACTTCTTAAACATTTTGTAAATTTTACATTCTATTTTTTCTTTAAAGAAAGTTCTGTCCTTTCTTCAAAGCCCAAATGCCACCTTTTCTAAAAGCCTTAGATGAAATTAATCTTCTCACTGTCAGAGGTTCATTTATGTAGCATTTATCACATACTATCTTGTATCTGAGGCAATAAACTTTATGCCTTTCTCCACTTTTAAAACTGAGATTTTGGAAACTTTCTTTTCATTAACTTTTATAATTATAATCATTACTTTTTTTTTTTTGAGATGGAGTCTCGCTTTGTCGCCCAGATTGGAGTGCAGTGGCGCAATCTCGGCTCACTGCAACCTCTGCCTCCTAGGCTCAAGTGATTCTCCTACCTCAGCCTCCTAGGCTCAAGTGATTCTCCTACCTCAGCCTCCCGAGTAGCTGGGATTACAGGCGCGTGCCACTAGGCCCAGCTAATTTTTGTATTTTTAGCTTTGCCACGTTGGCCAGGCTGATCTTGAACGCCTGACCTCAGGTGATCTGCCTGCCTTTGGCCTCCCACAGTGCTGGGATTTCAGGCGTGAGCCACTGCACCTGGCCATCTTTTCATTAACTTTATACCCCTCTGTAGAAACAAACAGAATACTTGGTGCACAGTAGGGGCTGACAAATTCTGGATTAACAAGAAACCTTTCTAAAGTAGCTGAAAATAGAAGCCTCATCCCCCAACTTGGGTCTGAGAACAGCGGCTGCTGTACCCACCAAACAGAAGATTGAGCGAACTGGGTGATCCAAGGGAAAAAAAATGCTATAAATCCTGACATGTGAGAATCCCACAGTGAAATGGTAGGTTCAGATCATTCTACTGTGAGAGGCTCCAGTCAACAGTACCCGCCCCTCGTACAGAGGATGTAAGCCACCAAACAAAGGAATAAATTTGGAAAGAAGAAAACAAGAAATTAAAGAAACAGTAGATTCAACACAGAAAAGAGATCGAGTGAATTCTCACAATGATGGCAAATGGAAGCCCACAGATGATGGCTACACAACAGGTGTACAGAACAAACAGTCCAGATGGAATGCAACATAGCAAGAGGCTGTCTTCAACAAGAACAAGGAAAAGGAAATGGCTAGCATTCATTTTTAGTGTGTGTGTAGGGGTGTGTGTGTGTGTGTGTGTGTGTGTGTTACATTTTTACCGCACTGAATGGTTTTAAAGCTCTGTCCAACAGCTTGCAATTAAATTTGTGACAGACATACAGAAAACTAAACCAAACAAAAAATGTGAAATAAATAATTATAAACATAATATAGTGATTCAGATGTGAATAATACTGTATTTATATAGGGTAATAAGGTAAAAACAAAATATTCAACAAAAAAAAATTGCTAGGGAGGGATGCATATTTTTTCCTTTTTTTTTTTTTTTTTGAGACGGAGTCTCACTCTGTCGCCCAGGCTGGAGTGCGGTGGTATGATCTCGGCTCACTGCTTGCAATGTCTACCTCCCAGGTTCAAGCGATTCTCCTGCCTCAGCCCCCTGAGTAGCTGAGACTACAGGTGCCCACCACCACACACAGCTAATTCTTGTATTTTTAGTAGAGACATATGTGGGATTCTCATATATCACCTCACCACCATGTTGGCCAGGCTGGTCTGGAACTCCTGACCTCAGGTGATCCACCCGCCTCAGCCTCCCAAAGTGCTGGGATTACAGGTGTGAGCCACCATGCCCGGCCTCCTTTTTTTTTCTTTTGAGCAACATGCTACATCACTTACGGTGACCATATTTTCCAAACTAAACACTGGAACCTACGGATTGACAGCAGTTTTCTTCCTCTGGTATGTAAATTTATTTGAAACGATCTATAAAAATATAAGTGGAAGATCACCCATAACTGAGAAATAAAATCAATCAGAAGTGTCCTTGTAAAGCTGGAGTCTATGATACCCACATGCATGAGTCAGAATTCTTCAAGAGTTTTTGACAGTAATAACCATAATAAAGAAGAAATATCCAGAATCCTTGGATTTAGGAGCAAGCAGTAGTTCTCAAAGTGGATTCCATGGACTAGCAGTATGAACATCACATGGAAATTTGTTACATATGCAAATGTTGAGGCCCACACCTACTGAATCACACACTGTGGGGTAGTCTGTATTTTAACAAACTCTTCAGATGATTCAGATGGACACTAAAGTTGACAACCACAGGTACAGAACATGGGGGTAGGAAAGAAAACTGCTGCAGTTAATGTGGTTATGGAAGTATTCCTCATTTAAAATACTAGACTTTATTCAATCAATACTATATAATTTCTAAGAAAGAACAACTCATCATTACTTTACATCTTATCACTACTTTTAAGTGTGATAACACCATATCTGTTTTTTATACACAAAGTATCACTGGAAGGATACAGATGGAGCTGATAACCTAGGTTACTAGAGAAGGCTGGGAGACAGGAGTAGGAGGAGGGCTTTGGCTGAAACTTCAAATGTTGCTGAAACAATGTGCAGCAACTAGAACTTTCACACATTACCAATGGGAGATTAAAATGGTACAATCGTGTTGGGAGACTGTTGGGCAGTTTCTTATAAAGTTAAACACGTATAACCCTATGACCCAGAAATTCCATTCCTAGGTATTTACACAAGAGAAATAAAAATACACTTTTATGAAAAGATTTATAGATGAATGTTCACTGTAGGTTTATTCATAATAGCCCAAAGTTGGAAACAATCAATGTGTCCATCAAAGGAGAATGGATATATTCATACAATGAAATACTATTCACCAAGAAAAAGAATGAGCTATTGATACACACAACCCCATGGATGACTCTCAAAAAAAGAATCAAGCCACAAAAGAGTACATAATGTACATTCCATTTACATGAAGTTCTAGAACAGACAAAAGTAATCCATGGTGACAAAAGGTTGCCTATAGAGAGTAGACGGGCAGAATTGACTGGAAGAGGGCCCAAGGGAGCATTCTGGAATGATGGGAATATTCTGTATCATAATTGGGTCATTGGCTTTACATGTTGAAAATCATCAAATTATACATTTATAATCTGTGCATTTCACTCTTCGTAAATTTCACTCTTCCCCACCCCCGTTCCATAAAAGAAGGCAAAATCAATACATTTTCAGACAAAAACAAAAACTGAGAAAGTTCAATTCCAACAAACAGTCAGTAAAATAAATTCTAGGGCTGGGGGCGGTGGCTCACACCTGTAATCCCAGCACTTTGGGAGGCCAAGGTAGGTGGATCACCTGAGGTCAGGAGTTCGAGACCAGCCTGGCCAACATGGTGAAACCCCGTTTCTACTAAAAATACAAAAATTAGCAAGGCATGGTGACTGGCGCCTGTAATCCCAGCTACTCAGGAGGCTGAGGGAGGAGAATCACTTGAACCCAGAAGGCAGAGGTTGCAGTGAACCGAGATTGCGCCATTTTGCACTTCAGCCTGGGCAACAAGAGTGAAACTCCATCTCTTAAAAAAAAAAATTCTAGATGATATACTTTAGGCAGAAAAAGTGATCCTAGATGGAAAGGTGAAGAAGCAAGAAGAAATAAAGAAATAACTAGCAAACAAATGTTAAGCATATGAGGAACAAATATTAACTATGAAAAATAATGATGATGATGACAATGGTGTGTGTGTGTGTGTGTGTGTGTGTGTGTGTGTGTGCACGCGCGCGCGCCTGCATTTGATTTCCATGCTACTTGGTATCCAATTCCAAATCCTTAACATGGCATGCCAGGCTTGCCTGATCAGGCTATCCTCTCCAGCCTCATCTGCTGACGTTGTGCCTCTTGTTTTAGCACTCCAACCTTCCTGTTCGTCTCCATCCCATCTTTTGCACATGTGGTTCCATTTACTCAGAAGGCTTTTTGCCCCACTCTTCACCTGCTAACTCCTATTCATCCTTAGTTTCAATTTCCTTGATATTTTCTCCCTTCTCCACACCATATAAAATTAATTAATTTTTAGATATACTTTTTTTTTTTTTTGAGACAGAGTCTTCTTCTGTTGCCCAGACTGGAGTGCAGTGGTGCAGTCTCGGTTCACTGCAACCCCCACCTCCCGATTCAAACAATTTTCCTGCCTCAGCCTCTCAAGTACCTGAGACTACAGGTATATGCTACCATGCCTGGCTAATTTTTGTATTTTTGGTAGAGACAGGTTTCACCATGTTGGCCAGGCTGGTCTCGAACTCCTGACCTCAAGGGATCCACCCATCTCAGCCTCCGAAAGTGCTGGGATTACAGGCGTGAGCCACTGCGCCCAGCCTGTTATAAATACTTTCATCTTACACTGTTTTCCTTAATAACACTTATAAAATATTGATGTGTGATAATTTATTTAATGTTTCTCTCTCCCTCTTGGCTATAAAATCGGTAAAATATATTCTATATCATTATACCTCATGCCCTGACCCACGTGCCTGATACATAGTGTTCATCAAATATTTGTTAAGCAAATACAGAAATCAAGTACTTCAGAGGTCCACCTAAAAGCTTTATCAAGAAAAGACAGAAGATGTGGAAATGAGAGCATAACAATTACAAGTTAATTTTGCACACATTCCATTCACATTCATCATATTCCTGAGAAAAAGTCTCTTCTGTTAAATTATTTTATTTGTGTATTAGTAGCAGGAAAGTGGAAGGACCAAGTGTTTGTTATGAATATAACACTTCTCCCTACTGGGAGAAGGTTCTTGAACAAATCAGAATCTCATATTCCTTATCTCTAAAATGGGGGTAATACTTCCTACTTCTGCAATAATGTTGTGATGATTACAGCTAAAGTATGAAAAAATCTAACCTGGTGCCTGGCACAGAGTGGGTATTCAGTTAAAGGCAGTTGTTATTTATTTAGGTTGACTCTTTTTCCCAAAGGAGAATACTTTCACTAAAGCATCTTTATTGACGGCCATGATTGTTTGCTCATATTACTCTCTTCATTGCCCCAACATGTCTCGCATCAGTTGAAGCCAGACATTTGAGTCCAGCCATGAGTTATAATAATGGGCTACATACATATTTACTCAACTTTCAGAAAAGCCTTATCAAAATGCTTTTTGTTTGTGCTGTGCCCTTCTCCCTGCATTTATCTCCAGACTTCTCCTATCCCCTCCCCATTCATTTATCCTCTTAAACTTTGATACTATTGGCAAGGAGGCCAGAAGAAATAGAAGTCCTAAAGAAGAAGTAACATCAATTGCCACAGAATTCAGCAGAACAATGGGTTTAGCAATTCAAATCAGCTATCTGACTTAAAGATTAATCTCTGGAGTAGATAACCATGATAGATTGAGAAGCAATTGTGTTCATTTGGTTCCTGCATGTCTCCAAATGCTATAGAATATTTCTGAGACAGCAAGGGGATGGGAGAATCAGCAGACTTAAATATCCTGCTCTGACTGATGTTTAATTATGCAAGATTCACCAAGTAAGTGACAGGGCCAGAATTCCAACACAAAAGAATCCCATTTTCTATACCCCTGCTCACCCTAAATGATTTATTTACGAGGTCTCTTCCAGCTCAAAGATTCTACTCCTATGTGATATATGAATTCCTAATTACCTATAAAAGAAATTATAGTTCCTTCTCCTTTTCTGTTCCTGGCGCAGAGCAGTCAATCACAGGCCACTACAGAAAATGTCTGTGGAGTGAGGGTGAATTTCACAGAGGTGCATGGTTGGCATGCTCGCCAGCACGGGGCACTGAGGGGAGGAGGGAGGTACCATACAGAGATGCATCAGAAGGGTGCCCACTGGCAAGGGTACTGAGGAGGGGAGGACGGCGTTGCACAGGGATGCTGCATAGAGAATAGCAATATTCCCACTGGCATCCAAGGATGTGAAGAGCTGAAGTGGCAGAGGAGATGTCTGCGTGGTCAGGAAGTTAGTTACACTGAACACATAAGTAAATGAACAAATATATTAAGGATAATAAAAGTCAAATTTTTTCACTGTTAGTAAAGGTACTTATGGCTATAAACGAACTCAGGTATTAGGTTTGAATTGGAAAAAATCAGTATGAATTCATGATTTTTAAATTTATGTATTTACAGATTGATATAGAAATAGCTATACATCTTTGTGTATACTTATATATGCGTGTAGAGGACACGGACACATACACACACACACACACACACACACACACACACACACATATGCTTCTTAACTGTTCAGAGATGGTCCAAGAGTATATCCCAGTAACAATGAGCACACCAAGTACCCAAATTGTAGGATGTAAAAACCATTTTATACTAAATAGGACCAGTGCTCCTAGGGAAAATGGCTGATTGTAGATAGCTGAGCCAAGCAAAATACAAGAGAAGCCTGGAACAACTTCTGCCAGAAAGTGTTCAAAGAATGATGGGGACTTGTTACGAAGACCTAGGAACCTCCTTGAAAGGGCTCCCACTGGACAAACTGGGACAGTATGAGCAATAAAATATTTAATGACAGTCATTGATTACAACCTGCTGAATAAAGTGGGATTTTACAAGTCTATGCTGATATAAATAAATGACAGGAAAAGGAAAGCTCTTCTTACATAGAATGCCAACTAACAGAGATGGAAATAAAACAAAATAGTGGTGTTTGGTTCAGATAGAATTCATCAATGGATGCTAAAACTGAGGATGAAGACTTGACGAGAAATAGGATATTGGCATAATCTTACAATATGTCCCCCGAAAATACTATCAATTATAAAGAGAAAAAAGGTGACATTACAGAGAAGAAACCTGGCAGACACCAAGGTGACCAAGTGATTAAGGTCACTGACAGTGTTGGGACAAGTCAGCATCATGTGTCCCCTGGTGTGATGCATGCGAAGAACACAGCATCATTTCTATGATTCCTGCCAAGAGAGCGTGACCTGAACATGGTCATCAAGAAACACTAAACAGACCCAAACAGACCCAAAATGAGAAACATCGTAGGATGTAAGGCCTGTCCTTGCTTTTTTTTTTTTTTTGTGAGACGGAGTCTTGCTCCGTCGCCGAGGCTGGAGTGCAGTGGCATGATCTTGACTCAGTGCAAGCTCTGCCTCCCGGGTTCACGCCATTCTCCGGCCTCAGCCTCCCGAGTAGCTGGGACTACAGGCACCCACCACCACACCCGGCTAATTTTTTTTTTTTTTTTGTATTTTTAGTGGAGATGGGGTTTCACCATGTTAGCCAGGATAGTCTCAATCTCCTGACCTCGTGATCCACCCGTCTCGGCCTCCCAAAGTGCTGGGATTATAGGCGTGAGTCACCGTGCCCGGCCAAGGCCTGTCCTTCTTAAAACTGTCTAGGATAAGAAAAACTGAGGAAATGTTACAGATTAGAAGAGACTGCAAAGACATGCCACGTAAAAGCAATATATGTTCCCTGATAGGTTCTTAGACCAGAAAAGGAAAAAGAGAAATTATTAGTAACATTTAACAAAATTTGGATGGTATCTGTGGATTGAATGGCATTGTTGTATCAGTGTCCATTTCCTAGCTTGGAAGGGTGTATGGTTGTTATGCAGGAAAGTATTCTTGTTTTAGAAAAATACACACTAGAGTATTTAAAGATGATGGGGCATTGTGTCTGCAGCTTGCTCTCAAGTGGTTCAGAAAAAGATTAATGAAAATGGCAAAAAAAGGTGATGGAACAATTGCAGTGAAAAGGTTAACAGTTGCAGAATCTGTATGAGAAGAATACTGGAGCTCTTTGTGTTGTACTTTCAACTTTTCTGATGGTTTAAAATAATTTTAAAATAGGACGGGCACGGTGCCTCACGCCTATAATCCCAGCACTTTGGAAGGCCGAGGCAGGCGGATCATCGGAGGTCAGGAGTTCGAGACCAGCCTGGCCAACATGGTAAAACGCCATCTCTACTAAAAATACAAAAATTAGCTGGGCGTGGTGGTGCGTGCCTATAATCCCAGCTACCCTGGAGGGTGATGCAGGAGAATCGCTGGAACCTGGTAGGCAGAGGGTGCAGTGAGCTGAGATCGTGCCATTGCACTCCAGCCTGTGTGACAGAGCAAGACTCCGTCTCAAAAGTAAATACATAATTTAAAAATAAATTATTTTAAAAATACACTATATTTATTCACTTCTTTAGTCCCTGCGTCCATGAAAAATACTTTATAATGATCCTGGAATTAAAGAGTTGCAAAAAAGCACTAATGGCAAAAACAATACATGAAAGATTGGGAGAAATTACTAACACAGCTGCTGCTTAACCTATGCTTCTCCTCCTTTGTGTGTAGTACATAAAGGTTTGGGAAGTTTGTTCCCAGACTGAGTAAGGGTCAGTTTCTGCTCAGCCTTAGTGGGTCCAGAAGTATCAGAATATGCCCTTCTTACCCTGTTACTTATGCATTGTTGTGGCTGCTGCCACCAGGGGCATCTATTATTCTGTATGTGCAAACTGCACTCTCCATACCGATAGCGGAGACTCTAAACTCTTTCCTCTTTATTTCCTTCCTTCTTTTCCTTGCTTCAGTCAGCCTTTCTTTTGGGAAACAGAAATCATTCTCGATGCTTTAAGAAGAAAAGAAGCTAATACAGGGGATTAGATGCTTACAAAATTTTTGGAAGAGCTGGAAGAGTAGGTGCTAGGCTGGACTTCTAGAGCAGGGGTCCCCAACCTTAGGAACCAGCCACACAGCAGGAGGTGAGTGGCAGGCCAGTGAGCAAAGCTTCATCTGTATTTACAGCCACTCCTCACCGATCACATTACCTCCTGAGCTCCGCTGCCTGTCAGATCAGCAGCGGCATTAGATTCTCATAAGAGCATGAACCCTATTGTGAACTGTCCATGCAAGGGATCTAGGTTGTGTACCCCTTATAAGAATCTAATGCCTGATGATTTGTCACTGTCTCCCTGTCTCCCATTACCGTCACCCACACTTGGGACCATCTAGTTGCAGGAAAACAAGCTCAGGGCTCCCACTAATTCTACATTACGGTGAGCTGTATAATTATTTCATTACATATCACAATGTAATAATAATAGAAGTAGAGTGCACCATACATGTAATGTGCTTGAATCACCCTGAAACCACTAGACCGTATCCCCGGTCCATGGAAAAACTATCTTCCATGAAACCGGTCCCTGGTGCCAAAACAGTTGGGGACTGCAGTTCTAGAAGATCAAAAACATGGCAGAACTGACCCATCCACGAAGCTACTACCTCTCCCAGTCAGAAAGGTAGATGATCAGGAGTCATCACCAGAACTGATGACTTCAAGAATATAATCAATCTTGACGTCTGGAAGCCACCACCACCACTACTTCCGTGACTTCCTATCAATATGCACAAAGCAAGTTACCAGATACTGGAATACTTTCGCAGAAAAATTAGATGTTTACATGACTGTGCTTATCAGCAGAAAAAGCCAAAGAAACAGAACAATATGCTCCACCTCATTTCCACTCCGCAAATCTCAAGTAAGTGCACTTAACTGGGGAGCCTATTTTGGATCCAGTCCATTAATTTCAATGGAGTGTGGGAAACAGTGTTTAGTTTTCCCACCTCCATATCACAGGGAGGTACATGGGAAGGAGGTGGGAAGTGATGCTGAATTCCAGTCCCCGCATCCACCACACTGCTCCCCAACAAAGATCAGTGTGTGTTATTCTCTACTGTTAATCTCAAGTGACCAGAGCAAATCTGGTATAAATTATACTACACTTCCTCCTTTGTTTGTTAACACTTTAATGGTAAAATCCTGCACATGCAGCCAGGGTGATCTCTTACTATAAGTCACTTAGATGTGGAAGAAGAGCCAAAACTCACTGAAAAGTGAGAGAAAGGTATTATGATCTACATTTTAGCATACTTCAGTGCTAATATGCTCAGACACTGACTCAGCGACTATTCACTATATACTGATTAAATTACAATTCTTTCACTATCTTCTATCCATTTCAAATTATTTTTCTCCCTGTTTTAGTTTCAAATTTAAAATAAGAATCCTCTCCTTTTGTTGTAATGAAAAAGCACTTTACTTTTAATCAACAGCAGAGGGCTGCCTATTTCCAGACTAGTCTGTGAGTTTTAGAAGTGACATAGCTGCAATGCTTTCTTCCTTTAACAAAAGGGGTGTTTGGGGGTGGGGAGAATGGGGGAGTGTGGTTCCAATCCTTCTTTTACTTTTGTGATAGACCAGAAAATAAATGGTAAATGATAGTGGACAGGGCAACCTCCACAAGAAAAAAAGTGACTTTTATCTTTGCCTCAGTCCGAGGCTGAGACTGTCTTTTTTCCCTCTCTATCCCTGGTGCCTAGCACAATGCATGGTACAGAGCAAACAGTAAATGAATGTCTGTTGAATGAATAATCCAATTACAATGGAAGAAGTGGAAGACTCTTCATCATCATGTCTCTTATCTTCCTATCTCACTCCCTTCCTCAATGTGGACAAAATAGAGGGGGGATAGAAGCAAATTAGAGTCATGGAACTGACAGCCAGAACTCCCAGAAGGTGAATGGGATAGGACACATTCCATGAAACTTCCTAGAAGTACAAATCCTTCAGCAAGTTCAGGAAATCCACATTTCAAAGGGTGGAGTTTCTGGCCTTTGGCCCCAGTTCCTTACCGACCACCCATTAACTGCCACAATTAGTTTTATTTCAGCTGGGCAGAGGGGTGATGATTGAAAACAGAGAAATTACTAAAGTAGATAATTAAAAACAGTGATCATGTACCAAGAGGGAGAAAACAGATGGTGAATGATACCTTTGGCACTATTTTCTTTAAGATCAACTGGCTCTGCTGGAAGGCGGTGAGATGAGAAATCTGCAATTAGCAGGGCCTACCTGTGAATACAGCAGGGAAAGAAAGTCCAAGGCCAGCCTGATTGGGTTGGACACCACCTTGAAGTCAACTGCACTGGGCAGTCTACGTAGCAAGCAGGGAAATCTGACTGATAAGAAAGCGACCACAGGTGAAGTGCTGTATTATCTTCTGATCTCGTCTACAGAATAAAGGTGCCATTAGCTAGAATGATATCTTTAGCTGTAACACATTGACTATTGTTTCTGAGGGACTATGAGCCGCCACCATTTGTCCATCATCACTTTGTTTCTCTTCTGGCAGCAATAACTAGGAAATTAAATTCTAATCGCATCACGTAAGCATTCTCAAAATATCCTGAAATAACTTAACTGCATTAACAAATTGCCCACCCTTTATAAACAAAGAACTCTCAAGAGACGTGTAAAATGTTTGACGACACCAAGGTACTAAGAGAAGGAACTATACAACTTAAATATTACAATACTTAAGCAAGCAGTATAAATTAGGTTGATGGATTTTCAGTTAACTGGGTCTCATCTTGATAAAAGGTACATGTGGCAGCTTAGTCAGCCAACAAGAAGGCAAAAAATTTGATTTTTTTCACTCGGAACCAGTCACTATTAGACTACATGCAGCCTTTTCATCTCCCACCCATTTGCATTTTTGAGACAATCTCCAAGAACACACAGAAGCCACATATCATTTACGACGGAACAACCTTTCCAAATGGTCGTACAATATTTTTAATAAGCATAGGCATAATCAGCATTAGTTATTTAGCTGGAAAGAAACAGCTTTGCCTTCTTCAAATCCCAGAGCTTAATCTAGTTTTCAAATGGAACAGATGTGGTAACTTTATAAAGTATTTATACTTTTTTGGCTTCACTTTTTAACATCAACGACGACCGGTGAAATAAAGCATGAACTTCTCACACTAGACACTTGTTGCTAGAGAGGAGGAGGAAAACTTATGTTCCTGCTCTCCCATCCCTGTCTCTAGTTAGGGGATTAAAAAGGATTTCAGATAAAGAAAAAAACAAACCAGCGAATGACAATTCACTTGGAACTCTCCAGACCGAAGTCCGTAAAGTTAAGTCGGCCCGGCCTCCGCCAGAGCAAGCAAATCAACAGCGGGGATGCTGCGACCGTCTCCCAACGCCTGGGAGCTCCGCACACCCGGCGGGGGTGGCAGGAAGGGGCTGGCGCGGTGATGTGGGTCCCCCGCCGGCCCCCTAGCCCCCTCCTCAACACTTCCTGAAGGAAACTGACAAGTAAGGCGGCGGCCGCTCCGGGAAGGGGCGGGTGTGGACCCGACAAGCTTGCTCCCTCCAGCGAGCCCCCAGCGCAAGCGCGCCGAGCCGCCCCCACAGTCCCCGCGGCGCCTCGCGCGCTCCCCGGGCTCGCGCCGAGGGAGGAGGGGCTGACAGCAGAGCCTCCGGTCGTGGCCGCCGCCGCTACCTCCCCGGGTCCGGCTGCTGAATAACCCGAAGGGAAGCCCGCCCCGCAGCCCCGCGGTCCCCGCACCTCGTCCTCCAGGAGCCCGAACACCTCCACCGCGCAAGTTGCCATTTCCGAACGCTTCCAGCAAACCGGACGCGCTCGCCCCCGCCCAGGGCAGGCAACTGTGGAGGAGGAGGAGGAGAAGCGGGAGGAGGCGGGGAAGAGTTGGAGGAAGAGGAGGAGGCGCTCCCTCAGCGACAGCAGCGCCTCCCCCGGCGAGCGGGCACTAGCGGCACCCGGCAGCGCGGCGGGAAAAGCCCGGCGGCGCGCGCTCCTGGGGCTGGGCGGGGGCGCGCGTGGCGGTGCTCGGGGAGTGGGGAGGGCGCGCGGCGGGGCTCGGGTGGGAGGAGCGCGCGCGGCGGGGACCATGGCGTGGGGAGCGCGCGTGGCGGGGCGCGCCCTCGGTCCCTTCCCCGGGAGGTAGGTGGTTGACGGGCCCGCCGGGGAGCCAGGGAGCGCCGGGAAGCGCCGGGAAGCCAAGCTGCAGTGTTCCTCAGCAACAAGTCTCGCTGAGATCCGACCCAGAGTTCGGCCTCTGACTAGACGCCTGGGAATCCGTGAGCTTAATCGCCGCTTAAATCCCAAACTGAAAATCATAGCGCTTTCTTGTCGGTTAAGGGTGTCATTCCAATAAGAAGCTGGACCTGGGGACCGCCAGGGAAAGCCTGAGCGTGGCAGCAAATGGGGAGGCCTGGAGGGATCGCAGCAGTCTTGGACTCGGGATCTGAAATTCTCTCCCTAGGATTTGTAAACAGTGCCAGTTCCTAAGCTATTTGCTGTCCTATGGTCTGTTCATCTTTAAATCCCACCAGTAACAATCCAATCTCCAGGCTGACCCTCTAAACCTGCTTTAGCTGGGCGTTGATCCGCAGCACCACCAGAAGGCAGTGACGAAGAGGGAAAAATAAAGTGAACTAGGACCTCCTGTAGAATAACTCCTCCTGTGGAATAAGGTTATGGAATAATCATGCTTTTTAATATTCCTGTCTGATGGGCTTTACAATTCCATAATTACAGGAAGACCTCCACCAAATAAGGCATCCATAAGAGTCTGGGGAGAATTATGAACACCCAGGCCACAATTTATATCATGTTGTTTTTATACATTTGCAGAAATTTGCACAATTCTGCAATCTCAAAATCTAATTTTTATTTTCCTCAATGATTTCAGAATAACTCTGATTTATTTTTAACAGTTTAAGATGCTACGTGGGAACAAGGCTATAGCCCCTATTACTGGTTTGTTACATAAGATTTTTCTCGTACTTGGCCGGGCGCGGTGGCTCACGCCTGTAATCCCAGCACTTTGGGAAACCTAAGGCGGTGAATCACCTTAGGTCAGGAGTTCGAGCCCAACCTGGCCAACATAGTAAAACCCTGTCTCTACTAAAAACACAAAAATTAGCTGGGCGTGGTGGCGGGCGCCTGGAGTCCCAGCTGCTTGGGTGGCTGAGGCAAGGGAATCGCTTGAGCTTGGGAGGAGGAGGTTACAGTGAGCCAAGATTGCGCCGTTGCACTCCAGCCTGGGCGACAGAACAAGACTCCACCTCAATTGTCGTACTTTATGATTGGTAGGATCCATTTCATTCATATAATATGTATCAAAATTCTGTTAATACACAATTCAGATTTTATCCGTATTAGGGGGAAAGAGATGGCACTTAATCAAACATGACTACAAAATTACAGAATGGTCAGGAATTGTTGGCTTACCTAAATCGAAAAAGCCATGAGAGCATTAATTTGTTTTTTAAGTTGTCACATATCTGTGGGATTTGTGGGTTAAGAATAAAATAATCTGAAAATATTGTGTGCCCTTCTATTTTGCGAATATTTCCCTCATCTCTCATGATACACATTTTTATGTTTAATTTTAAGTTAGTTAAGTCATTTGAATTTAAGTTAATTCAGTGTCATTTCAGGGCACAATTACAAACGTGTAAGAACAGCTTCCGTTACTGCTACTAAAATTTAATGAATATATGAGAAGTATACACAGCCTAAAACTGGTAATTAAAAAAAAAAAAATCAGTAAATCCCCAAGGGATTATAAAGTAAAGCAAATTGGCCATTTGATGTACCCAATAGGTATTAGTGATGATACTTCTAAAGACCACTGATTTGACTCATGATTTCTTATTCTGTCTTTCCGAATATGAAATCATGAAGAATTAAACAGCTACCAATACAAGATGAACTAGAGTAATTATTGTATCCCGGTCAACAGCTAGGAGGGGCACCTGAAATTAAAGGAAACTCAAATCGGGATGGTGATATCAGCTGGTGGTCCAATAACCAACCACCACTGAGAAAGCTGTTTAGAATGAAGAACTCCTCTACATATCACTCAACTGCGCAGAACTCTCATGAAGGCGTTTTGTCCACCTAGGCTGCCTTCGATTAGGTTCATGTTGATTTGGTTTGAGTGTGTGTATAACCATGTGAGGCACATGTGAAGAATGTGACATGGTGCATAACAATTGATTCTGTGCCTCATACCTGTGCTAGGGATCATCCCAAGCCAAAATCCAGGCAATTCTAGCAACCTCCAATAGCATCACCCCTTCTATCTCTTGTTCTTGAGTCTTTTCTCCCTTCAAATCTGCCTTTACATGAGCCTCCAAACTGATTAAGAAGCAAGAAATGAATGAAAACCAGTAAACCTGGTCTAGACTTTCTAGTAGTCTGTGTACGTAAACCTCTTTAACTCTGCCTATAGATTTCACTGTGATGCAGAAATTGTTTCTAGTTTTTAAAATATCACCCCCTGGGATCAAAATCGGATGTGGAATGTAACAATATGAAAGGTAATGATACGAAATGCACTTTAATGTTGGTAATTAATTCCCTAAGGGATATAAAAAAGTCTTGTTCAGAAGTTCTCCTTTAATTCTCTCTTACTCTTAATATCTGCTGGCTGCTTCCTTTCTAATAGTTAATGTTTGAGATTTTTAAGGTTCATTTTTTCTTCCACTGGAAACTCCCTGGACCTCATCCATTGCCATTGCCATTACCATAGTTTCAGCTACTCTCTTCATAGAGCCCATCTCAGATCCAGAGCTCAGTAGTGCAAGAAATGTTTATTTGATTTTCTGAAATGAACTAAGTTTCTACCTCCAGTGGTAGAATACATAGTCCCAATCAATTCATTGGTCTTCCCTGACCCTCTTTTTGCTAAGCTGGATTCTGACTTCTAACAGGCTGTTGTGCTCCCTCATCTTGGTGATAAAGGTTCTCATCACTCCCTCCTGGAATTAGTAGATGTATCTGTGTTCCCGCTGGCCTCTAGCTGTGGACATCTTTATCAAGTAGAATTACATTTGGCTGTTACCTAAACTAATAAGATTTAAAGATTCATGTTATATGGCTGTCATGTAAAAGTCTAGACAGTGGGCAGGGCAGGGTTAATATGGCTAGTTTGCTCTGCCAAAGGGTCAGAAATTCAGGCACTTCACAGCTCACTGCTCTGATGTTTGTAGGTGTGACCCTTATCCTCATAGTCCAGAGAGTGGCTCAAGCTTCAATCATTACGTCTATGTTCCAGGTTACAAGGCAGAGGAAGGAGTAAAGAAGAGAGTTCAGGTATCATGGTCATCTTTTAAAATGCCCTCCTCACCCCACAAGGGGTGGGAGGTAGTGAGAAAGACGGCCAGGTGCAAGGCAGTGGGACCCAGGTGTGTTCAAGGAAGGGTTTGCTTGGTGGACTGGTGATGGCAGAAATGGGAAATTAGTTACTTGTAGAGACAAGTGATCCAATAAGTGAATATATGAATGATAATGAGAACCACATTCGTCACTGTTGAAGAAGTTACAAGAATGGAAAGAGAAAACTTGAATGAGTCTTGTGTTGTTATAATGAAATTGGTGGTGTTGATATGAACTCAAAAGTTTTTAACATATATATATAGTATATAAATAAATGTAGATGTAAACCTCTGCTGCACACACACACACACACACACAAATATTTTCTACATTTGTACTCTAAGAGGGCCTGGGAACAATGACACCCCAAAAGCAATGAGCATATCTTGCATCCATATTTTAACTTTTTACTAAAAGAAACCAGGGCTCCTTGGAAAAATGGCTGATTCCAGGACTAGGACAAGGCAAATAAAAGTTGAGCCTGAAACATCTTGTTATCCCAGAAAATAATGAAAGTAATGATGGAGATAGAATAAAAGGACACAGGAACCAACCTGAAAAAAAGCTCCCACTGGCCAAAGATGGCCTAACTTGAGGACTAAAATAAATTATGATAGCAACAGATTATAATCCAATGAATAATTCTGGTACCATGAGTTCATTACAGATATAAATTATAATAAATGAGTACATTCAAAGTTCAATGAAAAATGAGATTTTTACAGGGTTCGACATATATTTCCACAAAGTACTTAGTTACATAGATTAAAAGGCTGAAATATACCACCTTAATCAAATGATCAAAGTGAACATTTGATAAATCAAAATCTTGCAACCCATTGCTTTTCCTCCATAACTTGGATCTAATCATGAGGAAACAAATCCAATTTAAGGAACGTACTACAAAATATCTGCCCTGTAATCTTCAAAAGTGTCAAGGACATAGAAGTCAAGAAAGTTGGAGGAACTGTTCCAGACTGACAGATTAAAGACCCTGTATTATGGTTCCCTAGAGAAACAGAACCAATAGGATGCAGATATATAAAAGATTTGTTATGGCCGGGCACGGTGGCTTACGCCTATAATCCCAGGTTTGGAGTGCAGTGGTGCTATCTTGGCTCACTGTAACCTCTGCCTCCTGGGTTCAGGTGATTCTCTTGCCTCAGTCTCCTGAGTAGCTGGGATTACTGGTATGCGCCACCATGCCTGGCTAATTTTTCTATTTTTAGTAGAGATAGCGTTTCACCATGTTGGCTAGGCTGGTTTTGAACACCTGGCCTCAAGTGATCTGCCTGCCTTGGCCTCCTAAAGTGCTGGGATTACAGGCATGTGCCAACATACCCAGTGTCAACATATTTTTTCTACCAGGAGTTTCAAAGCTCTATTTTAAAATTTATAAGCTGAGCATTGACTTATCTTTCTCTTTTCATTTCTGTAGTAACAGTTCTAGCCTGAGGGCAGTAATCAGAAAACCTCACTGCTGTCTGACTGGAGCCAGAGGAAGGGCGGCAGGATATTCCAGGAATATAAGTAGTTATCAACAATAAAATTTCACAATACCTTGCTATAGCTTCCACACCCTTATCTCTTACCTAAGCTTCAGACCTGTATTTCCCACTAACTGTCTCTGTCTTGGTATCATGAAAAAAGTCTCAAACTAAATAGATCCCAAAATGAACTCATTATAATCCTGTATTCTGTGTCTCTGGAAATAGCATTATTGTCTATCTAGTTGCAAAGGCTAGAGACTTCTGAGTATTCTAAAATTCATACCCCCTGCCCATTCCTACAACTTCTTCCTATCACCAATTTGTTATACAGTTGAAATTCTTTCCTCTTCTACCTAAGATTTTTTTTCTCTTCTTATTGGTATCCATGGCTAATGTCAGTACACCCATCATTGTCTGGTAATTGGCTCAGACTGGTAGCTTTTTGTCTTTTTTTGTTTCACCGTATATCTTCTGAGGCAAATGTTTGCATGCAGTAATTTTTTTTGAGACACACTCCCAAGCAGTAGTGTGCTGGACTCAACTCATACTGGCATCCAAGGTACAATTGTGTACACCTCTATCCAACTGCAGATTTGGTGATGTCATGTTGGTAGCTTGAAATTATGGTGTATTTATATCACAGAAATAGGCAAACGCTACAAACCAAGATAATTTTTTTTTCCTGGAGAGGCAGTTATTAAACATTTATCGGAACGCGACTGAGCCTAGGAAACATGAGTGAGGGACTGAAAAGAGTAAAACAAGGAATGGCATAAGACCCATGCAGTGATTTTGTAAATTTTTTAGTTTCCTTTACATGATTAACCTGATTTGGGCTCGATATCACTAAGGACCCTTCAGGAGTCATATAGAATGTACCTCAGAATTGTTCTACCAAGAAGGGAGTATTTATTCGTTAGTTTCCATTCCCTATTGGACAGGGGTTATTTCATAGGATGTTAATATTTGCAGATTTCTTTGTGTATAGAATGGCTGAATTGGCTCCTACAGGTATGTCCAACAGCAGTGGCAGTGAGGCACAGGGGCAGAAAGTGAAATATACATTAAACAACTAAAATGAGTTGCTGTCTGGTTACATCTCTACATCTTTGGTTGCTGCAGCAAGGACTGGAGTAAAGGTTAGTTGAGAGGGTATGAGTCAGAGTGCAAGAGGAATCTAATACATGTGCAGATCTGCCCCACACTTAGTCCATTCTGCCGTAGAGTCTTTGAGGTGTGTCCAGTATTTACCTCTCCAAAAGACTTGATAGACAAGGGTTTCTAGGATAAGCTGCAGCATCTACTGTGTAACTGGTCTCAGGGTCATAAATGATATGCATTATCTCTCTCCTATACCACCCACTCTCAATTTTCCCATTCTTGGCCAGTACTTCAGCAAATTTAGGTTATTGCCTGGTGGGGACTCAGATTTTCCTCCCCAAGAGGTATGATTTGTCAGTTGTGTTTAACTTATTGGGTCATGGTTCTAGTAATTGCCCATTTAGAATTGTCATTGGACATGCAAGTACTAAAATATGCAGTGGATCCCCTGAGTTCCAAACATACGCTTTCTTGTCTTTCTTGTGTAACTCAACCATAGCTCCTATACCTCCCTGCCAATATGGTAATTACTATGTTTGTCTATTGGTCCACTAACATGAGAAGCTCAAAAATGACCAAGTGGTGGTCATAGCTTCCAGTACAGTGGGACCCTTGCTGTGTCTCCTGGAAGAAGCATCCCTTCTACCCCATAGTAGGAACTAGGATTCCTATGCAGCAGTACCTAAATTGTCTTGCAGCTCTCCCTGAATTAGTCTGGGAGTTCTTTGAATATAGGAACTGTATTTATCTTCCCATTGGACACATAGAAGCCAGTCAACAGTTATATGAATGAAAGATTATATTTGCCAGAAACGGGGAAAAATGTATATGTAACACTGATTTTTTCCCTCATAAAATCTTATTTATGGATTTTATGCTGTTTCTTATTGCATATGACTCAATTCTGCAATAGATAAACCATATCTGTACCATTAATATGCCATAGTTCAAAACCTTTAAGCAAATGCTGTTGTTTATTTTAGCTCCCAAATATAAAATAAACTTACAAAGAACATTCCATTTCAATTATTAGCAATTTTTGAGTGGTAAAATGAAAAAGAGGTTAAAATATCAATATTACAAAAGTGTTGCCTTTCTACAATAACTTGAGCTTTCAGCTAAAATGAGTAGCATTTAGAATTTCTCTGATTATATTTGCCTGAATTATTAAAAAAAGAAAGATAATAATTTGAAATGCAAAATGCTTTATATGGTTCCTAGGAGAAGAAAAGACATTATTTGTGGGTTCTTTTACCCTAGCTATTTTTTTTTTTTTTGAGAGTCAGTCTTACTCTGTCACCCAGGCTGGAGTGCAGTGGTGCGATCTCAGCTCACTGCAACCTCTACCTCCAAGATTCAAGTGATTTTCCTGCCTCAACCTCCTGAGTATACACTAGCTATTCTTAATTCTGAATAAGAGAGAATCTGCCTATAAAAGTGATTTTTAGTTAAACATTTAAGATATTTCTTCCATTCTATTTTAACATGTAGAGTAAAAGCATTATAAATAAGGATTCCTACTAAAGGTCTGGTGTTTCTACCCTATTATTTAAAATGACTCAAATGTGTGAATGAAAATAAGATTATCTCCTTATAAGATCAAGAAGAGAAGTTGGCAAGCAATTAGAAGTGCTCAATATTATTCTATAGGTAATGTAATGTGTGTGTGTAGTTTTGTCTTCTTTCTTTATATGTAATATTTCTGAGGCAAATAAGTAGTTTTAAGTTACATACAGCTTCATATGTCTAAGCCATTTGATAAAATGGTCTCCAACTTTTTCTACCAAAAATAGATTAACATTCCAGTTTTGTTTTTAAGAGATGATGAGTGATAAAATGGCTTGAGGGCTTTGCAGGAAGCCGTTTATAAATTAAGCTAAAGGTCTTGTCTACCTGTACAAACTTGTTTAGCTTTTGGTTGAAGAAACTGAAGAGCAGATAAATACTTTGTAAGCAACTTTTACTATAAATTTGTAGCATGTGAATTCTTCCTTTTTCTTCTGACTCATTTCTGAGGCCAAAACTAAAGTAACTTCTGCTATGGTTTGAATATGTCTCCCAAAGTTTATGTGTTGGAAATTTAAACCCCAGTGCAACAGTGTTGAGAGGTGGGATCTTTAAGAGGTAATTATCAGCTGGGCGTAGTGACTCATGCCTGTAATCCCAGCACTTTGGGAGGTTGAAGCAGGAAGACTGCTTGAGGCCAGGAGTTTGAGACCAGCTTGGACAATATAGCAAAACCCTGTCTGTAAAAAAAAAAAAAAAAAAAAAAAAAAAAAAAAAATTAATAAAATTAATTAGCCAGGCATGGTGGTGCGTGCCTATAGTCTTAGCTACTTGGGAGGCTGAGGTGGATAACTTGAGCCCAGGAGTTCAAATCTCTGTCCATTTAAAATTACCCAACAGATATTCTGTTATAGCAGCACAAAGTTTGAGGCAGATATTTTTGAGTTTAAAACACTATCTGTCACTGGGCACAGTGCTCACGCCTGTAATCCCAGCACTTTGGGAAGCCAAGGTGGGTGAATCACTTGAGGTCAGGAGTTCGAGACCACCCTGTCCAACGTGGTGAAACCCCATCTCTACTAAAAATACAAAATTAGCCGGGCATGGTGGCACATGCCTGTAATCCCAGCTACTTGGGAGGGTGAGGCAGGAGAATCGCTTGAACCCAGGAGGTGGAGGTTGCAGTGAGTCAAGATCACGCCATTGCCTTCCAGCCTGGGCAACAGCTGGGACTACAGGCGCATGCCACTACACCCAGCTAATTTTTTGTATTTTTAGTAGAAATGGGGTTTCACCATGTTGGCCAGAATGGTCTCGATCTCTTGACCTTGTGATCCACCTCCTCAGCCTCCCAAAGTGCTGGGATTACAGGCGTGAGCTACCGCGCCCAGCCAACACCCTTATTCTTAAAGGGGTGTACAACCAGGGTTTCTTTGTTGTTTATTTTTTTTCTGCCCATTTCTCCCCAAGTAATCCCTAGCTTCCTGTCATCCTTTTCCTTTCTTTTCTCCACCCTCCATTCCCTCACTGAATATACCAGGAACTCCAATATCTTCTTTCCTTAAACAGCAGAACAATTCAACTCTTCAATCCCAAATTTAGCTCTAGGCTCATTTTGCATACCTAAACCTATCAAGGTATTCAGCAGAACAAAAGGGACTTTCTTATAACAGAATGCACCCTCTTTAGAAGAGAACTGTCCTTATAAGTTAGCAATTTTAAACATTCTTCATTTAAAAAAATTTTTTTTTTTACAATGTTTCCCATTTTTATTTTTTCCCTCTACATTTAACTATTAAAAAAGTTTGTTATTAATAAATGGGCTTCTCTGTGGTTCATATACAATCATAAGTGAACTTTAACTTCCATTTTATACAAACATCTCCAAAAATATTGGGAGTGAAGTATGGTAGGAAATATTGCTTACATTGCTAATTAACATGCGTATATGAAAGGAGGAAAATGTTTTGTTAATGCATATACCTCCAGAGCAGAAAACCTACCCAAAACAAAAGATCTAAAATAAAACTGATTACAAAAAAAGGTAATGTCCACAAAATTAAGTTTTTCATGCTATTCTACTTTCTAGTACTATGCTTCAGGTAATCAATTTGCATGGCTAGATGTTGGATACTTGAGGTATACAAGAAGGGAAACCTGCATGTTGAGGAAAATCTGTCATCTTAAGGGTTGTTTCTTTTTGTTTGTTTATTCTGGTACTTTAACATTTTTAAAAGATATTTTATTTACATCAAAATTCACTGAACTACAATGACATTCCAATTATAATAGATGACAAACAACGCCTCTATCACTAGGCACTTTTAAAAGGGAGTTCAGGCTTTACAGAACCCTTCTGATGCAATCCCATGTATGATATGACATCATCCCACCACCCTCGTCCCACTAAAATTACCCTCTGGGGAAATATTACCTTATATAGCCTGATTAATTTACTATGGAAGAAATTAGCATAAAATGACCAAAGTAAATGCATCATTTAAGACTAATAAAACAGTTTAGGATGTCAGGTTTGAAAGAGGAGACAAATTGTGTATATTTAAAACTAATTAAATAATTTAAATTTAACCTGTACTTTATATATTAGTGAGACACAAATATAGGCTATTGTCTTTTAAAATTTCATTCACATAATGGAAAATTTCTTGTTTATTAAAAATATCACATTTTGAGACTAGAAACAGTAAAATGCATGAAAAGTTTAAAATATAAATTTCAGAAAACTCTTATAGCAGCAAAAAAGCAGAATAAAGAAAAACTTAAAAACACAGACACAACCTTTTCCTGTTACTGTGCCATAATTAACATCAAGTAGCCAACAAATTTTTCCCCAGAAAACAGTATTCTGTTCACTGCCTCTTGAGTCACAGATTTTCAAGTGGCCCCTCCTAGGCAAAAAAAAGATTCCAACATACCTAAAGGCATCAACAATTGGGAATAAACCAGTAGCTTCTTAATTCAACCCTGACAGACAACTGAAACAAAGATTAAAAGCATATGATGGCCATTTGGCAGCTAGAGTCAGGAAAATGACCCAACGTTTTGAACTACTGCTCCAAATTTGTTCTCTCTCCCAAATCCTTTACACTGTCATCTCAAAAAACCAACAGCCACATAATCTATGTTGGAAACACATAAAATATCTGTATGATTTTCCCCATCTGAAACTCTGATCAAGGCCTTTTTATTCAGCAGATTTTTTTCTTCTTTTAACATTTGACTATAATGGCAAAAATGATATAGGTCATATAACGTCTGTTTTCCTGGCACAACCAGACAGAAGGTTGAATTGGAATAAGGAAAAATTCATTCTGTGGGCATCCTAAACGTACCGCATTCTATTTTCAAGGTATGTGGCAATACAGATTACTTACTCTTTCTCTATAAATAAACTTGAGAGACAGGCTTAGAATTAATACTTCCAATAAGGTTATATAGAGAGGACAAAAAAACCAAAGTGATTCCTCAAAAAAACTCCAAACCAGCATTTGGCCAACAAATTGTCATGTGGTGTTACATGCTTGATTATGAAAGCATACTGTGCAACCATCTTTAACTTTTCAAATTTTCTTACCATGTATAGAGGCTATATCATAGTTTATGTACTGAACAAGTAAATTTAAGTACTCTGTTAATGTGCAAATGACTTGGGAATCCAAAAGTCAGTTATAAAGGAAAAATTCAAGGTTTTCCCTGGAAGGCATATCATCATTCAGTTTAAAATACTGTATTTATAGTTTTTTAAAATTGCCTTTTATAAAATGGTTGGCTCACTGAAACCATTCAAAAGAAAGTATTTGTTTTGGAAAAACAAATACACTGTTGTTGGGCCTCACATTGGTAATTTATCAATTTTGAATGCTGGCTGTTAATACAATATAAAGAAGGTCCAATTTAAAAACATGTTAAATTAAAATTTTGGAAAGAGAGTAATACTTTGGTTCCAGCCCTACTGCCAAATGATACCAATATGCACAAAAATGTACAAAGTCTTACAGCAAACACATAAAGAAAGAAACGTGAAGAAGCAGCTTAAGGATGGCCATACTTCACTCCTACATACTTTGATTTACAACTGTACAGGTCCATAGCAACAGATCCCCGTCTTGGCGGGGCAGTACTCCACTACCTCCGATTAGGCAAGTGAACACCATTGACAAGAGGCAGGAGTGGAGGGTGGAGTTCAAGTTGTGTTAACATTAAGAAGTGGTCTGAAGGGATATGAGGGTGTGGACACCCAGTAATGTTGTTCTCAACCAGCCATTGAGGATCTAAAGGCCCCAGGACACCAAGCACGTTCAAATGAGTCTTGGAATAGAAAATGTAGTCAATCACGCCTTTGAAATCAAAGGTGTAATTGGTGTAAGGCATCAAGGTATTTTCATAGGCGCTCTTAAGTTGGAAGCCATGTGTGATTCTCCCTTCTGAGCTTACATTCTTTCCATTGCAGCTGAAGTTCATAAGACACTCATTGTACCTTAGTTCCTTGAAGTCTTTATGGTTGTCAGCTATTCCTCCATTGCTTAAGTATTCCACAACACCTGAATCTGGCAATGAGTTAAGATCTGCACATAGCACCAGCGGGATGGAAGTAGGATCTGCAGTTGGGCTGCCAGACCTACTAGAGGCTTTCTCCAGAATGGTTTTAACCTCTGAGACAAACATCATGGTCTGGATGAGCTTCACATCAGAATACTCTGGGTCCCAATGCATGTGGGCATTTGCCACTATAAGCAGCTGTTTGTCTGCAGCATGAATAGGCTTCATACCTGCTCCAAATAGTTCTTTGTGGACCTCTAATACCACAGTGACACCAATGTTATCTTTTGTCATCACTCTGTTCAGCATAGCTTCGGATCCATCTGAATTAGCCATTGCCACTTGGTTAAATTCCACTGTATGCTTCTGCACCAATGTAAATTTTTCTGTTTTGAAGAATATTGCACAACCATCTACATGCTTTCTCTCCTGCTCAGACATGATTTTGGCACGTGACTTTGGAGAAAAAAATCTATCATATTCACGCTCCTTCAATGCTGGCAGAAAGAGAGTGAAGTATTGCTCTGTTTCCACTTCCTGAAGACTAATGATATCTGCGTCACAGTTAACAATTTCTTCCATAATTCCCTTTTTCCTGTATTCCCAGTTTAATGCCCAGGATGGGCAATAACCATATAGCTGCCGGGTATCGTATTTATCACATAACACATTGTAACACATAACCGTGAATGATGCTGATGGCAGAATTTGGTCTCGTTCTTTTAATGTAATCCATGGCCTCGGAGGAAGCTGCTCTGGATGAACTGCCAGATTGTCAAGCATGAAGTTCAGTAGCTTTCGGGTTCCATCTGGGCCCTGGTATAAGTTGAGAATATCCTGTGATAAAGGATTGCCTTTCAAACCTAGAGTTTGTAGCTGGAAGAGCCGACCAAGTTCATAAGGCAAAACCCGTAACAGATTGTTATTTAAAAGCAATTCCCCGAGATTTCTAATTCTGCCCAGTGAGATTTTTTCCCATTGGCTACCTCCTCTGCTGACATGATGGTATAAATTCTGCGAGGATCTGGAGGATCATATTTTTCCTTTGGCATCCCTATTAGTCTGCATTCAGCGCGCCGGGGTCCGGGCGGCGGCGGCGGCGACGGGGCGGCTGGTGCTGGTGCTGCGGCGGCGGGGGAGGCGGCGGCGGCGGTGGCGGCGGGGCTGAGGGCAGCAAAGACATCAACATTCTTCTTTAAACATTGTAGCGTTCTTGGTTGCACTAAGGATATTAAGGATCATGTTTGATCAGTGTGCCCTAGAGGAGTAATTGGCAAGAGACCCCCAGTCTGGATGCTCTTGCCACTGTGGATATGATTCTTTTAATTCTGATCTTAGACCTGGATTTTATTGCTATTAAGTCTGAAGGCATTCCCTTGTAGTACAGATGCCAGTTATATTAATTTCTTGCTTACAGTCAAACATTCCCTTGTACTCAACTAGGGTTCTATCATGTATAAGGGAAACACATTTTTTTCTGCCACTTTACATATAAGGTATTTGTCTTTTTTATAAAAGGCAGTACTGGTGGCTCATGCCTGTAATCCCAGCACTTTGGGAGGCTGAGGAGAGCGAATCATGAGGTCAAGAGTTCAAGACCAGCCTGACCAACATGGTGAAACCCTGTCTCTACTAAAAATACAAAAAATTAGCTGGGTGTAGTGACAGGCGCCTGTAATCCCAGCTACTCAGGAGTCTGAGGCAGGAGAATCACTTGAACCTGGGAGGCGGAGGTTGCAGTGAGCCAAGATCGTGCCACTGCACTCCAGCCTGGGCAACAGAATGAGATTCTGTGTCAAAAAAAAAAAGCAGTGCTGTTTACCTCAAGAATAATGTCAATTTCTTCCTGAAACTCAAGTGGATCTCAGTAAGAAACTAATTATTATTATTTTGGGGGAGATTTTTATTGTAAGGATCAAGAGAATAAAAAAAAAGAACCAGTTCTCAGGAAGGAGAGAAACTGGAAAAGCTCTCGGGGCCTCAGAAGGGGGATCTCACAGACAATCTTGGGGGCCACCCTTGGGATAACTTGGCACTAACTGCCTTGTCTCCATGTGACTCTGCTAGAGATTTTATTTTATAAACATTTTATTTCACTTTATTTCTTTGAGACAGGATCTCACTCTGTAGCCCAGGCTGGAGTGCAGTGGCACGATCTTGGCTCACTGCAATCTCTGCCTCTCAGGCTCAGGCAATTCTCCTACCTCAGCCTCCCAAGTAGCTGGGATTACAGGCAGATGCCAACACACCTGTCTAATTTTTGTATTTTTAGTAGAGATGAGGTTTCACCATGTTGCCCAGGCTGGCCTCAAACTCCTCTGAGCTCAGGGGATCCTCTGTCTCAGCCTCCCATAGTGGTGGGATTACAGGTGTGAGCCACTGCGCCCGCCATTAAAAACATTTCAAATTGAAGTACAACACACAAAAACTGAACAGGTCTTAAGTATACAGCTGAAGGAACTTTTGCCAAGTGAACGCACATACTAACTGGCACCCAGATTAAGACTCAGAACATTGTCCATGCCCCAGAGTCTTCATGTCATCTACTAGTCATTGCCTCCCACAAGTATTCACTATTCTGACTTCTATCACAAATGTATTTTGCTTATTTTTGAACTTTATTGAAATGAAACCATACAGTATGCTTTAGTGTCTGCCTTCCTTTGCTCAACATTATGCCTGTGCAATTGTCATGCCAGACTCCCATTGACCCCAATAGGGATGGCATCCTGTCTGAGAGGCTGAAGAAGAGACGTGGAGACAGCAACTGAGACATAGGGTTTATTGGAAGAAATTATATACAGGGATGGTCCAGTGGCAGCGGCTGGACAGGAGAACCACTCCCGTTTGTAAAAAGCATGCAGTTTTTATAACATTTTTGCTTAGCACCCTCCATCTAGCAACCTCTACCTAGCAGTTTTCATTTAACCCAAAACAAAGGGCCTCAATCCCATGTACAGCCTGCATTCCGAGGGATGGACTAGGGGTTCAGATGTCCTTCATAGATAAGGAGGGAAACTCTGGGTTGACCACTCCCAGGTTCCTTAGCTCAGAACTCTGAACACACATTCCTCTTAGACCATAGGTTCATTCTTAAGGGTATACTTAAATTATTGCTGTCAGGTACATCTGTCATACAGCAATGTATCCTACTGTTGCATACAACAGTAACTGGTTCTGATTGTTATACAGTATTTCACTCTATGAATACTATACCCTTGATATACATTTGGGTTGTTGCCAATTTGGAGATATTATAAACAAAGCTACAAATGAACGTTCTTGCACATGTCTTTTGGGTCACCCATGTTTTCATTCACCAAGAGTGGAATTGCTGGGGGATAAGGTTAACGCATATTCGGATTTAGTAGACTGTTGCCAAATGGCTTTCCAAAGTGGCTATGCCAATGTACATTCCCAACAGCAGATGATTACTTTCAGTTGTTCCAGATCCTTGCTAACATGTGGTATTGTCATTTTAAAATTTTGTATCCTTTCTGATACGTGAGTAGTGCTAGCTCATTGTGTGCATTTCCCTGATGACTAATGATAGAGCACCTTCTCCTCATATGTTCATTGAACAATTAAATATCCTCCTTTGTGAAGTGCCTGTTTAAGTATTTTGCCTGTCTTCTTATTGGGTTGTCTGTCTTTACATTATTTAGTCCTTTATTAAAATTCACACCTAAAATTTAAATTTCCAGAAAAGCCTGGGCATGGTGGCTCATGCCTGTAATCCCAGCACTTTGTGAGGTGGGCAGATCACTTGAGTCCCGGAGTTTGAGACCAGCCTGGGCAACATGGCAAAACTCTGTCTCTACAAAAAATACAAAAATTAGCCAGGCGTGGTGGTGTGTACCTGTAGTCCTAGCTACCTAAGAGGCTGAGGTGGGAGGATCACCTGAGCCCAGCAGCCATGATCACACCACTGCACTCCAGCCTGAGTGACAGAATGAGACCCTGGCTCAAAAAAAAAAAATGAAAAAAGAAATGTTAAGTTATCCTAAAAAGCTCTCTGGTTCTTAATAATTCTAAAATTGTTTCCCTGCAATATTATTATCAAATAAGAATCAGGAGTAATTTTGGTTAAATTACTCGTGATAAATATGTAACATATAACATATAAATATGTTATATAACAGATAAATATGTTTGGTAGAATATAACATATTTATATTCCAACAAATATAATCTAGTATTCTATGTGTTTTATTAAAATCTTATATTAATGTAGTAACAGTGTTTTTCATTAATTGATATGGTTAGGCTGCATCCCCACCCAAATCTCATCTTGAATTGTAGTTCCCGTAATCCCCACATGTTGTGGGAGGGAGCCGGTGGGAGGTAATTTAATCATGGGAGCAGTTACCCTCATGCTGTTCTCGTGATGGTGAGTGAGTTCTCATGAGATCTGATGGTTTTATAAGGGGCTTTTCCCCCTTTTGCTTGGCATTTTTCCTTGCTGTTGCCATGTGAAGAAGGACACGTTTGCTTCCTCTTCTGCCGTGATTGTAAGTTTCCTGAGGCCTCCCCAGTCCTGTGAAACATTGAATCAATTAAACCTCTTTCCTTTATAAATTACCCAGGCCAGGTGTGGTGGCTCATGCCTGTAATCCCAGCACTTTGGGACGCCGAGGTCAGGGATCACCTGAGGTCAGGAGTTTGAGAACAGGCTGGTCAACATGGTGAAACCCCACCTCTACTAAAAATACAAAATTAGCCGCGCGTGGTGGTGGGTGCCTGTAATCCCAGCCACTCGGGAGGCTGAGGCAGGAGAATTGCTTAAACCCGGGAGGCAGAGGTTGCAGTGAGCCGAGATCACGCCATTGCACTCCAGCCTGGGCAACAACAGCAAAACTCTGTATCAAAAAAAAAAAATTTACCCAGTCTCAATATGCAATCTCTGCCTCCCAGGTTCAAGCGATTCTCCTGCCTCAGCCTCCCAAGTGTCTGGGATTACAGGCGCCTGCCACCATGCCTGGCTAATTTTTTGTATTTTTAGTAGAGACGGGGTTTCACCATGTTGGCCAGGATGGTCTTGATTTCTTGACCTCGTGATCCGCCAGCCTCAGCCTCCCAAAATGCTGGGATTACAGGCGTGAACCACTGTGCCCGGCTAGCACTATTCTTTTAAAAATTAATATATTATAAATAAGGCTAAAGTCATTTTGTATTTGAATTCCCCAAATCCTAGTACCCTCCCCTGTGCCAGAAGTAGCCGTTGTTTTAAGTTTGATGTGCACAATTCACTACAGTAAACAGTATATACATTGTTCTACAACTTGCTTTTTCCCTTCCACACTTTGTCTTGTTATGCTGTGTTGCATACTCATCTAATTAATACATTTCAGCAGCTTTAAGGAAAAATACAATATCAATATAGCACAATTTATTAAAGCTATTCCCCTATGGATGTCAATTGGGTTGTATAGAGTTTACATTGTTTCATGTGACTTTTTCACATAATAGGAAAGACATTTCTATACACAAAATTGATCAAAAAAGCTCAATGTTTAACACAGAGAAAAAATTACATTTGCAGTCAATACTTTTGTATCTATTCTGCAATAAAAACTTTTATATCCTTTGGCATCACCTAAAACATACGGTGAGGGAATGCCCTCTTATTCTAAAATTCTGTGATTCTCTAAGTATTCCCAATAGGCTATGCCAAGTTGTTTTTTGTTTTCTTATCATACACTGGATACGTAGTGGGTTTTGTTTATTTGTTTGAAATAGGCCGGGCGCGGTGGCTCATGCCTGTAATCCCAGCACTTTGGGAGGCCGAGGCGGGCGGATCATGAGGTCAGGAGATCGAGACCATCCTGGCTAACACGGTGAAACCCCGTCTCTACTAAAAATACAGAAAATTTGCCGGGCATGGTGGCAGGCGCCTGTAGTCCCAGCTACTCGTGAGGCTGAGGCAGGAAGGAGAATGGCGTGAACCCGGGAGGGGGAGCTTGCAGTGAGGTGAGACTGCGCCACTGCACTCCAGCCTGGGTGACAGAGTGAGACTCCATCTCAAAAAAAAAAAAAAAAAAAAAAGAAGGGTGTTTAACATTAAAGTTGTTGGCATTTTTACAATATAAGTCCCTTATCTGTCCCCAAAATATTTGATCACGTTTATTAAACATAAATATCTCTTTCATGTACGTGTGGATCTTGAATAGAAGGGTATGTTTCATGTAAAGGTTGGTATGATGTTCAACAGATAGCATAGAGTTCAATATACACTAGAGAGTGAGATGACCCATAAACTGAACCAGAGCTTGTAGTAATGAACATATAAACATGAGCACATGTAGAGTTCAAAGAAATCTGAGGGATTGCTTTGAATTTCTCTAGAGCCTGGAATAATCATTAAAGTCACTCTCAGTATAATCTCATGGGCAAGGAAAACTTCAATTGCTCATGGTGTACACAAGTCTTTACTGGGTTAGGTGCAGTGGTTCAAACCTGTCATCCCAGCATTTTGGGAGGCCAAGACAGGAGGGTCACTTGAGCCCAGGAATTTGAGACCAGCCTGGGCAACATAGTAAGACCTCATCTCTACAAATAATTTTTTTAAGATTACCTGACTGTGGTGGTGTGCATCTGTAGTCCCAGCTACTCAGGTGAGGTGGGAGGAGTGGTTGAGCTCAGAGGTCAAGGCTGCAGTGAGCTGTGATGGCAACACTATACCCCAGCCTGGGCAACAGGGCAAGACCCTGTCTCCAAAAAAAAAAAAAAAAAAAAAAGACTTTACTAAAGGCTAGGCAATAACGAATAACCAAAGGGAAATAAATACAACATGTAACACCAAACTAGATTGTCTGGTTATTACATGACTGTAATAGGTCCATTGCCTGATGTGCATGGTAAGCCAATATGCCAAGACACCAGGTTGCAGCAAAGAAAGAGTTTTAATTGTAGGGCTGCCATATGAGGAGATGGAAGGAAACTTCAAACTCCCTGAGGAGTTTGGGGCTAGAGTTTATAAGGGTTTTGGAGTGAGCCAAGGAGTGACGATTGTTGCTTGGTTGAAGAGTACAAGATGAAGTCATGGTACAGAGAGATGAAGAAATGATATTCTCATGTTGATGCTGATTGAGTTACCCTATGAGGGTCTTGAACTGCTTGGCATCAGCTGTTCTGCTGGAATTCAGGATCTGCTTAAGCAATTCTTAAAGTGTTAGGACTCTAATGTCAGAAATCATATCTATCTTAAACAAAAGCTGTATGATTCTAGGGCCAGGAATCCTATTTATAGGTATAATGGGGGTGCAGATGGCCAGTATCTAGTGTGATATGACTTTCAGTAACAAGGAAGTGGGTCAACATGCAGACTGATTACCGCTTGATTATAATTATTTCTGTCCAGATTTCTTGTAAAGCCCCTGAGGGTGGTATATTAGTCTGTTTTCATGCTGCTGATAAAGACATGCCTGAGACTGGGAAGAAAAAGAGGTTTAATTGGACTTACACTTCCACATGGCTGGGGAGGCCTCAGAATCATGGCAGGAGGTGAAAGGCACTTCTTACATGGTGGGAGTAAGACAAAAAATGAGGAAGAAGCAAAAGCGGAAACCCTGATAAACCCATTAGATCTCATGAGACTTATTCACTATCATGAGAATAGCACTGGAAAGACCAGCCCCCATGATTCAATTACCTCCTCCCACTGGGTCCCTCCCACAATATGTGGGAATTCTGGGAAATAAAATTCAAGTTGAGATTTGGGTGGGGACACAGCCAAACCATATCATTCCACCCCTGGCCCCTCCAAATCTCATGTCCTCACATTTCAAAACCAATCATGCCTTCCCAACAGTCCCCCAAACTTAACTTATTTCAGCATTAACCCAAAAGTCCACAGTCCAAAGTCTCATCTGAGACAAGGCAAGTAAGTCCCTTCTGCCTATGAGCCTGGAAAATCAAAAGCAAGCTAGTTACTTCCTGAATACAATGGGGGTACAGGTATTGGGTAAATACAGCCATTCCAAATGGAAGAAATTGGCCAAAAGAAAGGGATTACAGGGCCCATGCAAGTCTGAAATCCAGTGGGGCAGTCAAATCTTAAAGCTCCAAAATGATCTCCTTTGACTCCAGGTCTCACATTGAGGTCATGCTGATGCAAGAGGTGGGCTCCCATGGTCTTGGGCAGCTCTGCCCCTGTAGCTTTTCAGGGTACAGCCTCCCTCCTGGCTGCTTTCACAGGCTGGCATTGAGTGTCTGCAGCTTTTCCAGGTGCACAGTGCAATCTGTCAGTGGATCTACCATTCTGGGGTCTGGAGGATGGTGGCCCTCTTCTCACAGCTCCACTAGGCAGTGCCCCAGTAGGGACTCTGTGTGGGGGCTCCAACCCCACATTTTCCTTCTGCACTGCCCTAGTAGAGGTTCTCCATGAGAGCCCCACCCCTGCAGCAAACTTCTGCCTGGGCATCCAGGCATTTCCATACATCTTCTGAAATCTAGGCAGAGGTTCTCAAACCTCAATTCTTGACGTCTGTGAACCCGCATGCTCAAAACCATGTGGAAGCTGCTAAGGCTCGAGGCTTTCACCCTCTGAAGCCACAGACCAAGCTCTGTGTTGGCCCCTTTCAGCAATGTCTGGAGCAGCTGGGACACAGAGCACCAAGTCCCTAAGCTGCACACAGTACAGAGACCCTGGGTCTGGCCCACTAAACCATTTTTCCCTCCTGGGCCTCTGGGCCTGTGATGGGAGGGGCTGCTGTGAAGTCTCTGACATCAACTGAGAGACATTTTCCTCATGATCTTGGGGATTAACATGAAGCTCTGTGCTACTTATGCAAATTTCTGCAGCTGGCTTGAATTTCTCCTCAAAAAAATGGGTTTTTCTTTTCTGCATTGTCAGGCTGCAAATTTCCTGAACTTCTATGCTCTGTTTCTGTTTTAAAACAGAATGCTTTTAACAGCACCCAAGTCACGTTTTGAATGCTTTGCTGCTTAGAAATTTCTTCCACCAGGTACCCTAAATCATCTCTCTCAATTTCAAAGTTCCACAAATCTCTAGGGCAGGGGCAAAATGCCACCAGTCTCTGCTAAAACATAACAAGAGTCACCTTTGCTCCAGTTCCAACAAGTTCCTCATCTCCATCTGAGACCACATCAGCCTGGACCTTATTGTTCATATCACTATCAGCGTTTTTGTCAAAGCCATTCAACAAGTCTCTAGGAGGTTCCAAACTTTCCCACATTTTCCTGTCTTCTGAGCCCTCCAAACTGTTCCAACCTCTTTGTGTTACCCAGTTCCAAAGTCGCTTCCACATTTTTAGGTATCTTTTCAGCAATGCCACACACTACTGGTCCCAATTTACTGTATTAGTCCACTTTCATGCTGCTTATAAGACATACCCTAGACTGGAAAGAAAAAGATGTTTAATTAGACTTACAATTCCAAATGGCTGGGGAGGCCTCAGAATCATGGTGGGAGGTGAAAGGCACTTCTTACATGGCGGTGAAAAAAGAAAAAATGATGAAAAAGCAAAAGCGGAAACCCCTGATAAACCCATCATATCTCATGAGACTTATTCACTATCATGAGAATAGCATGGGAAAGACCACCCCCATGATTAAGTTACCTTCCCCTGGGTCCCTCCCACAACACATGGGAATTCTGGGAGATACAATTCAAGTTGAGACTTGGGTAGGGACACAGCCAAGCCATATCAGGTGGCTTCAATAACTTGCTCACCAGAGCTCCCAATCCGCCATCCAGTTGCATTCATCTTAGACGTATCACTTAGGGGACTGAACCTGGACACCTATTGTTTTAGTTAAGAGGCTTCCACCTCAATTAACAGAAAACCAACTCCACTCCTTAAACAGTGAAGTTGGCTTATATAACCAAATGTCTTGATATATGCAGACTTCAGGTACCATATAGTCATTGCCCGACAGGTTCTTCCTCTCCACTGCACAGACAAAATCAATCCACTGAGATGGCAGCACTGCAGTAGAGAAAGAGTTTAATTGACATGAGGCAAGCCCATGAGGGAGAACTGGGCTCAAATCAGTCTCTGAAGATTTGGAGGTTGGGAGTTTTTAGGGAGTAGGTGCTGCTGATTGGTTGGGGATGAAATCGTAGGGGTGTGGAAAATAGTCCTCATGGGCTGAGTCTGCCTCTGGGTGGGGCCACAGGATTCATTGAGTCATGACTTCAGGTGGGGTCCATCTGAAAAACATCTCAAAGTAATTATAGGTTCTGTAATAGTGATGTTATATAGGAGCAATTGGGAAGGTCACAAATCTTGTGACCTCTGGTCACATGACTCCTGAGCAGTAAGGGATTAGAAACTATGCCTACATTTTAGCAGAGTTCAGGACCCTCTCATAATCCGAAGCTTGTGGCTTTTTATTCGTTTTACAGATGCAGTTTAGTTTTGGGAAGGGCTGTTATTACCCCTGCTTTAAGGTTAAACTATAAACTAAATTCTCCCCATGGTTAGCTTGGCCCACACCCAGGAAAGACCGAGGATAGCTTGGAGGTCAGAAGCAAGATGGAATCAACTATGTCAGATTTCTCTAACTGTCATAATTTTGCAAAGGCAGTTTCAACATAATCAAAGTTCTAGCCTGATTTTCTTGCAGTGTTTGCAAGTCCATTCTCCACGTGTAGGTTTTGTTCTCAGGCTGGCTTCCCTCAAGGACACAAATTAAGCAACAGGTTTCTTTGCTTACATTCAATATGGAACAGTGAGATCTACTTTCCATTATTATCACTCAAATATAAAGAACTTTCCCAAAAGCTATTAGTAGCTCAAATTTTATTGGCCAACACTGAGGTACATTCCCATTCCTAAACCATTTGCTGGCCAGGGATGAGATTACATGGTTAGTTTACCTTAACCAGTCCTTACTTTGTGAGCTGAGGATGGTGTTAGCTTTCCCTAATCCCAAAGGTTGGATAAGGATGGATACCAGAACAAAATTGGGGATCTATGAGAAGGAAGGTGTGGGAAATTGATTACAGGTAGGCACCAAGAATATCCACTATATGTATATTTTTTCTACCTTCTTTAAATTCTCACACTATTATTCCCTTGATTTTTGTGGTCCAACTGCACTGGCTTTCTTTTGGATCATCAAACATGCCTTGCTCCTTGTCACCCTAAGATCTTTGTTCAGACTATTTTCTTAGCCTGGAATTCTCTTCTCCCACTCTCTTTCCTGGTAAAATGCTACTCACTTAAAAGTCATTTCTTTCATAAAGCCTTCCCTCGGCCCCTTACTACATTATGTGCCTCTTCTTCCAACTCAAACTAACTTAAGCAAAAGAAGAATACAGTCAGTTCTCATTATGTGCAGTAGTTATGTTCTATCAAGTTGCCATAAACACTGCATTAGTGAATAGTGAACCATTACTCCCAGAAGACTTAAAAGGTTAGGTTCCAGGGAGCCTCCGGTCACAATATTCTCATCAATGGATCCATACATAACCTTGTTTTATGTGTGTTTTGGCTTAAAGACATCTCATTTAATGCGTATTGTTGATTCATTAACACTGAACTATCAACATGCTAACTCATGCCTGAACAAAGCTTATCTAACCCATATATTTTCTCTGTAAGGCACATCTCAGCCTTGTATTCAGGAACGCTAACCAAAACAGCACTTTAGCACTAAGCTCCAGGGCCATTTTAAACAGTGAAAACAACGAAAAGCACAAAATGTGAAAAACGTGGCACTAAATAGATTGCAAAAAGGACATTTGTTTACAGTGTGAGAGGTGAAGCAAGACAGCAGACGTCTTGTTGAACCTCAGCTGGAAACATGCACATCAGGTGACTCAAATTTTTCACTACTCTGTACATACATGTCAGTGAATGATTGTGAAAGCACTGTTGGGGCTCAGAAAACAATACCCCATAGTATGGCACTGTGGCATGCTGAGTGCTTTGAACTGAAGGAGAACCAAGGTCTCACTGACTTTCTCCTGTGCTCTTGTCTCTTGCCCTTCTCTCCTGAAGAGCAAGAGGGAGCTCTCTCTGAATTTCCCTTACTTGCCTAAAAATGGATCCTCCAAAAGGGACTCATTTGTCCCCTCTCTGCAATCTCATTAGCTAGGGAAGATTAATTATATCACAGGAGAGGAGACTAAAGGTTGGTACCTTGCCCAGATAGACTTTGTCAAAAGTTGCCACCTATTCTTCTTCTTCCTGTTTTTTTTTTTTTTTTTTTTTTTTTGAGATAGGGTCTCATTCCTATCGCCCAGGCTGGAGTGCAGTGGCACTATTGTGGCTTACTGCAGCCTTGAGCTCCCACGCTGAAGGGGTCCTCCTGCCTCAGCCTCTTGAGTAGCTGGGACCATGGCATGTGCCGCCACACCCAGCTATTTTTTTTTCTTTTTTTGTAGGTATGTGGGGTTTTTCCATATTGCCCAAGCTGATCTCAAACTTCTGACCTCAAGCGATCTGGCTGCCTCAGCCCCAAATGCTGGGATTACAGACATGAGCCACTGCCCCCAGCCCAACTGTTCTGAGGGTTGCTACTTGAGATATTTTCTCTGTATAACAAGACAACTTTGTTCACTATAAATTTCCTCCTCTCACCCTCTCATAACCTGTCACCACCTCCCCACAGAAGCCTCAAGCCCCTATTTCCTTCTATAGCTCAGGATGCTATAAAAACTTTGACCATCCGCCCCTTCTTTGAATCTTATAATTTGTGAGGCTCCCACGTGCATGCACATAATAAAACTGTATGCCTTTTCTCTTGTTAATCTGTATGCTGTCAGTTTATTCCAGAGACTCAAATTATCAAACCTTCAGAAAGTAGGGGGAAGGTTTAAAGTTCCCTTATAGTTTCAAGAGTATTAATCTGGGGGTTACAAATACACTTTAGTAGGTAAGTAAATTTGCAAATACAGAATCCATGAATAATGAGTGTGGTGGTTAATATTAGGGGTCAACTTGATTGAAGGATGCCTACATAACTGGTAAAGTATTGTTTCTGGGTGTGTCTGTGAGGGTGTTGCCAGAGGAGATTAACATTTGAGTCAGCGGACTGGGAGAGGAAGACCCACCCTCCATGTGGGTGGGCACCATCCAATTGGCTGCCAGAGAGGCTAGAACGAAGCAAGCAGAGGAAGGTGGGATAAGCTGGCTTGCTGAGTTTTCTAACTTTCATCTTTTTCCCATGCTGGATGCTTCCTGCCGTTGGACATCAGACTCCAGGTTCTTCGGAGACTCTTGGACTTACACCAGCGTTTTGCCGGGGGCTCTGTCGGCTGCACTGTCAGCTTCCCTACTTTTGAGACTTTTGGAATCGGACTGAGCCACTACTGGCTTCCTTCTTTCTCAGCTTGGAGACAGCCTGTCATGGACTTCGCCTTGTGATCGTGTGAGTCAATTCTCCTTAAGAAACTCCTTTTCATGTATACATCTACATCCATCCTATTAGTTCTGTCCCCCTGGAGAACCCTGACTAATACAATAATAATCAATTGTATGTTGCTGGATATACCTGGAAAGTCCAAGGAGGTAAATCTGATTCCAGGAATGACTAGATCTGAGAGTTTCAGGTCTCTCTTTTTTCCATCCCTCTGTTGTCTCTTCATGGCTTTGTTCTTGAAGAGGTTCTCTACTCAGCAGCACAACAGCTACCAGTAGTCCCAAGTCTATGTAATTCTTAGTTTACCCCCAAGCCCAGAAGATAAACCCTTTACTCCCAAGCTCTATGTATTTAATCTAAGAGAATAGTCTGATTGGGCTTTCTTTACCCATTCCCTCATCTAGGGCAGGTGCAAGCGTGTTAGCCCCACCTGAACTGCATGAACAGACTCCTTACTGCGAAGAGGTACGCTGTAATCAAAAGAAAGGAAAAGGAGCACAGTTGAATCTAATTAACAGCTGTTAATTATACCTGGCACATTTTTAGAATTCCGTGAAATGAAAAAGGAACATTCTTTAAAAAATAATTTAGTTTTTCAACCATTGTCCACTCCCACCCCAAGTAGTCCTGTTTGTATTGTTGCCATCTGTGTGTCCATGAGTACCCAATATTTGGCTCACACTTATAAGTGAGAACGCGGTATTTGGCTTTCTGTTCCTGCGTTAATTCACTTAGGATGATGGCTACATCCATGCTGCTGCAAAGGACATGATTTCATTTTTTTTATGACTCCGTAATGTTTCTGTTGTGTATGTACCACATTTTCTTTATCCTGTCCACCACTGATGGGCACCTAGGTTGATCCCATGTCTTTGTTATTGTGAATAGTGCTGCGATGAACATATAGATGCATATGTCTTTTGGTAGAATGATTTATTTTCTTTTAGATAGATACCCAGTAATGGGATTGCTGGGTCAAATGGTACTTTTGTTTTCAGTTTTTTGAGAAATCTCCAAACTGCTTTGCACACTGGCTGAACTAATTTACATTCTCATCAACAGTGTATACATGCTCCCTTTTCTCTGCAGCCTTGTCAGCATCTGTTATTTTTTGACTTTTTAAGAATAGCTATTCTGACTGGTATGATATGGTATTTTATTGTGATTTGATTTGCCTTTCTCTAATGATTAGTGATATGGAGCATTTTTTTCATGTGTTTGTTGGCTGCTTGTTTTTTTTTTTTTCTTTTTGGAGAAGTGTCTGTTCATGTCTTTTCTCTGTTTTTAATGGGGTTATTTGTTTTTGCTTGTTCAATTGTTTAAGTTACTTATAGATTCTGGATATTAGACCTTTGTCAGATGTGTAGTTTGCAAATGTTTTCTTCCATTCTGTAGGTTGTCCATATAATTTGTTAATAACTTATCTTGCTGTGTGGAAGCTCTTTAGTTTAATTAGGTCCCACTTGACAATTTTTGTTTTCGTTGCAATTGCTTTTGAGGACTTAGTCATAAATTATTTCCCAAGGCCAATGTCCCTAATGGTGTTTCCTAGGTTTTCTTCTAGTAGTCTTATAGTTTGAGGTCTTAAATTTAAATCTTAATCTATCTTGTAATAAGATAGGTGAAATGTAGGGGTTGAATTTCATTCTTCTGCATATTGCTAGGCAGTTATCCCAGCACCATTTATTGAATAGTAAGTCCTTTTTCCATTGCTTATTTTTGTCACCTTCGTCGAGATCAGATGGCTGTAGGTGTGCAGCTTCACTTCTGTATTCTGTATTCTGTTCCATTTATCTATGTGTCTGTTTTTGTTGTAGCCTTGTAGTATAGCTTGAAGTCAGGTAATGTGATGCCTCTGGCTTTGTTGTTTTTGCTTGGAATTGCTTTGGCTATTGAGACTCTTTTTTGGTTCCATATGAATTTTAGAATAGTTTTTTTCTAGTTCTGTGAAAGATAACATTGGTAGTTTGATAAGAATAGTGTTGAATATGTAGATTCCTTTGGCAGCATGGCCATTTTAACAATATTGATTCTTTTTCCATGTTTTGTTTTGTTTTTTCTTTTTTTTGAGACGGAATCTCCCTCTGTTGCTCAGGCTGGAGTGCAACCTCTGCCTCCCAGGTTCAAGTGATTCTCTTGCCTCACCCTACTGAGTAGCTGGGATTACAGGCATGTGCCACCATACCTGGCTGACTTTTGTATTTTTAGTAGAGATGGGGTTTTACCATATTGGCTATGCTGGTCTCAAACTCCTGACCTCAACTGATCTACCCGCCTCGGCCTCCCAAAGTGCTGGAATTACAGGCATGAGCCACCATGCCCAGTGATATTTATTCTTCTGATCCATGAGCATGGAGTGCATTTGTGTCATCTATGATTTCTTTGAGCAGTGCTTTGTAGATCTCCTTGTAATGATCTTTCATCTCCCTGTTTAGATGTATTCCTAGGTATTTTGTGTGTGTGTGGATATTGTAAATGGGATTGTATTCTTGGTCTGGCTCTCAGCTTGAATGTTGGTATATAGAAATGCTAGTGATACTTGTACACTGATTTTGTATCCTGAAATTTTACTGAAGTCATCTATCAGTTCCCTGAGCCTTTTTGTAGTGTCTTTAGGGTTTTCTAGGTATAGAATCATATTGTCCGTGAAGACAGATATTTTGACTTATTTTCTGATTTGAATGCCTTTTATTTCTTTCCTTTGCCTGATTGCTCTGGCTAGCAATGTACTATGTTGAATAGGAGTGGTGAGAGTGGGCATCTTTGTGTTGTTCCAGTTCTTGAGGGAAATGCTTCCAGTATTTTTTGCCCATTCAGTATGATGTTGGCTGTGGGTTTTACATAGATGGCTCTTATTTTTGGAGGTATGCTCCTTAGATGCCTAGTTTCCTGAGGGTTTTTATCAAGAAGCAATGTCGGGTTTTATTGAAAGCTTTTTCTGTGTTTATTGAGATGATTATATGGTTTTTGTTTTTAATTCTGTTTCTGTGGTCAATCACATCTCTTGAATTGTATATGTTGAACCAACCTTGCATCCTAGGAATGAAGCCTACTTGATTGTGGTGAATTAACTTTTTGATGTGCTGTTGGATTTGGTTTGCTAGTATTTTGTTGAGGATTTTTGCATCTATGTTCATCAGGTATATTAGCCTGGAGTTTTTTTTTTTTTTTTTCTGTTGTGTCTTTGGTAGGTTTTGGTATCAGGGTGATGCTGGCTTTGTAGAATTAGTTAGGGAGGAGTCCTTCCTCCTTGATTTTTTAAAAAATAGTTTCAGTAGAATTGGTATAAGCACTTTGTACATCTTGTAGAATTTGACTGAATCAATCTGGTCTAGGGATTTTTTGGTTGGTAGGTTTTTTGATACTGATTGAATGTCAGAACTTGATATTGGTCTGTTCTGAGTTTCAATTTCTACCTGATTTGATCTTGGGAGATTGTATGTTTCCAGGAATTCATCCATTTCCTCTAGATTTTATCCTTTGTGTGCATAGAGGTAGTCATAATAGTCTCTGAGCATCTTTTGTATTTCTGTGGGATCGTTTGTAATAACCATTGTCATTTCTGATTGTGCTTATTTGGATCTTCTCCTTTTTTTCTTCGCTGATCTAGCTAATGGTTTATCAATTTTGTTTATCCTTCAAAAAACCAACTTTTCGTTTTGTTGATTCCTTTCTTTTTTTTTTTCCCACACGGAGTCTCTCTCTGTTGCCCAGATTGAAGTGCAGTGGTGCAATCTCAGCTCACTGCAACCTCCGCCTCCCAGGTTCAAACAATTACTCTGCCTCAGCCTCCTGAGTAGCTCGGATTACAGGCATGCACTACCATGCCCAGCTAATTTTTGCATTTTTAGTAGAGATGGGGAGGGTGGCACTTCACCACATTGGCCAGGCTGATCTTGAACTCCTGACCTCAAGTGATCCATCAGCCTTGACCTCCCAAAGTGCTGGGATTACAGGCATGAGCCACTGGTCTCAATTTCACTTAGTTTTGCTCTGATTTTAGTTATTTTTCTGCTAGCTTGGGGATTAATTTGTTTTTGTTTTTCTAGTTCCTCTAGGTGTGATATTAGGTTGTCAATTTAAGATTTTTTCAAGCTTTTTGATGTAGGCATTTATTGCTAAAAATACTACTCTTACCACTGTTTTTGCTACATCCCAGAGATTTGTTATGTTGTGTCTCTAGTTTCATTTATTTCAAAGAATTTTTTGATTTCTGCTTTAATTTTATTGTTTATCCAAAAGTCATTCAGGAGCAAGTTATTTAATTTCCATGTAATTTTGTGGTTTTGAGAGATTTGGGTATTAATTTCTATTTCTATTCCACTGTGGTCTGAGAGTAAGGTTCCTATCTTTTTGAATTTACTGAGGCTCGCGTAAGTATATCTTGATATTTTGCTACTGTCATTTGAAAGCGCACTCTAAAAAATATTATAAATATGGCAAAGCATATTGCCCTGCTCTGGCCCCATTTCGTCCTCTTCACTTCTAGAGGCAACCACAGCTTTTTTTAAATACAAATATATAACTTTTAGTGTATATGCATGTATCCATAAAGAATATATGAATTATTGTTTGTATTTCTAAATTAAACATAAATAGCATCATAGTTTATAGGTTCGTTTTCAACTTGCCTTTTAAAAGCATGTTTTGAACTATACAATCTGATACATGGAAATCGAGTTTTTTCATTTTATCTGTTTATTATTCTGTTGTATCATTGTGGGAAGTCTGGGACCCCGAATGGAGGGACCGGCTGAAGCCATGGCAGAAGAACATAAATTGTGAAGATTTCATGGACATTTATTAGTTGCCCAAATTAATACTTTTATAATTTTTTATGCCTGTCTTTACTGCAATCTCTGAACATAAATTGTGAATATTTCGTGGACATTTATCACTTCCCCAATCAATACTCTTGTGATTTCCTATGCCTGTCTTTAATCTCTTAATCCTGTCATCTTTGTAAGCTGAGGATGAATGTCGCCTCAGGACCCTGTGATAATTGCATTAACTGCACAGATTGTTTAAACAATATGAAATCTGGGCACCTTGAAAAAGGAACAGGATAACAGTGATGTTCAGGGAACAAGGGAGATAACCATTAGGTCTGGCTGCCTGAGAGCTGGGAGGAACAGAGCCATATTTCTCTTCTTTCAAAAGCAAATAGGAGAAATATCACTGAATTCTTTTTCTCAGCAAGGAACATCCCTGAGAAGGAGAATGCGTTCCCAAAGGGAGTTCTCTAAAATGGCCGCTTTGGGAACGTCTGTCTTTTATGGTTGTAGATAAGGGATGAAATAAGCCCCAGTCTCACTTAGCGCTCCCAGGCTTATTAGGACGAGGAAATTCCCGCCTAATAAATTTTGGTCAGACCAGTTGTCTGCTCTCAAACCCTGTCTCCTGATAAGATGTTATCAATGACAGTGTGTACCCAAAACTTCATTAGCAATTTTAATTTTGCCCTGGTTCTGTGATCTCGCCCTGCCTCCATTTGCCTTGTGATATTTTATTACCTTGTGAAGTATGTGATCTCTGTGACCCACACCCTATTCGTACACTCCCTCCCCTTTTGAAAATCACTAATAAAAACTTGCTGGTTTTGTGGCTTGGGGGGCATCATGGAACCTGCCAACATGTGGTGTCTTCCCCGACACCCAGCTTTAACATTTCTCTCTTTTGTACTCTTTCCCTTTATTTCTCAGACCAGACGACACTTAGGGAAAGTAGAAAAGAAACTACATGAAATATTGGGGCCTGGTTTCCCCCGATATTGTATGAATAAAAGAGAATTTATCCATTCCTCTACTAAGGGAGAGTTAGAATGATTTTGATTTTTTTAAAATTTTTACTAAACTACTTAATTGCTATAGTTTTATAGTGCATGTTGACATCTGGATGTCTGGGTAGTGCAAGTCCCCTTCAATTCCCCTGCAAGATGTCTCTATTCTTAGGTCTTTACTATCTGAATCTTAGGATTACGTTTTCAGATTACATAAAACCCAGCCATGAGTTTGATTTTGATTGGAATTGTATTGCATATGCAGGTTAATTAGTGATGAGCAACATGTTGATGAGGTTGAGTATTCCTACATAAGAACATGGCTGCCAGGTGTGGTGGCTCACACCTGTTATCCCAACACTTTGGAAGGTTGAGGCAGATGTATCACTTGAGGTCAAGAGTTCAAGACCAGCCTGGCCAACATAGTGAAACCCCCCTCTCTACTAAAAATACAAAAAATTAGCCAGGCATGGTGGCATGCACCTGTAATCCCAGCTACTCGAGAGGCTGAGGCAGGAGAATCACTTGAACTCAGGAGGTGGAGGTTGCAGTGAACTGAGATCACGCCACTGCACTCCAGCCTGGGCAATAGAGTGAGACTGTCTCAAAAAAAAAAGAAACATGACAAACCTTTCCATTTACTTAGGGTTTCTTTAAACTTCAATCAATATCAGTAATAGAGTTTTTGCATATCTTTTGTTGGATTTATTCATAGCTATCTAACCAGCTTGGTTGCTTCTATGAGTGGGATCATTTCTCTTTAATATCATTTTCAGATTGTTTGCTGCTACGCTGTGGAAATGTTTGCTGCTATTTTGTGGAAATGCAATGAATTTTGTATATTGTGCCTTAACCCACATTGCAGGACTCTTTCGTTAGTTATCATAGTTGTATTATCTTGGATTTTCTGTGTAGATAACCCTGTCATCCATGAATAGTTACCTTTTGCTCTTTCCTTCCAATCCTTATATTTTTTTCTTGTGTTACTACATTGAGTAGGTCTTTCATGACAATATTGAATAAGAATAGTGATGGTGGGCATCACTGTTTTATTCTTGAGTTTGAAAGTATTATTTCTACTATTTTGCCATTAAATATGGTGTTTGCTATACATTTTTTATAACTATGTTTTACAAAGGCAAGCAATTTTCCTTCTATCCCAAGTTTGCCTAAGCTTTTTTTAAAACTTTGCCTAACTTGCCATCTTTAAATTTAGTAATTGGATTTAAATTTTTTTTTTTTTGAGATGGAGTCTTGCTCTGTTGCCCAGGCTGGAGTGCAGTGGCGTGATCTCGGCTCACTGCAAGCTCTGCCTCCCAGGTTCATGCCATTCTCCTGCCTCAGCCTCCTGAGTAGCTGGTACTCCAGGTGCCCGCCACCATGCCCGGCTAATGTTTTTTTGTATTTTTAGTAGAGACGGGGTTTCACTGGGTTAGCCAGAATGGTCTCGATCTCCTGACCTCGTGATCCACCCGCCTTGGCCTCCCAAAGTGCTGGGATTATAGGTGTGAGCCACCGCACCTGGCCTAAAAAATATATTTTCAATATCCTTGAGAAATATCCCCCCCATCGTTTGCTCATTTCCTATCAACCAAATCACAGACTGTTCAGTTGGCTAATAAGCATAGTACATCATTTCACTTGAGTCAATTAGTATTTTTTTTCTGCATCTATAAGAGGATTATATTGTGCTTCTCCTTTAATCTGCTAATTTGGTGAACAACATTATTAGGTTCTCCTTGCATTCCTGATACAAACCCTATTTGATATAGGGTAACTTATATTCATTTGTAATCACTCTCTTAACACACATCTATTCTATTAAATCTCTTAGCAGATCCTATTGGCTCCTCCTTCCTTCAAAATATACTCTGCATCTGACAACTTCTAACCATCTCTGCTACCTGAATTTAAGTCATCATCCTCTGTTGCCTGGATTGAGTCACTGATCTCTTCCTAGTCTCTCTGCTTCCACATTTGCCTCTCTATAGTTGATTCTCAAATTGCAACTGTAATGATCCTTTAAAAATGTAAGTCTGATTATGCCCCTTCTCTACCTAAAACCTTCAGAAAAATTCCCGCCTTCCTCCAAGTAAACACTACAGTCCTTTCAAGGGCCCACATCTCCTATTGCTCTTCCTGCTCCTACTCACTCCAGGCACACTCCCACCTCAGGGCCTTTGCACTTGCTCATTCCTCTGCCTCTGCCTGGGTAGTTCTGTCTCACAGATGTCGACGTATATCCCTATGTTGACATAGTTTTGTCTACATATATACTAATAGATCTCCACATATATACATGTCTACATGTAGATTTTATGAATATACATATCTACATATAAACACATCTATGTATGTAAACCTACACACATATGTCTACATATATCCCTCAATTCTCAGGTCTTTGCTCAAACATCACTTTCTGCATATTTCTGATAACACTATGTAAAACTACAGTCATGTTCCTCTGTTCTTTTACCTCCTTCCCTGCCTTATTTTTCTCCATAGCAGTGATTGTCATCTGACATACTGTGTATTTTGCTTATTTGTTTGTTGTGTTGATCCCTAGTTTGAATATTATTAGTAACTTTAAGGTGGCAGAGATGTTTGCCTGTTTTCTCCATTATATCCCTGGTATTTGTAACAGTGCCTGGCACAACCCAGTTACTCAGTAAATACTTAATGAATGAATGAAGTGATTATTGTTTGATGCTCTGTCAGCCTCAAAATCTGCCTCCATCCCTCCTCATTGCTGGGTTCAGTTTATTAATATTTTATTTAGGATTTGAGGAGCTGTGTTTCTTACTGTGACTGGCTTATAGATTGAACATATTTTGTTTTGGTTTTTTTTCTTCATTTCCCCTCAACTGTTTAGGAAGTTATACATCTTATTTTTGTTTTTGTTTTTGAGACAGAGTCTCACTCTGTTGCCCCAACTGGAGTGCAGTGGTGTGATGTTAGCCCACTGCAGCCTCAACCTCCCAGGCCCAAGTGATCCTCCCACCTCAGCCTTCTGAGTAGCTGGGACTATAGGCGCATGCCACCATGCCCAGCTAATTATAAATCTTATTTTTATTCCTTTGATAGTTACCTTTAATACGTTAACATGTGTTATATACTTAAAATACAAAAGTAACCATTTTTCTACTCTCATTCAGAATAACACAAGGACCCTGATATCAGGCCCTCCCACTTCACATGTTCTGGTTGCTGGTAACGTTGGTTCTACCTTGTAGATTGCTGATGTGACACATCCAAGGAGTGTCCTAGAAATATTATAACGTAGACACATTCCTTGACTCTTCCTCTCCTTTCTGCATTCTTGCATACTTTCTCCACCTGAGTAGAGTTTCATCTGAATCTGTACAATCTGGTTTTAATGCCTGTAAACACTTTGCTATCAATACCTACTGTCTATCACTTACTGTCTTGAAAAAATCTTACTAGCCTAGTCACAATAACCAGTGTGACTTACAGTGTTACACCACCCAGGAGTAATTACATTTCACGTATGTCATAAATATATCATAAATGAGGAAGCTTTAATAGAATACTTATTTATCTTGTCAAGGGCTCTCTTGCCACTCCTAAAAATATGTGATATGAAGCCTGGACAACATAGACACCATATTGACAAAATAAAAAATAAAAAACAACTGGATATGGTGGCACTTGCCTGTAGTCATAACTATTTGGGAGGCTGAGGCAAGAGGATTGCTTGAGCCCAAGCATTTGAGGCTGCAGTGAGCTATGATCATGCCACTGTACTCCAGCCAAGGCAACAGAGTAAAATCCTGTAGAAAAAAAAAAAAAAAGACAGATGTTGCTAACTTCTTTTACACACTGTTTTTGTTCCATCAATAAGAATCATGAAAAACTGATTTGACCTTCTCAAATTATTTTTCCCCTTTACTATTCTTACCCTTCACTGCTTTTCTCAGTAATATTCTTTCTGACATTTGCCAGCATTCAAAATATTCTCTATTATCTCTGCATTTGTAATACTATATGAAACCAGTATATCTTGCCTTCTTAATTAATGTTGATATGAATTGTGTCAAACCTGCAAATATTTAATTCCAAACAGCTGAGCAGCAGCAGATGCTTCATTTTTGTACAATAATGTTTAAATATCTAATGTCCTAATTTTTTAAAACATTGCTTAAATATTTTGAGAAAACTGACACAATCTTAAAACTGCCTAAGCTAATTAAAAATGACACAGTGCTTAAAACTACCTAAGTTAATGATTAAAATTTAGTATTATTTTACTTATACTTTTTCATGTAGCATAATCTATCTATTGATCGTGTAAAGAGCACCCTAATATATATTTATTTGTTTCTTGCTTTGTTTTTTGAGAAAGGGTCTTGCTATGTTGCTCAGGCTGGATTGCAGGGGCTATTTATTCACAGGCATAATCCCACTACTGATCAGCACAGGAGTTTTGACTTGCTTCATTTCTGACTTTGACTGGTTCACCCCTCCTTAGACAACCTGGTGATTTCCCTATACCCGGGAGGTCACCATATGATACCAAACTTAGTGTAGACCTCCGGTTGGTGTAGCCTCCTATAGCCTGGAACTCCTGGGCTCAGGTGATTCACCTCAGCCTCCAAGTAGTGGTGACTATAGGTGCATGCCACTGCACCCAGCAAGCTTCCTAATATTAATCTAGAATAGTTCATTTGATATTTTTCAGATTTTTTCATCCTTGTATTGTTTCCATATTTTTTCCCTTATGAATCAGTAGCTCTGTGTGGTTAACTTTTTGTTCTGTATTGAATTATTCCCCTTGAACATGTTTTTGAAAGTGAGATTGTGAGAATAAAAAAGTTCTGAATGGTTTTATGACTTTTGGGGTGACCACATTGATGCCCAGTTCCAGGAGGCACCCTTCATATAGGATGCAGCATAAATGGTGCTTCCTGGAATTCTGCAACAGAGCTGCCTTGTTGCTCCTGTGTCTGCTTTTCTCAGTGCCAGAAAAGTCTCATCATTTACTGTTAACGATGCCTATCTCCCCATACACTTCAAAACAGTTCAGTTTTAGCATTTTGTTTACTTTTGCCAAATTATAAAATGTATAGAAGTATGCAATATTTTAATTTGCATTATTTAATTAGTAAGTATTGGAATGTCTTTTGGTTTACTTTTTATGTTTTGAGCTGTTAAGACCCTTTAACAAATGTCTGCACATGACAGCACAAACATTGTGAGTATTGATTTTGGGGTTACAAATAAATCTGCCAGATTCTCAAATACAGAATTCATAAGTAACGAGGCTCAACTTGCCTCATTGGAGTAAAAAATATTTTTGTAAGCCTAACACAAAAAATATAAAACAAAAAGATTAGTTATTCTCTAAGCTCCTGTGGCCTTCTCTGCGTATTTGTGCCTGTGCTCCTTATTTTGCTTTTTCTTCCTGTTGCTGTGGGTGAACCATCCTTGCTCCTAGTCAAGGGAACCACTCCATCCAGGATCCGGATTCCATCCCTTCACCTGCAGTAGCATGTTTCAGCAAATCCTACCTTTATTTCTTGCATTATTAGATTTTCCCTGTCTACTGGGTATTTTCTTCCATCAGCACACAAAATACCATTAATGTCTCTCAAGAAACAACCACACAACAAAAAGTGTCCTCACTTCAGTCTCCTCACTTCGCACTTCTCCTTTACAGTGAAACAAAAATAAAAAACAAAAACAAAAAATGAAAAAACCCAAAACAAAACAGTCTACGCTTGTCTCCAAATGCTTTCCTCTCATCTTTCTTTCCAAATCTCTTTTTAAGCTAATTGTGAATTTATTTCAAATGGTAAATATTTATGGAACAAACTTTTTTTTAGAATTTTAATTTTTTTAAAATGTGGGGTAATAATGAAATAAGATTTAACAAAAACGTGTATTGTTGCTGAAGCTGCCTGTATTCTTTTTATTTTTATATGTATTTGAAAGTTTTCCACAATACAATGTTACAGGAGTATGCTTTGAAGTCTCTCTAACACTCTTGCCCCATTCACCTCATCTCCCCTGTCTTCTACATGGAATCACTTTAGTTTCTTATGTATCCTTTCAGTGCAGATACAAGTAAAAATGAATGTGCCTTCTTTTCCTTCCTATTTGACACACGAGGCCTCACTCCACATGCAGGCTTCTGCAATTTGCTTTCATCATGTTACAATGTATGTTAATATGCTACATTGTTTGAGCTGTGTGTGTGTGTGTGTGTGTAGTACAAAGGGTCATGCACAATATTTCTTTGCTTTTCACTGAGACAAAGTACCAGCTATAAGAAGTCATGTTTGCTCATTTATCCTTGCCAGCGTAATTTCACAGAGCCCCTGACTCTGTGACTATGTGTAGCTCTCCAAAGGGATGCTTTATTTTTATTTTCTTTTTTTTTTTTGAGACCAAGTCTTGCTGTGTCACCCAGGTTGGAGTGGAGTGGCATGATCTCGGCTCACTGCAACCTCCGCCTCCCAGGTTCAAGCGATTCTCCTGCCTCAGCCTCCCTAGTAATTGGGATTACAGGTGCCCGCCACAACACCCAGCTAATTTTTGTGTTTTTAGTAGAGATGGAGTTTCACCATGTTGCCCAGGCTGGTCTCAAATTCCTGGGCTCAACCGATCCACCCGACTTGGCCTCCCAAAGTGCTGGGATTACAGGCATGAGCAACTGCCCCCAGCTAATGCTTTGAAGACTAAACGGGATATGGCACATGGCTCCCAAGTCTCTTGCCTGAGTCAACATATTCCTTAAAAGATGAATGACCCTATTCTTTGCCTTTTCCTACACATAAGATAACATCTGAAGGGTTAATGGTATGCCTTTGTCATCTATAGCCACATGTACTCTTACCCTCAGACTCGGATGTGATTTTGTCTTAATGTGACTTTGGAGCACATACTAAATCTTACTACCTGTAGGTAAGCTGTCAACTGGAACACTGCTTCAGCTGTCCTGCAGACCCTCTCTGACTCTCTCTGGGCTGTGGTCCTCAGTAAGACTTCTGAATAAAATGAACTTTAATTCTTCAAAAGCTTGATTTTTTTTTTCTTTACTTGACAATGTTGAATCATCTTTTAGTCCGGAGTCTACCTTGGATGAACATCTAGAACTTTGCTTCTTTGCCCTCTGGCCTCCTCTTCCTCCACCAGGAACCCTGGTTTTTTCCCTCTCATGCTTCTCCCTCAGGCCCAGGCATTGTCCTGGAATGCTGGAGTTTGATCTCTGAAGTCCTTGGTGCCCCTGCAGCAGCAGTGGCCACTGTGGTAGAGCTTTTGCATCTCAGGAAGGTTTCATTTCTGCAGGTCCTGAGGAGTGAAGCTTCTGTGAGACGAAGCTTTCCTTTGCCGATAGTGACCACTTCTCACAGCAATCTTTGGTGCAAAGTCTCACCAAGGAATTCTTTCCATTTGAAGGGCAGTGGGGGCAGGGAGGGGTGAAAAGGAAATGAGGATATAAAGAACACAGGAGGACAGAAAGTCAAATCCGGCCACCCATTTTAACCTTTGAAATGTTTGGATCAATTTTTGCATTCTATCATTAACTTCTGTTTATAGGAAATTTTATAAATATGTAATTGTTTTGTAACTAAAAGGCTACTTTTTCACTAAAACCAGAGTCTGGAATTACTTTTTTCTTTTCTTTTCTTTTCTTTTCTTTTCTTTTCTTTTGAGACAGGGTCTCACTCTGTTGCCCAGGCTGGAGTGCAGTGGTGTGATCACGCTTCATTCAGCCTCAACTTCTTAGGCACAGGTCACCCTCCCACCTCAGTCTCCCAGGTAGCTGGGACTACAGGCATGCACCACCACACCTGGCTAATTTTTGTATTTTTTGCAGAGATGGGGTTTCGCCATGTTGCCCAGGATGGTCTCCAATTCCTGGGTTCAAGCAATCCTCCTGCCTTGGCCTCCCAAATGATGGAATTACAGGCATGAACCAGTGCACCTGAACACTTTTTTTTTTTTTGTAAATGGTTTGCTATTTTCTGTAGGAATTTCTATTGGTATTTTAATTGCACTACCTTAAATCTATGACTAAATTTGAAAAGATGCCATCTTTCTCACTATGTTAATTGTTTTCAACCCAAATGTGATACGTTACTGCTTCTGCTCAACTCTGTCTTTACTGTAATATTGTTTTATTATATCTAGTTGGCACTTTGTTAGGTTAATTGTATAAATGCCTTAGCATCTTAGCATGGCTAACATATACTGGATTGTTTAAAATAAATTTGATAAGCAAAGGAAAAAAATGAGAATCAGAATAACGTATGGATAGAAAGCTTGGAAAGCATCAAGAGAGTTTGAATAATGATGCTAACAATCCTGACCAGCTTTACTGGGTTGAAGATTCCCATGTCCTCAGAGAACACCATTCTGTTAATAGATGACTGGCATGCACAGGCTCCATTAGGACCCCTTATCTTGTGGTTAGGTATCTTGGTGCACATGTAACTTGTTTCACTGGCCTAAGACTATCTCTCCTCTAGGCTCAATTATTTTGTGGTTCAAACCTACTTAGGTTAGGGCTTGGCTGGGCACGGTGGCTCACGCCTGTAATCCCAGCACTTTGGGAGGCTGAGGCAGGCAGATCACCTTAGGTCGGGAGTTCAAGACCAGCCTGGCCAACATGGTGAAACCCCATCTCTACTAAAAATACAAAAATTAGCTGGGCATGGTGGTGGGCACCTGTAATCCAGCTACTCTGGAGGCTGAGGCAGGAGAATCACTTGAACCTGGGAGGCGGAGGTTGCAATGGGCCGAGATCCCACCACTGCCTGGGAAACAGAGTGAGACCTTGTCTCAAAAATAAATAAATAAATAAATACATCCATAAAAATTTAAAACTACCTACTTAGATTAGGGCTGCCACATAAAATATAGAACAGTTAAATTTGAATTTCAGATAGTTTATTTTAATAGTAAGTATTCTGAAGTATTACATATTTAAAGTTTATCTGAAATTCAGAGTAAACTAGAGATCTCCAATAATTTTCCTAAATTTGCCAACCCTACCCTAGGTACTACCATTCAGTTTTATTTTCTGGTCTGAGGGTTACACCTACTTCAGAATTAATGTGCTGGTCAGTGAAGAACATTTTGTGGCTTGTCAAGCCATAAAAATTGTATCTTTGAAGCATTCAGTGGCTTTCAGTCTGCACCTTCTTGGATGTGACAGATCAGGAAAGAGACACGAGTCCCATCTTCACATCAATGGTACAAACATATTGAACTGATTGCCCCCATTCTGCTATACTAAGCAGCCTGGTTTCTAGTAGTATCTCTGCCTAAGAACTCATCCTTTCCTGTTTCCACCTGATTTTCTCAGTAGCTGTCCCTCACCAGTGCTCTCCTGGTTTGTGTGAGACCTCAGAGCTCTGGTTTGTGTGAGACCTCAGACCAGCTTACTGTCTGTGGCTTTCTGCCATCCTCCCCCGCTGCTGGGCTCTCTTACACTCCTTCCAGCCAAAGGCTTGTTCTCATTTGCCCCTTGTGATCTTTAAGAGCTCTGTTCCTCACCCAAATTTGACTATGAGAAAGAGATAAGAAGCCCCTGACACTCAGGAGCTGCCCTGGCACCCACAGTCAGGCCTAGGCATTTTCCTGCTGAACATAAATCATTTCACAGAACACCAGCAAGGCCATCCGAGAACCAGGATGAATCAAGAGAGAAACGAGACCACTTTGTGATCAGGTTTGAACATGGACAAAACATGAATGTTTTCCTAGCCACAAAAATGACCAAACAAGCCCCTAACCTGGCTAATATGAGTGCCTACTGCTGCTTTACCAATGATCAGTTTAGATTTACTCTAGTCTTCCCTCCTTCTAGATGAGATTCATTAAGATGCCCAATCATAGAATTACCTCTGTCTCCTGACAGCCTCCAGTCCAGAGCAAACTCCTACTCCCCTAAACTCTACAATTGCCTAGCAAGAGCCCAAATCCTATAGAAAGTCTTTTAAACACCCCACGGTGACAGAGGCGTACCCCAGGGTGTATGGTCTCCCCTGTTGCTTGGAGCACTAAACCCAATTGTTCAGCTGCAGGGGTGTTCATGGGGGTCCTTGGCTGCAGAGCGTTGACAACACCCAGCAACCCATGATTCAGCCTCCATAGTTGTTGTGCCAAACCCCTATTAACCTCAGTAGGGAAGGCACCAGGTTCCAGAGACCAAAGAAGAGACCCAGAACCAGCATGGGGTTTCTGTTAGGGGCTTCCATACAGGGGAAAGAGCCCGGTGGTGGTGGGATAGTCCAGATAACTGCACAGCCCAGTGGCAGCAGGCTGAGCAGGAAAATCACAACTGCCTGCAAACACCATGCAGTTTATATAGCATTTTCATTTAATACCCTCCCCTTAACAATCTCCACCTGGCAATCTTCATTTAACCCAAAACTTGGGGCCTTAATCCACTGCATGGCCTGTGCTCCTTGGGATGGGATGGAGGCCTAGATGTTCCTCCTAGACAATGAATGAATCTCCGGGTTGGCCACTCCTGGATTCCCTAGCTCGGACCACACAGGCAGGTGTATGTGCCATGCAGGGTCGGTCTCAGGGTATGCTCAAGTTATTGCTGTCAGGTGTGTTTACTCTAAAATAGTATTCAAAGCCACTCCCAGGATTGAGCAAATGCCGAAGGCATTTTGTGAAGATGTAGGCTGTGTGGTGGTCCCCGCAGTTACCTTAGCTCCTGCTCCTGCCTCACCAGTAGGGGTTTGTAACTGGCTTAGAGGTGAGCTGCATGTCTGCCCACCTATCAGAGGTCAGCATGGAAGATGGCATCACCATCCCTCTCACCCAGCACCACCTGGCTACTGGGGGCTGCTCCCCACTCTCAACACTGCTGGTTTCACTATGATTGGGTGGGGCAAATAATTCTAGAAGAACTAAGTGCACTGTGGGCATTAACCATGTCATTTAAGAACAGTGGTTTTATACCTCTGTCCTCATACTCTAGAGTAACAGACTTTTCCTTGGTGGAAGCATCCACTTCTCTATCAGTGATCAAATAAGAGTAAGAAGATGATTAGGCTCAGTATACCATCAACTCAAAGTGGGCACAGGAGCATCTATATTATTAAAGTTCAGGAGGGAGAGTCCATGTCTAGGTTATAAAACTGAAATGGACAGCTTCAAATACCCACCAAAGTCCAGAATTTCACCATGGAGATATGATAGTCCTTAAAAAAGAGGAGATGCCAGACTGTCCTGAGAATCAGTTCTGATTAATATATCTATGAGGCGACTCCTCTCTCTGGCTCCAAACATACACCTACCAGAAATCGTCACCCTACACCTAGCAGTACTGGTTGGATTTCATTTTTAAAAAATTACTGTTGGCTGCTGTCTTGTACCTCCCCTATCTGAGAACTTGAGCCCTCAGCCTGTGTTGGGGGATGTGCTCGCATGGCTTCTCCTCAGTACACCAACATGGGTCTGTCTGTCTGGAAACAGCTTCCAGCTGGTTTGTTGTTGGCAGCAGTGTTCAGCTGCCCTGATCTAGAGAAGCCGCTCTCCTATCCATGGTTTTGTCCCCGTGGCCCTTGCCCTTGTCTACACAGACCTGGCTCACCTGCTTTCTTGGCGGGACCTACCCAATAGTCACCCACAGGATAGTACTCACCTTTTCTCTCTATTTTCTGTGTACCAGCCTCTCCTTTGCTCTCATTTTCTTTCCTACCCAGTTTAGGTTTTCTCCCCCTTTGCCATATCTTTTCCTCACCTCACTATTGTTTCATCTGAATTTTCTAGTGTTAGTAACATTCACCTTTGGATGGGAAAATAATCAAGTCAGGACATTACTCAGAATTAAACTAGATATCTCTAAGTTTTCTTTCAACACTATAATTTCATGATTCTTTGGAGCTACTGTTCTCCCCAACTTCTACCTGCTAAATAAATAATCCAGTTAGAACTTTCACTTTAGTCTGTACTTGACTCTATTTAGAGTTAATTTAGGAGACAGAATAATGGCTCATAAGTTTCTCAACCTCACTAATAAGCAAAGAAATTCAAATGAAAGAGGATTGTTTTCAATCCACCAAACTGACAAAAATGAAAAATATCAATTCCCAGGGTAGGAAAGTTGGTTGGCTGGTACTTTGGAATATATCATTCTGGAAAAGAATCTGGTAACATGTATTAATATTTTAAATATGCATATTCCACATTTGGAAATTTATCCTAAGGCCAAATAAGCAAAGATGTATATAAAATAATGTTAATTGCAGCACTGCATGTAGTAGAAAAATTCAAAACCACTTAAGTGTCCATCAGTAGGAGAGGGTTAATATGATATATGCATAATACTATGCAGATTAAAAAATAATCAGATTGATAAGTGATTCTCAACCCTGACTGCACTTGTGAATCCAGAAACACTTAAAAAACTCGTAATTCCAGGATCCACCCTCAGAGGTTCTGATTATCTGTTTGAGAATGAGGCCCAGTATTTGCACTGTTTTAAAGTGCCCCAGGTAATTCTAATGTGCAGTCAAGTTTGAGAACCACTCAACCCTTAATATGCGAGATGTTTCTATCAGCTCTAACAAGAAAGATGCCCATGATACACTGCAAGTGAAAAAATTAGGTTACTTAATTTGTTGATTATGATTTGTTAAATTGAACTAAAAATGGCCTGAGAAGGACTCTGTACTTCTATATTTGAGTCCTTGTGGACAAACTGTAATCTAACTTAATAGGTAGACAAGATTGAAAACCTAACGTAGGAGTATGTGCCTGTAACAAGAGCTGAGTCTTGGCCAATCCCAACAGCCATACTTCAACCACTCATACACTGCTGAGTGTTCAAACTGTGTTCACGTAAGGCAAATGTCAAGCTGTAACCAATCCAGCTGTTTCTGTACCTCACTTCCAATTTCTGTACATCACTTCCTGTTTTTTAATCTATAAATCTTCCACCACATGGCTGTACTGGAAACTCTATGAATCTGCTGTGATTCTGGGGACTGCCTGATTCATGAATCATTTATTGCTCAAACTCCTTTAAATTTAATTTGCCTGAAGCTTTTATTTTATCAGATTACATTTATTAACAAATTATACATGTGCATTAAAATATAAAAGTTTACACACAGTTATTTCTGAAGAGTGAATTACATATTTGCAGTCTGTTTTCAACCATTATCATATATTTCTCTTTTTTGAAAAAATGAAAAGGCTGTACAGGCTGAAAATGCAGAGAAAAAATGAAAACTGGCCTTCAGATGGCTTCTGAGTGCCAATAGGGACTTCCATCCTAAACCTGGTTTTATTTCTGTGGCTGACAACAGCAAAGTGTGTACTTAGAGACAATATGGTCATTGTATTAGTTTGTTCTCACACTGCTAAAAAGAACTACTTGAGGCTGGGTAATTTATGAAGAAAAGAGAGTGACTTGACTAACCATTCCACAGGCTATACAGGAAGCATGGCTAGGGAGGCCTCAGGAAACTTACAGTCATGGCGGAAGCAGGCACATCTTCACATGGTGGAACAGAGAGAGAAAGTGCTAAGGTGGAAGTGCTACACACTTTTAAACATCCAGATCTCGTGAGAACTCACTGACTGTCATGAGAACAGTAAGGGGGAAATCCACCTCCATGATCCAGTCACCTCCCACCTTCCCCCAACACTGGGGATTACAATTCATCATGAGATTTTGGTGGTGACATAGAGCCAAACCATATCACTCATCTTAGCTCAAGTCAAAAACACTGGCTTGGCTAAATAATTCATTATGGTTCCCTTCACCATGAATTTATGTTCTGCAGAAAGAAATAATGAAATGGAATATGTGCATCATCTTGTATTTTAGAAACAAAATGTTTAGGCAATCATTTCTAAATTCATACATTAAAAAAGTGTGTGCATACTTGAAGAGTTAAACTTTGTAGAAAGTATCTCGTAGGTGAACTGGCTTCAGTGGGCTTTATTGAAAATCATGATTTAGAGTTTTACCACATAGTAGAGTTCACTAAAAAATATTACAGCTCTCCAGGCCTGGTGGCTCATGCCTATAATTCCAGCACTTTGCAGGCTGAGGCAGGAGGATTGCTTAAGAACAGGAGTTCAAGGCTGCAGTGAGCTGTAATCATGCCACTGCACTCCAGCCCTGTCTCAAAAAGTAATTACAACTCAATAAAACTGGTGTGTGTGTGTGTGTGTGTGTGTGTGTGTATCATTGATTATAAGTCTGATATTTCTCTCTCCCTTCCTTCCTTGCTGTCTCCACCCTTGTAAACAAAACAAAACAAAAAAACTCCAACCAGTTTTCCCGGGGTCAGTCTACTGAAGAGCTGATTTCTACATATTGCATAAACTATACTATTCATGAATTTTAAAAAATAACTTAAACTCTCAGGTGATATCATCATTTTCTTTGTTATTTCTTTCTATTGCATACCACCTTCAGAATGATAAAGAGACTGAGGCTCTAGTCACAATTATATTCAGCTGTCAGGAATGATTAACTATCTTCCTTCTCCCCATGAAGTGCATGAGAATGCAACCATGCAAGTTAGGCTGATAGTGTCCCCCATCAGATGCTATGGCTCCTCTTGCCTCAGAAGAGAAAAACAGCATGGTTTTGTACTAGGTTATGGAATGAAGTCTGGGATGAATTTTCTGGTTTGTCTGGGGTCAGTCTTCTAGCAAGACTTACTTTAATTTTAAATTTTTTTAATTTAATTTTTTTTGAGACAGTCTCAGTCTGTTGGCCAGGCTGGAGTGCAGTGGCACTATCATGGCTCACTGCAGTCCTGACCTCCCAAGCTCAAGTGATCCTCCCACCTCAGCCTCCTGAATAGCCAGGACCACAGGCATGTGCCACCACGCCTAGCTAATTTTTAAAAAAATCTCTTTGGTAGAGATAGGGTTTCACCATTTTGCCCAGTATGGTCTCGAACTCCTGGGCTCAGGCCATCCACCTGCCTCATTATCTCAAAGTGCTGGGATTACAGGCATGAGTCACCGTGCCTGGGGAGCAAGACTTACTTTGCTTCAAGTTTTGTTTCCAGAACATTTAGGTACCAATTCTCAATATAGAATTCTAACTACAAAAGTCACAAGTTATAAGGCATTTTTGAAGCAGTCACTGTTCATGTCCATCTGTGTCTTTCTTTCCCTCCACTAGCATGGATAATTTGGAGTTAACTGTAGAGCAAATACTTAGGAAATTAATCCCACATGATTTTCAGGTTCAAGGTGAGAAAAAAAGGAGAAAGTACAGTTCTTGTACCTTGACACACTTTATTCCATCTGCAGAAGTGGCTGCAGCTCACATGTGTGACTCACGTTGGAACAGCGGGCTCACATAATAGCATCACGTGCTGGCAAAGTGTTCAGACGACAAGCCAGTTACCTCATTCGGCTGATGCAATCCTGGAATTTCCTGAATTGAAATACAATTTAGGACCAGAAGGGAGAGACCCTGGGCTGTTTGATTAGGGCATCACCTTTAGCTAATTCTAACCACCCCCACCTTTTTTTTCCCATTTGTCTATTTCCTTCTTTCCTTAGGTGTGAGGTAATAATACTAATTGGTAACAGTTACACTGTGCCATGCACTCATCTAAGAGTTTTACTCTAAATTGTCACAACAATCCTAGGAGGCAGGCATCCCATTTTTTTCAGATAAGGCAACTGAGGTGCAAAAATCCCATGTCATTGCTTTAGGTCACACAGGAGAAAATGTAAGGCTCTTCTCTTTGAGATGTATACCTGAGGATCTTTGCTTTTAGTGATCAGATTGTGTGTAAGTTTTCCAGGGAGTCCCACTCGTGGAAAGCCCACGACTGCCGTGAGCTGTGACTGAAGATGTTGCCACCTCAGTGTGGTCAATGGCTCTGTCATCCAGTTTTAACCTCCATATCAGAACTTTCTTTAAATTATATGTAGAATTTTTTATTTTTCTACTATTGTTTCAGATTTTTCTTAGTATTTTAAGATGGTTTTTAGTGTTTTACCAGAAAAGGGTCACCACTTAAGATTCCCCTACCCTTGCTTTTTAGGATTTAAGGAGTGGGATATAGTTATTTATTATTTAGTGTGTTAAGATTATTTTCAGATAATAGCAAATGGTCAAGTCTTAATCATTTTTATACCCCATTATTTTGTTCTGGATATAATACCAATATTTATATAAATAGACCAAAGTAGAAGGATTGCTTGAGGCCAGGAGTTCAAGATCAGCTTAGGCAACAACATAGCAAGACCCCATCTCTACAAAAAATTAAAAAAAATTAGCTGGGTGTGGTGATGCATGCCTATAGTCCCAGCTACTTGAGAGGCTGAGGTGGCAGGATCTCTTGAGCCAGGAGTTTGAGGCTGCAGTGAGCTCTGATTGTACTACTGCACTCCATCCTGGGCAGCAGATCGAGACCCTTTCTTTAAAGAAAAAAGAAACAGGCAAGGAATATATTAGCTTGATAATTATCTTTAGCTGTCACACAAAAAGTGAATACATCCTTCACATTCTGACATCATATAGGAATGGAGAAAACTATAAATATGTAAAAATCTTTGAGACCATATTAATGATGGATTCCATTAAGCCCTGGACATTTTGGTGTAACAATTCCACCTGACAGCTACACCAATCCCAACCACACCATGAAGGGAAGAAACACAGATCCGGTACAGATTGATGGTTCAAACTTACTGCCTGGATGCAAGGTGCCCAGAACAGGCATTTCTAACTCCTTCTGGCCAGGGATGAAATGTGAGACCTTTTGTTACTTTTGAGACACAGAGTTCAACTCTTGCTCTCACATGTTCCTGCAATTGTAGAATATTTTAAAGATTAAAGTCATGGTTCTTTAACATCACCTGTAGTTCAGGGGCCCAGACCTGTCCTGTTAAATCCCCTGACACAAGGCAAGTGCTGCTTCAAGATTCCTTTCTTATCTGTCAAGGTAAACAAAACAAAACAAAACCAGACTTGTCATGCCAAGCTCATGGAGGATAGACAGAACTCTATAGACAAATTAAAAGTCTATTTATAATCACAGATATGCAGTGAACTCAACACAATTGATGCTTTATTGCTTATTTGAAGATAAATTCCTATTTCTCCCACCTCTCCCTCTACCCAGTACATTTTAAATGTAATCAGTAGACTTAACAATTTAAGAGTACCCATAAATGAGGATACTAATAGGAATTAGCTGATTCGTCCCACAGAATCCTGAAAATGCTCATGAATTGGAAGTGCCAAGTATCTCAGAAGGTAGGGTTGTGTGTGTCAGTGTGTGTGTGTGTGTGTGTCTCTGTGTTTGTGTGTATGTGTGTTAAATGCACCTGATAGCAATAATTTACGCATACCCTGAGAATGACCCTGTATAGCAGGTGCACCTGAATGCGGTTCAGAGTTCCAAGCTAAGGAATGTGGGAGAGGACAACGCAGAGATTCATTCCTTATCTATAAGGAACATCTAGGCCCCATCCTGTCCTGTGGAATGTGGGCTGTACAGAGTATTGAGGCCATTTGTTTTGGGTTAAATGCAAGTTTCCAGGTGGAGCTTATTAGGGGGCAGGGGCTAAGTGAAAATGCTGTAAAAACTGCATGCTTTTTGCAAGTGGTTGTGATTCTTCTGCTCAGCCTACTGCCCCTGGGTCGTGGGGTTCTCCTGTTCTGCCCACCACCACTGGGCTTTCCCCTGTGTTTAGCCCCCAGTACAACCCCATGTCTTGTTTGCTGGCTCTGGGTCTCTTCTTTGGCCTCTTGAACCCATTGGAGTCTATAAAGGTTTGGCGCAACAGTGTGTAAAAAGCAAAGTCGGGGGACTGTTTGAAAGCCTGTATAAGCAACAGTTAGATTCCCAGGTTACCATCCACACTGTAAGTAGTCAGGTCCCACCTCTTCCCAGTACTAGTAGTGGAGGAGATACTTTGAAACTGAACTAGGAATAGAGAAGAGTGAAGATGAGATGACCCATTTGAAACAAAGTCAGTGATCTGCATTTGAAATTGTGAAGCCTTTTTCAAGTTCCCCTACTGAATTTCAGAATAACAATAACCAATCATACAACCACAAGCAGGATGTGGGGAGATGAACCACCTCAGAAAAAATACAGCGTCTCTCTAGAGACATTTGACGCAAGAAAATAGGGTCTGGAGGTAGGGAACCTAAGGCCAATTCCCACTGACTTCCTAGAACTGTATCAAAAGGAAAACCCCGACTTTCCACATCTAAGTAACAAAGAGACCACAGGCTACTCCCTTTGCAAACCACCCCCTCTTTCCTGCATGGCAGATGGAAAATTGAAAATACCCCTGATTGGTTGTTTTCCACAATCAGACTGATTGCTAGCCAAGTCTTCATTTGCATAGAAGTATAACTTTGTAACTTTACTTTAGCCTGTGAGTGGTTGTTTTCCACAACCAATCAGATGTTTGCATAGAGTGTAACCATTTAACTTCACTTCAGCCTTTGATTGATTGCTTTCTGCAACCAATCAGACTGATGTGGGCCACTACTTCATTTGCATGAGGTATACACCAAGTGGCCAATGGAAAACCTCTAGAGAATATTTAAACCCAGAAAATTATGTAACTAGGCTCTTCAGCTCCTGTGCTTGGGACGCTCCATTTCTGTGGAGTGTACTTTCGTTTTCAGTAAATCTCTGGTTTTGCTGCTTCATTCTTTTCTTGCTTTGTTTGTGCATTGTGTCCAATTCTTTGTTGAAGATGCCAAGAACCTGGACACCCTCCACCAGTAACACATTGACCTTTGGGGCTACATGAAGAAAAAGCCGGCTGGCCACCTGATTTCCCTGGAGTGTACTATTCATTCACACTTCTTGATTTAGATGTAAATATATATACAGTCATAGCAATGAAAAACACTGAAAATGAATTTAACAAAATTTATGAAAAAACTTCATTGGAAGGATGGATTGGGGAAGCTAAGGGAGTGTAACTCCTCCTCTGCCATGATAATAGATAACTTGGATAATTTCTAAAATTGGTGAATAAATAGCAAAGTTGCATATTTAGAAATATGAGGGTAAATGCTAGAACATGACAAAATTGAAAATAGTTACCTCTAAGGAGCAGAACAAGAAGATGAAGAAAGCAGAGGAATACTGTGTTTTATTACATACTTTTGATGGTTATATGGGTTTTTAAAACATATGGATGAGTTATTACTTTGAAAGTGACGTGATAGTAGTACGTTAGATTATTGACTTTTCAATTAATACTTTAGAGGTTACATACTTTAAACATGTCATAAATAACTCTGTTCCCTTCCAAAAGGAACCATATTGTCTTCTTTCAGGATGCTTCCTGAAAGTTAACTCTTTCAGGGAAAACAAAGAGATTTCCAGGGAGGAAATTCCAGGAAGACATTAGAACCCCAGAAGGGAAGTGGGAAGGCTGTCTTTCAGTAGACGCATCACTCTCTGTATATGAGCTGGGATACCTTTGCAGTAAATGGCTATTACCTTTCTAGAAAGTGAAAAGCAAGTGCTTCGTTATTTAAGAATGTTGTTGAGATGTATTCTGAGGAGATAAACTGTGGAATACCCCACAAACAAAAAATAACTTCCTCATTAATTATGCACGGTGAAAAGACTCTTTAAACCTATTTTTAAAACAAATTATCTGTTCATCAATATTAGTTAATGCCCCTGGCAGAAATCAAGACCAGTTACAGATATTAAATAGAGAAAATCTGCCTGGTCAGGAGATATAGGTCAGGCTTAATTATCTGATTATTCAGTAGAAAGAGTAATATGGATTATTTAAAGACTCCTTTGAGGCAATACGGAGTTCTCTCTAGAGTCTTCTTCTAAAGAAGTAACTAAATATTATGACCAAAGTGGAGATCTGAAGAAACAAGCTGCTAAGCAAAGAAAGTCTTAAAGGTATTCCACTTCCTCATAAATTTACCAAAACAAGTTTTAGTTCAATGTCTAATACATTCTTGTCTTTCCCTATAAAAGTGATCTCCCAGTTCAAGTAGTGATTCTCTTTAATGAGATCCAGACTATAAATGATCTTAAACCAGAAGAAATAACTAAATGTCATGAGGAAATCTCCAAGTCTAGCAATTTTGATAAAGCCTTGAAACCGTGACTTTGTCTAACATCCATCTTTCCACATTGGCTCTGTAAGACCTAACAGTAGGGAAGTGGCTCATCAAATATGTTGAAAGTCATGACAGTATTCCTGAAGAAATATAACAGGTAAAAACAAAACTGTATCATCAGCAATAATTTCAAAGCAAAACAATGCGTCAGCTTGTCTCTAAAAGTGTTCTGGGATAGTATTTAGAGATTTTGACCTTACATTTTTTATCTCTTAAAATTATACTCTAGTTGTTTATGTATTGGATAATGGCATTTGCTATTGAGGGCAGACACTGTCTACAAAGAAATAATTTAATGGAAAGGCTTGTTTTAGTCCATTTTCTACTGCTATAATAGAAAACCACAAACTGAGTAGCTTATAATAAACATAAATTTACAGGCATGACCTTGAAGATATTCCAGGTATCTGGAATATCCAGATATTTGTATATATCCAGACTGCTACAATAAAGTGACTATCACAATAAAGTGAGTCACATGTATTTTTTGATTCCCTAGTGTATGTAAAAGTTATGTTTACACTATACTATATTCTATTAAACGTGCAATAGCATTTTGTCCTAAAAAAGTACATACCTTAATTTTAAAATATTGCTAAAAAATGCTGATGATCACCTAAACCTTCAACAAGATGTAATCTTTTTGTGGGTGGAGGGTCTTGCCTTGACATTGATGGCCGCTGATGGGTCATGGTTACCGAAGCATGGGGTGTCTGGGCAATTTTTAAAAATAAGAGAACGGTGAACTTTGCCACATCAATTGACTCTTTTTATGAATATTTCTCTGTAGCATGTGATGCGGTTTGAAAGCATTTTCCCCACAGTAGAAAATTTTTCAAAATTGGAGTCAATCCTCTCAAATCCTGCCCTGCTTGATCAACTAAGTTTACGGAATAATCTAAATCCTTTGTTGTCAGTTCAGCAATGTTCATAGCATCTTCACCAGGAGTAGCTTTCATCTCAAGAAACCACTTTTTTTGTCCTTCTGTAAGAAGCAACTCATCTGTTTAAGTTTTATTATGTAATTGGAACAATTAAGTTACATCTTCAGGCTCCACTTCTAATTCTAGTTCTCTTGCTATTTCTATCACATCTGCAATTATTTTCTTTACTGCAGACTTGAACCTTTCAAAGTCATCCATGATGGTTGAGATCCACTTCCTCCAAGCTCCTGTTAATGTTGAAATTTTAATGTCCTCTCTATGAATCACAAATGTTCTTAATGGCATCTAGAATGGCAAATCTTTCTCGGCAGATTTTCAATTTATGTACATTTCCCAGATCCATCAGAGGAATCACTATCTATGGCAGCTATAGCCTTGTGAAATGTATTTCTTAAATAGTAAGACTTGAAAGTTAAAATTACTCCTTGATCCATGGGCTGCAAGATGGATCTTGTCTCAGCAGGCATGAAAACAACATGAATCTCCTTGTATGTCTCCATCAGACCACTTGGATGACCAGGTACATTGTCAGTGAGCAGTAATATTTTGAATATAATCTTTTTTTTTTCTGAGCAGTAGATCACAACAGTGGGCTTAAAATATTCAGTAAACTATGCTGTAAATGGATATGCTGTCATCCAGTCTTTGTTGTTTTATTTATAGGGTGCAGGCAGAGTAGATTTAGCATAATTCTTAAGGGCTCTAGGGTTTTCAGAATGGTAAATGAGCATGGGCTTCAACTTAAAGTCAACAACTGCATTAGCCCCTAGCAAGAGGGTCACCCTGTCCTTTGAAGTTTTGAAGCCAGGCATTGACTTCTCCTCTCTAGCTATGAAAGTCCAAATGGCATCTTCTTCCAAGAGAAGGCTGTTTTGTATACATTGAAAATCTGTGGTTTAGTGTGGCTACTTTCATCAATGATTTTAGCTAGATATTCAGGATAATTTGCTGCAGCCTCTACATCACCACCTGCCACTTCACCTTGCACTTTTATGCTATGGAGATGGCTTCTTTACTTAAACCTCATAAACCAACCTCTGCTGGCTTAAACTTTTCTTCCACAGCTTCCTCACTGCTCTGAGGCTTCATAGAATTGAAGAGAGTTTAAACCAAATCAGAGGATCACAGTTTAGCTTTATAAAAGGTAACCATAGAGAAGGGAACAATACAGACTATGACTCATGGGCAGTTCCCCCATGTCCCTTCCAGGCAGGAAAACCAAAGAAACTTTTACCAAGCTGGGAGAGAGGAATGAGAGAAAGAGTAAGAGGAGAGCAAGAGCTAATGTGCAGCCTGGTCCCAGGCTCCTGTAGTCAAACCCCTGGTAGGGGAACAGGTTGATGGAGCTTGGTTCAGTCACCAGAGCAGAAGGAGTCTATGCCCCACTTTCCACGCTGAACGGTAGGAGGGAACCCCGTGCACAGTGTCCCATGCCATGACGGGTAGCCTCAATAGAGTAGAAGTGGTGCCATAATATATTTGGTAGATGAAGAGAGCTTGAGTTATGCCCCACTGGTCTTCCATAACCTGAAAGAGACCTATGAGTTCCTGAGTCAGCCTCAAGTTGGGAGAAAAAACAGGGTGCACAGACCCGTTGTGCTACCTGGAGGCAGATGAAGAATAGCTGGTGGAAGAAGAAATAAAGGAATGTGGAATACTATATTGAAGCCTTTGTTCTTGGACCCTGAATAGTTCAAAGAACTAAACCTCTTTTGAGAGAGATACAGACACAAAGCATCAAGCAAAGTCATAAAGTAACTCAGGCCATAAGTGTGGAGGCTTAAGGGACATTTGGAAAGACTGAGTTTTGGAGAAAGACAAGATTTTATAGCTAGGCTTGAAAGAGAACACATTGTTAGTGATGCAGAAGCTGAAGCTAACTTGGGAGATATGGGCAGAGAGGAAACGAGGAGAGGACCACACCAGCCTGAGAGGGCCTCAGCGCAGGATGTGTCCATAGCCAGCCAAGGAGGGTTCTGTCTCTAGCAGAGAGGAGAGGAGATTTCAGTTTAGGAATCAGCCTACACTTTTTTTTTGCTCTTAAAGATAGCTGCTTACCCCTGTTGATGTAAATCAAGGGCCACCACGCACACTGCACACTATGTACAACCCTGTGAGGGAGTGATGCATGCACAGGCTAGGATAAAAATGATGCCCCTAGGGCTGTAAGATGTACTCTTCCTGCACAACTCTGCCTGAGGGCCTTGCCTAATGCATACCTTGAACTCATCCCCCATCAAGGGAAGCTCTGTCTGCATCACGACTGAAGCTTCCTGAGGGTAGGGTCAGCAGGAGAATGAAGGAAAGCCACCGATGAAGGGATGTGAGAATTTTACTGAAGGCCAAGGCCCCATAGGTAACCCTAAAGGGATTGCAAAGAGATATATTCTACACAGAGGCCTTCTTGGAAGTGGGGACATCTAGATCAGAATAAACATCTTTGTGGGGATCACACGTCCCCATAAAGGAAAATACATGAATTTGGAATTTTGGATAACTTGGAAAGTTTAAACCAAGTTATCAAGTTATCTTTCCCAAAATGATATTTGTTGCCCAGTGATTGTTTACCCATTAGAATGGCATTCTTTGGCTGGGTGCAGTGGCTCACGCCTATAATCCCAGCACTTTGGGAGGCTGAGGCTGGTGGATCATTAGGTCAAGAGATCAAGGCCATCCTGGCCAACATGGTGAAAACTCCGTCTCTACTAAAAATACAAAAATTAGATGGGCGTGGTGGCATGTGCCTGTAGTCCCAGCTACTCAGGAGACTGAGGCAGGAGAATCGCTTGAACCCGGGAGGTGGAGGTTGCAGTGAGCCGAGATCGCACTACTGCACTCTAGCCTGGCGACAGACAAGACTCAGTCTCAAAAAAAAAAAAAAGAATGGCATTCTTTGCTTCAGGGAAAGGCTGATTCAGCCTGTAACAAAGAAGGCAATTGAAGGGCTGAAAAACTGTGCGTGCATGCGTGTGTGTGTGAGTGATCTCTGTGTGCATGTGTGTGTGTGTGTGGTCTGTGTGTTTAAACTCAGAGCAGGCATTCTTGCCCGAAACCCTGCACATGCAATAGGTTTGAAGTCAGATGCAAAGAAATATAAGTTTATTTGTCGATAAAAATAGCCCCTAATTTCTACAAATGGTAGAAACATTTCATTCTGCCCCATGAAGATAAAAAACATCCAGTTTAAAACCTCATTTCTTTTGGAAAAATAACCAATTCAGAATTCAAATTTAATTAATTCGAAGTCAAACTCGATGCTTAGGCTTTAAAAAATCTCCTTTTCCCTTTGCCCCAGAGGTATGCTGTGAGTGCAGATGGCAGGTGGCATGTATCCAGCACTGCAATGTGGAGAGGAGGGCCTGAGCCTCTGTGACCTCCACTCCTTGCTGGCCTCAGCCAAGGTGTCTGTCTCTCCTGTGTGCACCACTGGCTACTGCTCCTGCCAGCCTGTGCTGTAAAGGCCTGTGGTGCTTGTGCTGAACTCCTGCTCAAGGTGTCTGCCCTCCTTAACTGGAATCCAGTCCTCGGGGCCGTGGCCCTCTCAGAGGCTGTGCCTCCTGCACAGAGGCATGTGGCCTCTGGAGCTCACCCATGATACACACGACACCAGAATCCCCATGGAAAACCACTCTCCTAGAGTGCTGCTCTACTTCATTCCCATGTCAGTGTGGGGCATTGTTTAAGGCAGGGTCCTTCAAAATTTCCAGATGGAAATGGTACATCACCCCCCAGAACCGTCCCCAGCCCTAACCTCTAGAGGAATAGCCAAAGTCAGATTCTCCCTCCCTACCCAGCCCCATTCACAGAGTTGGAGAGCCCTGTCCTCCTCAGACTCTCTCCAAACGAGAAAGGGTTTTTATTGCCTTTTTTTCTGTGACAGCAAGTGGCCATGACCTCATGTTCTCTACTCTATGGTTTACATTAAAAATTCTTAACTTAGCCCTCTATGCTTTGGATCTAGATATTTAAAAGCAATGTTTTGTAAGTGAAAGACAGAACAAAACCCTGTTCCATCTCAGTTGGCTGGCCTTTGTCATCGGTGTGCAGGTCATCAGCCTGTTCTCCAGTCCATCCCTACCCTGCCCCTGCCCAGCATTCTTGTCTGGGGACCCTGATGCTTGCAAACCCCATGGCAACTGGCTCTGGCTGGGATGGCCACTGGGAGATGCTAGCAGGAGATAAAGACGGGGGTGGCAAAGGAGAAGGCTGGGTATTTCCCTCTACCTCAGTGATAACTCTGCAGGAACTGACCCTGTGGATGCAACTTCCCTGTAGTTACACCATCTGCTCCCTTGTCTCTCCAGTCTTGGGGGTGGTGGTAATCTCTGGGTGACTTTGCCATCCACTCTTTGGTTTCTTACCTCCTCCATTTCCTTTTTATCCAGTTACCTATGTAATTTTTCTCTAAGTTCTTAGAGTGGTTTCTATTTTCCTGGTTATACTCTGATGATGTATCTAACTTCCAAGACTCTTGATGCTTTTTTTTTTTTTTTGAGATGGAGTCTCACTCTGTCACCCAGGCTGGAGTGCGATGTCATGATCTCGGCTCATTGCAACCTCTGCCTCCTGGGTCCAAGCGATTCTCTGGCCTCAGCCTGAGTAGCTAGGACTACAGGTGCACACCACCATGCCTGGCTAATTTTTGTATTTTTAGTAGAGACGGGATTCGCCGTGTTGGCCAGGCTGGTCTTGAACTCCTGACCTCAGGTGATCCACCTGCCTCGGCCTCCCAAAGTGCTGGGATAACAGGCATGAGCCACCGTGCAGGGCCGCAAATACTCTTGCTTCTGAAATGGGCTTCAGGAGTTCAACAGTGACCCTTTGTATTCCTGCTATAAAAATCCTAACTCTTCTTAAGACAAGGGATGCTAAATTAGGGGAAAAGTCATGACCAAAGAAGTACAAAAATAAAAAAGCATATTAATATATTTCAAACAATTTCACCACCAGAGCATCCACAGCACTGTATTGTTACGTGAATAGACATTTTTGCTGCCCAGAATATACGCCCTATATGCTCACAGGGCAGAGTTCTCAGATGTTCCTGTACTCATGTGATCTTTCTTTGATCCTACACCATGTCTCTTACCTCTTACTTTTAGCAGATTATATCCCATTCAATAGCATCCAAAAATCTTCTGCTAACTTTTTGGAGAACTCAGGGTAATGAAGTAATGGTGTGCATGTTCAGTTTTAACAAACCAGATTTTACACACTAACCAAAATGTGGATTCAGTAAAGAGTTTTAGAATATCAGTGTGTAATGACTGGTAATGGCTGGTTCAACAAATATACTAAAGTTTGAAGATCCAAATGAGTCCACACAGAGGTCACACGAATCAATTGTCTGTTAGGCCAGACAGGTAATGTACATGGTGAAGGTAGGTCCTATGTGTTACAAAGGGAGCAGAGGGACTGTGAAATCCAGAGAGGATGTGTGTGATCTCATAGGGAGATTCTCCACCCAGTGTCAGGTGATTCTAGCATCTGAGAATGGGGACCCATTATGATGCAATTTTTGAATTTTTAAAGAGAAGCCAGAAATCTAGACTGTATGTGAAAATCTCATGACTTGTAAAGTAATATCAATTAACTAAAATTTTTTTTAAAACATTGTGCAAATTTAATAAAATCTGTCTTGAGCTACATAGGACCCCAAGTCACCAACTTGCAATCTCTATCCTAATTTGACATTTTACATTGCAGCAGTATATATGATATGCTCAAATAAGGCTGCCTTAACATTATAAAACTTGCTGACTGATGTTTTAGACTTACCTTCATAATATGGCATAGTTTTTGGAAGATTCTCATTAGTATGAAATCTATATCCTCTTTTCATGGTGGGCCAAATTTGTAAAAATAGCCAAAAATAACAATAACATGTATACCTTTTATAATCAGAAAAAATTTAGCCCACCATTAAAGGAGGATATGAAAGCTAAATTTGGTAGGCCAAATTTTTTATCCAGAAAAGTATTCCAGTAACTTCCCATTTCTCTTGGCTCCCAAGCTACATGTATCTAGCACAATGCTAGAGATTCAAAAACATACTCAAAAAATCCCTGACTTCAAGAAATTCCCATTCTACTCCTTCCAATAGGTAGAAGGCCTATGACTGTGGCAGCAGGGCATTCCAACTGCTTGAGGGAGGGAATGTGGAGGAGCCTGGTTCATTTATTTAAAGCAATATAGCCCAGTACTACATCTCAGATCTTATCTCTGCCAAGAAAGCTGCACTGTCATGCTTTTCTGCCTGTGTGTTTGTGCATTACTCTCCACTTCAGCCTATTGAAACATCACTTTAACTTCAAAACTCAAATACACCATATCCAAAACTCTGCTAACTTTTTGGAGTTATTCTTTAAATTTCCATAGAACATTTTATTTGTATTTTGACATTTATATTCTGCTTCGAAATACAGATTCTTCCATTCTTGTCTTATCCTTCATAGACCATAAAGCCACTTCAGGTATCGTCTACATATGGTATTACAGCACTGGCAGGGCCTAGCAGACAAAGTGGGCACTCTTAAGATTTGTTTTGAGTTGCTTAGAAGATGCATTCTCCATCTAGTGGTAAAACTGAAAAACTGCATGTAACTTTTGCCTTCTCTAACACAATTATGATATAAAACTGGAAATAATACCAAATAATTTTTTTAAAATAGTACCTCATTGATACTACAGATTGTTCAAGTCTTAATCTATTTTGATAAAACTGTGAAAAAGTAACTATGTTACTTTTCAAGCTGACATAAATCTTTCTTACAGCATATTTGATTAAAACACTTTATCTAAGCTGGGAGTGGTGGTGCCTGCCTGTAGTCCCAGCTCCTCAAGAGACTGAAGTGGGAGGATCACTTGAGCCCAGGAGTTCAAGGCTGCAATGTGTAGTCATCATGCCTGTGAATAGCCACTGTGCTCCAGCCTGGGTAACAAAGTGAGATCCCTTCTCTAAAACAAACAAACAAAACTTTGTCCAAGAAATTTCTCTAGATCAGGGGTCCCCAAACTCTGGGCCGTGGACCAGTTCTGGTTCATGGCCTGTTAGGAACTGGGTGGCACAGCAGGAGGTGAGCTGCGAGTGAGCATTACCACCTGAGCTCTGTCTCCTGTCAGATCAGCAGCAGCATTAGATTCTCATAGGAGCACAAACCCTATTGTGAACTGCACATGTGAGGGATCTAGGTTGCATGCTCCTTATGAGAACCTAATTAATGACTGATGATCTGAGGTGGAACAGTTTCATTTTGAAACTCCATCACCACCCGCAAATGGTGGAAAAATTATCTTCTAAAAAACCAGTCTCTAGTGCCAAAAAGATTGGGGACTGCAGCTCTAGATGATAAAAGGTGAGAAACACAATCACAAGGTTCCTTTAAATAGGTAAGTTTACTTTTTATATCAAGTGTAGACATGGATTTGTCACTACTGATTTCTTTTTTTTTTTTTTTGAGACAGAGGTTCATTCTTGTTGCCCAGGCTGGAGTGCAGTGGCGCAATCTCGGCTCACTGCAACCTCTGCCTCCCAGGTTTAAGTGATTCTCCTGCCTCAGCCTCCCAAGTAGCTGGGATTACAGGTGTGCACCACCACACATGGCTAATTTTGTATTTTTAGTAGAGACGGGGTTTCACCATGTTGGTCAGGCTGGTCTCAAACTCCTGACCTCAAGTGATCCACTCTCCTCGGCCTCCCAAAGTGCTGGGATTACAGATGCGAGCCACTGCGCCTGGCCTATCACCACTTATTTCTGACTCATGACTAAAGGTAGATATTCTCAGACTCTTCTAGTTCAGCAAACTTGTATTTGTGGAATTCATGAACTAAAGGATTCTCTACAATATCTGGTTCTTAGTAGAATTCGAGCTATTAATCACTCAAGGTTAATTCCAGAGAAGTTAAGTCTAATTCTAAAAAATGTACATTTTTACAGCAGTGTTTACAGTAGGATTGGCAGTAGCTTGGGGCCTGCCCAGGAATCTAGGGGTCTTACCTGACTGATCTTCATGCATTTGCAGCTTTCGTATTCCAGTTCCTCCTTACTCTCCATTTCCCAGGTTTAACAGGATTTCAGGGGAAAACAGTTCTTACCAGCAATGGTGTCTACCCTGGTTAGTTGGAGACCTAGCTTTAGCAATGGTATTTTTTTTTTTTTTTTTTTTTGAGACGGAGTCTCGCTCTGTCCCCCAGGTTGGAGTGCAGTGGCGCGATCTCGGCTCACTGCAAGCTCTGCTTCCTGGGTTCACGGCATTCTCCTGCCTCAGCCTCCCGAGTAGCTGGGACTACAGGTGCTCGCCACCACGCCTGGCTAATTTTTTTGTATTTTTAGTAGAGATGGGGTTTCACCGTGTTAGCCAGGATGGTCTCGATCCCCTGACCTTGTGATCCGTCTGCCTCAGCCTCCCAAAGTGCTGGGATTACAGGCGTGAGCCACCGTGCCCAGCCAAGCATTGGTATTTTTTTAAAACTGGCTTCCTAAAAAAAGAAAAAGAAAAATTAAGGTAGTTTTGACATTCAGGCTGAAATAAAATGATGATACAGTGCTGTCATGAGCTGAATTTTTAAATGTCATGTATTATGTAGAACAGCTATCCCCAACCTTTTTGGCATCAGGGACCAGTTTTGTGGAAGACAATTTTTCCATGAACAGGGATGGGGGTAAGTGGTGGGAGGGGTGGAGGTTGGAGGAGGGGTGGTAGTGGTGAATGATTTGGGATAAAACTGTTCTACCTCAGATCATCAGGCATTACTTAGATTTTCATGAGGAGCGCGCAACCTAGATCCCTCGCATATGCAGTTCACAATAGGGTTCACAGTCCTATGAAAATCTGATGCCTCAGCTGATCCTCACAGGAGGCGGAGCTCGGGCAGGTAATACTCGGTTGCCCGCTGTTCACCTCCTGCTGTGTGGCCAGGTCCCTAACAGGCCACTGACTAGTACTGGTCCACAACCCAGGAGTTGGGGACCCCTGATGCAGACAATCATTCTAGTTTTGTTCTGTGTAGCTCTTATATTCTTAAGCAAAAAATGTCTGGCATTAACTACAATTATTGTGGTACAGTTTGCCCATGGGTGATAGATTGAAAAACATGGCCACCATATTTTTCAGTTCTTCTCATCAACAGGTAGAGAAACTACTCAGTTTTCTACTAGTTCTCCATCTCTTGAACCTGGGTTGACCATTTGACTTGCTTTGACCAATAGAATGTGGTAGAAGTGACAATGTACAAGTTCTAGACACTCAGCTTCATGGTGCTTAAGGGCCCCTAAGGTCACTATGTAAGGAAACTGGTCTAGTCTACTGAAGACAAGACAGCATGGGGGAGAGAACCAAGATGCTATAGCTGATAGCTGGTGCCAACTCCCAGCCCTGTGAGTGAAGCTGTTTGGGTCTTCCAGCCCAGCTTAATGCAGCCAACTAAGTGAGCCCAGGCAAGCCCAGCAGAGGAACTGTCCAGCTAACCTGTAGAGCATGGGAAGTAAGATATTAGTCAAAGCTAAGCCATGGGGCCAGCCCAAATTCAAGGGAAAGGGAGATGGCCTGTATCCTTTGATATGTGGAACTCAACAGAATTTGCAGTAATTTCCATCCGTCATAGTATCTATGTTTATTTATCTATTGCTTTGTAACTAGCTATCCCAAAGGTTAGTGATTTAAAACAACCACCACCTATCTATCCACAATTCTGCAATTTGTGTTTGCTGGACTTAGGACAGTTCACTGCCTGCAGCTGGGAATTCAAGATAGTTTTACACATATGTCTGGTGTCTCACTGTGATGCCTGGGACATCTGGGGCTTGGCATCTTTCTCTCTGCACGTGCTCTATCCATCTGGGTAGCTGAACCTGTTTCCATGGTGGCTTGGGGTCTCCAAGAGGGCAAACGTGGAAGCTGCCTGGTCTTTTAAGGCCTAGACCCAGAATCTGCACAGTGTCACTTCTGCTGCATTCTGTTTGTCAAAACAAGTCACAAAGCCAGCCCAGATTCAAGAGGAGAGGAAATCAATTTCATGTCACAATGAGGGAGATAGAAAAGATTTTATGCTCATCTTTAATCTACCATAGTTTATTCTTTGGCCATTGATTGTTTGCATTTCTTCTGCATGTGAAATACATTCATATCCTCCCAAGAAGCCCCAGTTAGATCTCTCATTCAATATGGAAGCAGTTCAGTGTTCAGAATCTCACTATCTGTCTCAGGTCTAGATGTGAATTAGACTGCTTCAATGCAGCTTTTTCTCAATCTGGAAGTTTGTGAACTAATAATTCAAGTTATCTGCCACCATCACTGCCCTCCCCCAACCCCAGATATCATAGTGTGAAAGCGATGAGATAACTGTAAGAGATACTCCCATTCCCAAGGGGAGGAGATTGAAGGCACATGGCAGGCACAGATCCTTAGCAATTCTGAAATCCAGCCAGGCACACGTTGCCAGTCCCCACGACTCCAGAGGCAGGACTGTTTCCTGATGAAGGCCTGTTTCTGCTCCCTGCAAATGGTTACTTAATTCGCTGTTATTTGGCTGTTGGCTCCATCCTGAGACCATTTCCCTTTTCCATGACAAATGGTTCATTTTTGCAGCTGAGTAATTCCTCAGTTGGCGTCTCACTCATGGTAAGTTGGGGATCCAGAGGTCTCTCTTCATTTTGAATTGCCTTTGTTCCTTTAGTCTGTGTACAACTTCTTTAAAGAAGTGGGTTTTCTATATATTAAATTATAGCCTATTCCATTAGACAAGTCACACACACATCTACACATCTCTTGGAGCAAGATCTCTATGCTTTGTGAGGTCTTATAACAGGTCTTACAGCCACACCCTCAATTTAATTTTGTAGACTAAGGTCACATTATGCCAGCAGGTTCCTGACACCATTTCTTACATTGAGAACCCCTGGGGAGAGAGTTTTATTTTCCGTCCCAGCAATCCATAGTCCAGAACTATTAACTCTAAATTCTCCTTGGAAATGGAATTGCTCTTCCTTTGGTTCATGTCTCCTTCCCATATTTTATCATAGGCAGCTAAAATAAACAAATTAGCCCCTTCGGCATTCAACTTGGAAATTTCCTTTAGCCAGATCAAGTTTTCTATCTTCCGTGTAACTGTAGCCATCAGCTTCACTAATTGTTCCACTATCTTGAAACACAGATGACCATCTTTGCGGCCTCTAATAACAATTTCCGTGCTGGCTTGCCATGCTTCCATCCTTCCCCATGGCTCAGTCTCAGAATCACCTGTGTTAGGCCGGGCGTGGTGGCTCACGCCTGTAATCCCAGCACTTTGGGAGGCCGAGGCGGGCAGATCACGATGTCAGGAGATCGAGACCATCTTGGCTAACACGGTGAAACCCCATCTCTACTAAAAATACTAAAAATTAGCCAGGCGCGGTGGCGGGCGCCTGTAATCCCACCTACTCGGGAGGCTGAGGCAGGAGAATGGCATGAACCCGGGAGGCGGAGCTTGTAGTGAGCCGAGATAGCGTCACTGCAGTCCGGCCTGGGCGAAAGAGCGAGACTCCGTCTCTAAAAAAAAAAAAAAAAAATCACCTGTGTTAGGCTTCTGTTACAGCAGCACCCCACTTCCAAAGACTAATTTCTGTTTTAGTTTCTGTTTTTAGAAAAAAATCACCCCAAAATGTAATGGCTAAAAATAACTTTTTTTTTTTTTCCTGAGACAGAGTCTCACTCAGTTGCCCAGGCTGGAGTGCAGTGGCGTGATCTCGTCTCACTGCAACCTTGGGCTCCCAGGTTCAAGTGTTTCTCATGCCTCAGCCTCCTGAGTAGCTGGGATTACAGGCGTGTGCCACTTCGCCTGGCTAATTTTTGTGTTTTTTGTAGAGACGCGGTTTTGCCATGTTGGATAGGCTGGTCTCGAACTCCTGAGCTCAAAGCAATCTGCCTGCCTCGGCCTCCCAAAAGTGTTGGGATTAGAGGCATGAGCCACCGTGCCCAGCCCATGTTTTTAATGTATCATGAATGAACAAATAAATAAATGAATGAATGAAGTAACTAAATATTACTGTAAAGGAATTTATAAGTAAACACATTTACATTTACAGAAGCTATGTTTAAGTTTTAAGCAACTCTTGACTATTAATAACCAGGAATAATTAAAATTTGGAGGGGGAACTGGTCTTAACATTGGATATAGCTTGCTGAAATATTTAAAAATATGATATATTTAGGATTTGCTTCCAAATAATTTGGAGAAGTGGGAAAAATGGGTTGAGGTATAGATGAAATGAGATTTACTTACTATGAGTTGACAATTATTTAAATTGGGCTAAAGCTACATGAAAGCTCATACTCTTCTGTTCATTTTCATACATTTGAAATTTTTATAATAAAAAGTTTAAAAATTACATGTAGAATATTAAGGGACTGAAGAGCATTAGAAGGATTGTGAATTTTTTTGCAATTATTAATTTATTAACATTCCCACTTTTCCTACTTTTCAAACGAGATTTCTATCTTCATACGATGGAAGGGAGGTATTTTAAAAGATCATCTGGAAACTTCTTTTTTATTATCTTCATTGACTAGTCAACCTGAGCATTATTTCATTGTTTCATTTAACGTGCAGTTGACCCCATTTTAAGATATTCCTGGAACTCTGGATGCATATCAAATTTCTGTAGCGCAAATCATTTCCCAATTGATTTTCATTCCATTTTGAAGACATGCTCTCATACCTCCTGTTGACTTCCCAGTCTGCTAATTATAGCTCAAGGCAGGAGATGGGAAGTGCAGAAGCTCATATAAGCCCTGGCATTTTGCCTTAATCTGAGGCTCAAGGCAGGTATCTGATGCAATGAGTTTTATGTGCTCTGCCTAGATCAAGAAGAAGCCAGGAAGGGCAGGAGTTTGCTCCAGCAGATGCCTTCCTCAAGCTGACAGCCGCTTCGCTGGCTCTGATAATCAGTCTGAGGAGTTGCTCAACTGCTGGTAGAATTCAATGAATAAGGGGCTTTTAATTATTACACATCTTCCATACACATCTTAATGCTGGGGAACATAAAAGAAATATAACTTGGTGCCTGGTATCAAAGAACCTAAAGACTTAAAGGGCCCGGAACAAGTACAGCATTACAGCATAATCTAATATTCTCTACCCAAGGCAACACTGGATCTAGAAGAAAACCAATATAAGGCTGAGTGTATATCCTGGGCATTTGTTTAAAGAATCAGGACTATGGGCCCAAATCATTTAGTGATAAAGTCCTGCTCCTGAGTGAGCAATGGAATAGATGATGGAGTTGTTTGTGCAGAAGACCAGGCAGCTAGTTTTTGGCAGGCCAGAATGCTGCTCTTACCCTCCTAAATACCCCTAGAGTTATAACTAGGGAAATCCATTCAAGAAGAAATATTTTGTGGCATTTCTGCTCCTGGAGTAGAGACAAGGAGCCAACTGTGAATTTGTTTCAGTGGAATTCTCTTTGTTAGGGGATTTGTCCTCATCCACAGTTCATACACACACCGCATAAAATGCTGTCTGATTACAAAAGGTGGTTGGAGAAAGGTCAAGAAACAAGAATGCAGGAGATCTGGTTTCTAGTTCCAAACGTAAAGAGCTTGGAAGTTGCAACTTCGTCCTATAACAAGTAAATAGCTAAACACATTGAAAAATTAGCTACTATTCTTGGATCCATAGGAGAGATGAAGACACAGGACACACTGCTGCTCCTAAGATTGGAGAGATAAACAGGTGGGTACAGGGAGTCATGGCTTACCAGGCGGAGACTCATGAGTGGAAACCACCACTGGAGCCAGTGCCAAGTTAGGAACACCTGAACTGTAATTGATGAATTGCTGGAGAGTCAGTGTGAACAAAACCTGAGAGTTAAAAATAACTCCAGGGGAACCCAGTCATAGGGGGACCCTCATGCTTTTATGAGTTTTATCTCTAGGAGCTCACCAGGTTATTACAGTAAATACTAGAGAAAAATCTCTTTGTGCTTCCGGGAAAGGATGGGAGGGAAGGAAGCATTTTGAAATATTCCAGAGCACTCTGTTCTTCTTAACATATTCTGCTCTCAGGAGAAACCATTTAACTAGAGCCTAACCTGCTGGGGCTACTGGGGTTTTATCACAACATAACTGAGAAAAGGGACATATCTAACTCCAGTCTACTCCAGACATCGTGTTTCACCTAAGGGCAGGGGTAGAGGGGGAACTGAGAAGTACCTGTGAGGTTCACAGTCCAGAGGCATAGGCTCACCAAAAGACTGAGACCTAATCACAGGACTACACAATGCTTTCCTTTCCCCTGCACCACATCACCACATTATTATTTTATTTATTTATTTTTTTGAGACGAGGTCTCAGTTGCCCAGGCTCGAGTGCAGTGGTGCGATCTCGGATCACTGCAAGCTCCGCCTCCTAGATTCATGCCATTCTCCTGACTAAGCCTCCCTGGTAGCTGGGGCTGCAGGCACCTGCCACCACACCCAGCTAATTTTTTTTTTTGTATTTTTAGTGGAGACAGGGTTTCACCATGTTAGCCAGGATGGTCTCGATCTCCTGACCTTGTGATCCTCCCACCTCAGCCTCTCAAAGTGCTGGGATTACAGGCATGAGCCACCGTGCCTGGAGCACATCACCACATTAGTAAGGCCTATTTACAGCTGTTCATTTTGCCATTTACATCATATACAGTTATGAAGAAAATAATTACACCAGCCTGGGTAACATGATGAAACCTTCTCTCTACAAAAATTACATAAAATTAGCCAAGCATGGTGGTATGCATCAGTACCTAGCTACTCAGGAGGGTCGCTTGAGCCTGGGTTGTTGAGACTGCAGTGAACCCTCTGGCCTGGGTGACAGAGCAAGACACTGTCTTAAAAAAAGGAAAAGAAGGCTGGACGCAGTGGCTCATGCCTATAATCCCAGCACTTTGGGAGGCCAAGGCAGGAAGATCACCTGAGGTCAGGAGTTCAAGACCAGCCTAACTAACATGGTGAAACCCCGTCTCTACCAAAAATACAAAAATTAGCCAGGCATAGTGGCGGGCACCTGTAATTCCAGCTACTCTGGAGGCTGAGGCAGAATAATTGCTTGAACCCAGTAGGCAGAGGTTGCATTGAGCTGAAATCGTGCCATTGCACTCCATTCTGGGCGACAGAGCAAGACTCTGTCTTAAAAAAAAAAATTATGAGGCATTCTAAAAAGCAAGCAGTACAATTTGAAGAGACAGAGTAAGCATCAGAACCAGACATAACACGTAACAGGGATGTTGGAATTAACTTAAAACAACTATGATTAACAGGATAAGGCCTCTAATGGATAAAGGAGGACAACATGCAAGAACAGATGAACAATGTAAGTAGAGAGATGAAAATCCTGAAAAAAAAAAAAGAAATGCTAAAGATAAAAAACATTGCAACAGAAATAAAGAATGTCTTTGATGTGCTTATTAGTAGACTGAACATGACAGAAAAGAATCTCTGGGCTTGAGGATATCTCAACAGAAATCTCCAAACCTGAAAATTAAATGGAACAATGAATAATAATAAAAAAGAACAGAATATCTAAGGACTAAAGGACAGCTACAAAGGTGTAGCATATATACAATGGGAATACTAAAAGGAGAAGAAAGAGAAAAAGAATGGAAGAAATACGTGAAACAATAATGACTGAGAATTTCCCCAAATTAATGTTAGACACTAACCCACAAATCAAGGAAGCTCAGAGGACACCAAGCAGAATAAATGCCAAAAAAAAAAAAAAAAAAAAAAAATCCAAGTCCCCAAACAAACACAAATGACAAGTAGGCATATTATTTTCAAACTACAAAAAATCAAAGAAACAAATCCTGGAAAAGCCAGATGGAAAATAAGTTACATATAAAGGAAGAAAAACAAGAATTACATTTGACTTCTCAGAACCGTGCAAGCAAAAAGGGAGCGGAATGAAATATTTAAGGTGTTTAAAGGGAAAAAACCTGCCCATCTAGAATTGTGTACACTGCAAAACTATTCAAAAGTGAAGGAGAAGCTGGGTGCGGTGGCTCACGCCTGTAATCCCAGCACTTTGGGAGGCCTAGGCAGGCGGATCACAAGATCAGGAGTTTGAGACCAGCCTGGCTAACACAGTGAAACCCCATCTCTACTAAAAATACAAAAATTAGCCGGGTGTGGTGGTGCGCACCTGTAATCCCAGCTACTCTGGAGGCTGAGGCAGGAGAATTGCTTAAAACCTGGAGGAGGAGGTTGCAGTGAGCCGAGATCGTGCCACTGCACTCCAGCCTGGGCGACACAGCAAGACTCCTTCTCAAAAAAAAAAAAAAAATAAAAATAAAATAAAAGTGAAGGAAATGTAAATACTTTCTCAGACAAACAAAAATGGAAAGAATTTGTTGCCAGTAGACCTACCTCGAAAGAAATGTTAGAAGAGGTTCTTTAAAGAAGAGAAAAATAATATAGGTCAGACACTTGGATCTACATAAAGAGCCCTGAAGAGGAATTTGTGAAGATAAAATAAAAACTTTTATTTTTCTTATTCTTAATTGATCTAACAGATAAACAGGGTCTACATAAAGGACGTGCATTGAAGAGGAATTTGTGAAGATAAAATAAAAACCTTTATTTTTCTTATTCTTTATTGACCTAAAATATAAGTTCAAAGTAACAACAATGTATTCAATTATATATACTTATGCATATATCTATATGTATGTGTATCTATATATCTTGAGGAAAAAACAAATATAGGCTAGGCATGGTGGTTCACACCTGTAATCCCAGCACTCTGGGAGGCTGAGGCGGGTAGATCATTTAAGCCCAGGGGTGTGAGACAAGCCTGGGCAACACAGTGAGATTTCGTCTCTAGTGGTGCATGCCTATGGTCCCAGCTACTTGGGAGGCTGAGGTGGAATGTTCAGTTGAGCCTGGGAGGTTGGGACTGCAGCGAGCCATGGTTATGCCACTGTACTGCAGCCTGGGTGACAGAACGAGACTTTGTTTAAAAAACAAAAAACCCAAATATATATATAAACACGTACATATATATGTATGTACATACATATACAGGTATATGTATGTACATACATATACAGGTATATGTATGTACATACATATACTGGTATATGTATGTACATACAAGCACTTATATATAAGTGAAATACTGGTACAAGAAATAGGAGGGAGAAATTAGGAATATTTTGTTATTATCAGATACTTCTAATATCTGTGAAGTCATATAGTGTTATTTGAATGCAGCCTTGAATTAGTTGTAAATGTGTATCGCAAACTTGAGGGCAACCACTGAAGGAGCTTAAAAAGAAGTATAGCTAATATGCTAAGAAAGAAGAGAAAAAGGAATCATATAAACTGCTCAATTAAAGCCATAAGAGACAGAAAAAGAGTGAAGGCAAAAATAGGAAGAAAGAACAGGGGCAAAAAATAGAGAATGAAATAAATATGGCAAGTATTAATCCAACTATATCATTGATCACTTTGAATGTCTGTGGTCTAAATGCACCAATTAAAAGACAGAGATTGTTAGAGTGGATCAAAAAATGAGATCCAACTATATGTTTTCTGCAAGAAAACCATATTAAATATAAAGACACATATAGATTAATAGTAAATGGATGAAGTAAAATATGCCATGCCAACATAAATCAAAAGAAATCAGGAGTTACTATATTAATTTTAAAGCAGATTTCAAAGCAAGGAAAATGATCAGGAATAAAGAAAGACATTGCTTAATGATGAAGGAGTCAGTTGTCCAAGGAGCCATAATAATCCTTATTATGTATGTGCCTAACAACAATTAAACTATGTGATGCAAAAACTAATAGAACTGCAAGGAGAAATAGATGAATACATTATTGTAGTTGGAGACTTCAGCACTCCTCTATCAGAAGTGAACAGATCCAGCAGGCACCAAATCAGTAAGGACAGAGTAGAACACCATCAATCAACTGGATATAATGAAAATCTGTAGAGCACTTCATCCAACAGCAGCAGAATACAGATTCTTCTCAAGCTTACGTAGAAAGTTTACCAAGCTAGACCACATTCTGAGTCATAAAACACACCTTAACAAATTTAGAAGAATAGAAATAATACAATGTTTGCTCTTAGACCACAATAGAATTAAACTAGAAATTAAAAAAAAAAGAAAGAGGCTAGATGAAGTGGTTCACATCTATAAACCCAGCACTTTGGGAGGCTGAGGCAGGCAGCTTGCTTGAAGCCAGGAGTTTAAGACCAGCCTGGGAAATGCAGTGACACCGCTACAAAAAAATTTAAAAATTAGCCAGGCTCCTATAGTCCCAGCTACTTGGGAGGCTGAGGCAGGAGGATCACTTGATCATCCAGAAGTTTGAGGCTGCAGTGAGCTGTGATCACATCACCGCACTCCAGCCAGGGTGACAGAGCAAGACCCTGTCTAAAAAAAATAGCTGGAAAACCCCAATATATGTATGTGGAGATTAAACAGCGTATTTCCAAATAACGCATGAGTCAAAAAAGAAACATGAAGAAATTAAAAAATACTTTGAACTAAATGAAAATAAAAAACACAGCTTATCAAAATTTGTGGGATGCAGCAAAAGCAGTGCTCAGAGGAAATTTATAGTACTGAATGCCTATCTTAGAAAAGAAGAAAGATCTAAATTCAATGATCAAAATTTCCATTTAGAAAACTAGAAGAAAAAGGCAAATTAAATCCAAATTGAGCATAAAAAATAACAATTGAGAGAAGAAATCAATGAGTTTTTTTTTTTTAATAGAGATGAGGTCTCACTTTATTGCCCAGGCTGGTCTCAAACTCCTGGGCTCAAGCAATCAACCCACTTTGTGTTTCAAAGTGCTGGGACTACAGGCATGAGCCACTTTTCCTGGGCCAATGACATTGAAAATAGGAAATCAATAGAGAAATCAATGAAACCAAAATCTGGTTCTTTGAAAATATGAGTAAAATTAATAAGCCTCTAGTCAGGCTAAGGAAAAAAAAAGAGTACACAAATGACCAAATATCAGAAATGAAAACGGGAACATCACTACAGATCACATGGCCATTAAAAGAATATAAATATGAACAACTCTATGTTCACAGATTTGATAAGCTACATGAAATGAACCAATTCATTTAATGACACAGTCTGCAAAATTCATACAAGAATAGTCCATCTGAATAGGTCTATCTTTATTAAAGATACTAAATTAATAGTTGATATCAAAGCAACAGGCCCAGATGGGTTCACTGGTAAATGCTACTGCACATTTAAGTAAGAAATGATATCAATTATCTACAATCTCTTTCAGAAGATAGAAGCAGAAGGAATACTTCCTAACTTATTTTATGAGGCCAACACTACCCTAATACCACCAGACAAAAACACTGCAAGAAAACTACAGACCAATATCTCTCATTCAAAAATCTTTAACAAAGTATTGGCAAATTCAATCCAACAATGTATAAAAAGAATTATACATGATGACCAAGTGAGATTTATTCCAGGTATGCCAGGTTGGTTCAACATTTGAAAATCAATTAATGTTATCTATCACATCAACAGGCTAAAGAAGAAAAGTCTCATGATTGTATCAATAAATGCAGAAAAAACATTTGATGAATTATAACACCTATTCATGATAAAAAAAAAAAACTCTGAGTAAACTGGGAATAGAGAGAAGTTCCCCAGCTTGGTAGAGAATCTCTACCAAAATCCTACAGCTAACATCATATTTTACGGTGAGAAACTCAAATGCTTCCCACTAAGATTAGGAACAAGGCAAACAGGGCAAGGATGTCTCCTCTCACCGCTCATTTTTTTTTTTTATTATACTTTAAGTTCTAGGGTACATGTGCACAACGTGCAGGTTTGTTACATATGTATACATGCGCCATGTTGGTGTGCTGCACCCATTAACTCGTCATTTACATTAGGTATATCTCCTAATGCTATCCCTCCCCGCTCTCCCCCACCCCATGACAGGCCCCGGTGTGTGATGTTCCCCTTCCTGTGTCCAAGTGTTCTCATTGTTCAAGTCCCACCTATGAGTGAGAACACGCAGTGTTTGGTATTTTGTCCTTGCGATAGTTTGCTGAGAATGATCGTTTCCAGCTTCATCCATGTCCCTACAAAGGACATAAACTCATCCTTTTTTATGGCTGCATAGTATTCCATGGTGTATATGTGCCACATTTTCTTAATCCAGTCTATCGTTGTTGGACATTTGGGTTGGTTCCAGGTCTTTGCTATTGTGAATAGTGCCGCAATAAACATACGTGTGCATGTGTCTTTATAGCAGCATGATTTATAATCCTTTGGGTATATGCCCAGTAATGGGATGGCTGGGTCAAATGGTATTTCTAGTTCTAGATCCCTGAGGAATTGCCACGCTGACTTCCACAATGGTTGAACTAGTTTACAGTCCCACCAACAGTGTAAAAGTGCTCCTATTTCTCCACATCCTCTCCAGCACCTGTTGTTTCCTGACTTTTTAATGATCGCCATTCTAACTGGTGTGAGATGGTATCTCATTGTGGTTTTGATTTGCATTTCTCTGATGGCCAGTGATGATGAGCATTTTTTCATGTGTTCTTTGGCTGCATAAATGTCTTCTTTTGAGAAGTGTCTGTTCATGTCTTCGCCCACTTTTTGATGGGGTTGTTTGTTTTTTTCTTGTAAATTTGTTTGAGTTCATTGTAGATTCTGGATATTAGCCCTTTGTCAGATGAGTAGGTTGCGAAAATTTTCTCCTATTTTGTAGGTTGCCTGTTCACTCTGATGGTAGTTTCTTTTGCTGTGCAGAAGCTCTTTAGTTTAATTAGATCCCATTTGTCAATTTTGTCTTTTGTTGCCATTGCTTTTGGTGTTTTAGACATGAAGTCCTTGCCCATGCCTATGTCCTGAATGGTATTGCCTAGGTTTTCTTCTAGGGTTTTTATGGTTTTAGGTCTAACATTCAAGTCTTTAATCCATCTTGAATTAATTTTTGTGTAAGGTGTAAGGAAGGGATCCAGTTTCAGCTTTCTACATATGGCTAGCCAGTTTTCCCAGCACCATTTATTAAATAGGGAATCCTTTCCCCATTTCTTGTTTTTGTCAGGTTTGTCAAAGATCAGATGGTTGTAGATATGCAGCGTTATTTCTGAGGGCTCTGTTCTGTTCCATTGATCTATATCTCTGTTTTGGTACCAGTACCATGCTGTTTTGGTTACTGTAGCCTTGTAGTATAGTTTGAAGTCAGGTAGCATGATGCCTCCGGCTTTGTTCTTTTGGTTAGGATTGACTTGGCGATGCAGGCTCTTTTTTGGTTCCATATGAACTTTAAAGTAGTTTTTTCCAATTCTGTGAAGAAAGGCATTGGTAGCTTGATGGGGATGGCATTGAATCTGTAAATTACCTTGGGCAGTATGGCCATTTTCACGATATTGATTCTTCCTACCCATGAGCATGGAATGTTCTTCCATTTGTTTGTGTCCTCTTTTATTTCCTTGAGCAGTGGTTTGTAGTTCTCCTTGAAGAGGTCCTTCACATCCCTTGTAAGTTGGATTCCTAGGTATTTTTTTCTCTTTGAAGCAATTGTGAATGGGAGTTCACTCATGATTTGGCTCTCTGTTTGTCTGTTGCTGGTGTATAAGAATGCTTGTGATTTTTGTACATTGATTTTGTATCCTGAGACTTTGCTGAAGTTGCTTATCAGCTTAAGGAGATTTTGGGCTGAGACAATGGGGTTTTCTAGATATACAATCATGTCATCTGCAAACAGGGACAATTTGACTTCCTCTTTTCCTAATTGAATACCCTTTATTTCTTTCTCCTGCCTAGTTGCCCTGGCCAGAACTTCCAACACTATGTTGAACAGAAGTGGTGAGAGAGGGCATCCCTGTCTTGTGCCAGTTTTCAAAGGGAATGCTTCTAGTTTTTGCCCATTCAGTATGATATTGGCTGTGGGTTTGTCATAGATAGCTCTTATTATTTTGAGATATGTCCCATCAATACCTAATTTATTGAGAGTTTTTAGCATGAAGGGTTGTTGAATTTTGTCAAAGGCCTTTTCTGCATCTATTGAGATAATCATGTGGTTTTTGTCTTTGGTTCTGTTTATATGCTAGATTACATTTATTGATTTGTGTATGTTGAACCAGCCTTGCATCCCAGGGATGAAGCCCACTTGATCATGGTGGGTAAGCTTTTTGATGTGCTGCTGGATTCGGTTTGCCAGTATTTTATTGAGGATTTTACATCAATGTTCATCAAGGATATTGGTCTAAAATTCTCTTTTTTGGTTGTGTCTCTGCCAGACTTTGGTATCAGGATGATGCTGGCCTCATAAAATGAGTTAGGGATGGTTCCCTCTTTTTTATTGATTGGAATAGTTTCAGAAGGAATGGTACCAGTTCCTCCTTGTCTCTGGTAGAATATGTGCCACATTTTCTTAATCCAGTCTATCATTGATGGACATTTGGGTTGGTTCCAAGTGTTTACTATTGTGAATAGTGCCACCATAAACGTACATGTGCCTGTGTCTTTATAACAGCATGATTTATAATCCTTTGGGTATATACCCAGTAATGGGATGGCTGGGTCAAATGGTATTTCTAGTTCTAGATCCTTGAGGAATCGCCACACTGTCTTCCACAATGGTTGAACTAGTTTACAGTCCCACCAACAGTGTAAAAGTGTTCCTATTTCTCCACATCCTCTCCAGCACCTGTTGTTTCCTGACTTTTTAATGATCGCCATTCTAACTGGTGTGAGATGGTATCTCATTGTGGTTTTGATTTGCATTTCTCTGATGACCAGTGACATTAAGCATTTTTTCATGTGTCTGTTGGCTGCACATGTCTTCTTTTGAGAAGTGTCTGTTCATATCCTTTGCCCACTTTTTGATAGGGTTGTTTTTTCTTGTAAATTTGTTTGAGTTCATTGTAGATTCTGGATATTAGCCCTTTGTCAGATGAGTAGATTGCAAAATTTTTCTCCCATTCTGTAGGTTGCCTGTTCACTCTGATGGTAGTTTCTTTTGCTGTGCAGAAGCTCTTTTATTAGATCCCATTTGTCAATTTTGGCTTTTCTTGCCATTGCTTTTACTGTTTTAGACATGAAGTCCTTGCCCATGCCTATGTCCTGAATGGCATTGCCTAGGTTTTCTTCTAGGGTTTTTATGGTTTTAGGTCTAATATTTAAGTCTTTAATCCATCTTGAATTAATTTTGTATAAGGTGTAAGGAAGGGATCCAGTTTCAGCTTTCTACATATGGCTAGCCAGTTTTCCCAGCACCACTTATTAAATAGGGAATCCTTTCCCCATTTCTTGTTTTTGTCAGGTTTGTCAAAGAGCAGATGGTTGTAGATGTGTGGTATTATTTCTGAGGGCTCTGTTCTGTTCCATTGGTCTATATCTCTGTTTTGGTACCAGCACCATGGTGTTTTGGTTACTGTAGCCTTGCAGTATAGTTTGAAGTCAGGTAGTGTGATGCCTCCAGCTTTGTTCTTTTGGCTTAGGATTGTCTTGGCAATGCGTGCTCTTTTTTGGTTCCATATGAACTTTAAAATAGTTTTTTCCAATTCTGTGAAGAAAGTCATTGTTAGCTTGATGGGGATGGCATTGAATCTATAAATTACTTTGGGCAGTATGGCCATTTTCACAATATTGATTCTTTCTATGCATGAGCATGGAATATTCTTCCATTTGTTTGTGTCCTCTTTTATTTTGTTTAGCGGTGGTTTGTAGTTCTCCTTGAAGAGGTCCTTCACATCCCTTGTAAGTTTTTCACCACTCATTGTTAACATTGTGTTGGAAGTCCTAGCTAATGCAGTAAGACAAAAAAGGGAAATAAAAAGAATACAAATTGAGAAGGAAAAAGTAAAACTTTCTTCACAAATGATATGATCATCCATGAAGAAAATCTGAGAAAATCAACAAACAAAATGTCTGGAATTAATAAGCAACTCTAGCAAGGTTGCAAGATATGAGATAAATATGCAAAGGTCAACTGATTTCATATATATCAGCAATTCGAATCAGTGGAATTCGAAATTAAAAACACAGCGTTATTTACATAAGTATCCTTCAAAATGAAATGCTTAGGTATAAATCTAACAAAATATGGGCAATCCTCTATATGAGGAAAACTACAAAACTGATGAAAGAATTCAAAGAACTACATAAATGGAGATATGTTCCATGTTCATAGATAGGAAGACTCAATGTTGTCAGGATGTCAGTTTTTCCCAACTGATCTATGGATTCACTGCAATCCCATCACATTCTCAGCAAGTTATTATTTTGATACTGACAAACTGATAAAATTTATACGCAGAGGCAAAAGTCCCAGAATATCCAAGACAGTATTGAAGGAGAAGAACAAAGATGGAGGCCTGACACTACAAGGCTTTAAGTCTTACTCTAAAGCTGTAGTGATGAGGACAATGTGAATTGGTGAAACAATAGGCAAATAAATCAGTGGAACAGAATAGAGAGCCAAGAAATACACAGAAATATAGTCAACTGGTCTTTGGCAAAGGAACAAAGGCAATACAATGGAGAAAAGATAGTCTGTTTAACAAATGGAGGTGGAACAACTGAATATCCACTGAACTGAGTGGAATATCCACTGAAATGGAGGTGGAATAACTGAATGCAAAAATATGTAGCTAGACATAGACCTTATGCTCTTCTAAAAATTAACTCAAAGTAGATGACACACCCACATGTAAAATGCTAAACTACAAAACCCCTAGAAGGTAACATAAGAGAAAAACTCTAGATACCTTGGGTTTGGTGATGACTTTTTAGATGTAATACCAAAAGCGCAATCCATGAAAGAAAGAACGGATAAGTCTGACCTTATTAAAATAAAAAAAATTCTGTTATCTGAAAAAGATTGTCAAGAGAACGAAAAGGTAAGCCACAAAATGGGAGAAAATATTTGCAAAAGAAAATCTGATAAAGAGTTGTTATCGTCCTTGCCTGCGCCCTCCTGGAGCGAGCAGTTCTCCAAGCACCCAGCATCCAGCCAGACACGCTGCACACCGACAGAGGTGACGTGGGCAGAGCAATGGTGGCCAGGCTTGGGCTGGGGCTGCTGCTGCTGGCACTGCTCCTACCTACCCACGCAGATTTATTCCAATCAAACAACTGTTGTAACAATTTCAAGTAACTCCTCCCAGAGTACTTCGACTGCCCCAAATCCAGCTAATGCCACCACCAAGGCGGCTGTTGGTGCCCTGCAGTCAACAGCCAGTCTCTTCGTGGTCTTACTCTCTCTTCTACATCTCTACTCTTAAGAGACTCAGGCCAAGAAACATCTTCTAAACTTCCCCATCTTCTAAACCCAATCCAAATGGCGTCTGGAAGTCCAGTGTGGCAAGGAAAAACAGTTATTCATCGAATCTACTAATTCCATTCCTTTTATTGACACAGAAAATGTTGAGAATCCCAAATTTGATTGATTTGAAGAACATGTGAGAGGTTTGACTAGATGATGCATGCCAATATTAAATCTGCTGGAGTTTCATGTACAAGTTGAAGGAGAGGCAACATCCAAAATAGTTAAGACATGATTTCCTTGAATGTGGCTTGAGAAATATGGACACTTAATACTACCTTGAAAATAAGAATAGACTGAGACTATTATGTATATAATGTGGGGTAAAGATATTGAGTAAATTATGGGATATGCTAATTACATCTTCCTTTGACTCTGAAAATCAGTATTCTTGATGCAGAAGAAAGGAGATATACATGTAACATAAGAGGTTGAGTAAAAACTTCTAATTTTCAAGTTGAATTGGAAATGACAATATGATTCCTGAAGTATTTTATCTTAAACAATATACACAAATAAAAATAAATTTATTAAATCTAAAAAAAAAAGAAAATAAGAATAGAAATAAAGGATGTGATTGTGGAATGGAGATTCAGTTTTCATTTGGTTCATTAATTCTATAATGCCATAAAACAGGTAATATAAAAAGCTTCCATGATTCTATTTATATGTACATTAGAAGGAACTTTCAGGTGTTCCTGTAATTCCTCAACGTATTGTTTCGACAGCACTAATTTAATGCCGATATATTCTAGATGAAGTTTTACATTGTTGAGCTATCACTGTTCTCTTGGGAACTGAACTCACTTTCCTCTTGAGACTTTGGATTTGACATTGCATTTGACCTTTTATGTAGTAATTGACATGTGCCAGGGCAATGATGAATGAGAATCTACCCCCAGATACAAGCATTCTGAGCAACTCTTGATTATCCATATAGAGTCAAATGGTAGGCATTTCCTATCACCTATTTCCGTTCAACAAGAGCACTACATTCATTTAGTTAAACGGATTCCAAAGAGTAGAATTGCATTGACCACGACTAATTTCAAAATGCTTTTTATTATTATTATTATTATTATTATTTTTTAGACAGAGTCTCACTTTGTCGCCCAGGCTGGAGTGCAGTGGTGCAATCTCAGCTCAGTATACCCTCTGCCTCCCAGGCTCAAGCAATTCTCCTGCCTCAGCCTCCCAAGTAGCTGGGATTTTACAGACACCCGACACCATGCCCAGCTAATTTTTGTAATTTTACTAGAGACAGGGTTTCACCATGTTGCTCAGGCTGGTTTCAAACTCCTGACCTCAGGTGATCCGCCTGCCTCGGCCTCCCAAAGTGCTGGGATTACAGGCTTGAGCCCCTGCACCCGGCCATCAAAATGCTTTTTATTTCTGCATATGTTGAATACTTTTTACAATTTAAAAAAAATGATCTGTTTTGAAGGCAAAATTACAAATCTTGAAATTAAAAAGGCAAAAATGTAAAGGAGTCAAAACTGTAAATCAAGTATTTGGGAAGTGAAGACTGGAAATTAATTTGCATTAAATTCACAAAAACTTTTATAGTCTTTCTGTATATACTTTTTTTTCCCTTAAAAAACAACTATGAATCAGAATAGCCATATTTGGAACACTTTTTGTTATCAGTGAATATTTTTAGATAGTTAGAACCTGGTCCTAAGCCTAAAAGTGGGCTTGATTCTGCAGTAAATCTTTTACAACTGCCTTGACACACTGAAACCTTTTTAAAAACACACTCCCCGAAGTCTTTCGTTCGCATGGTCACACACTGATGCTTGGATGTTCTGGTAATCTAATGTGGCCACAGTAGTTTGATGACCAAAGTCATTTTTTTCCATCATTAGAAAACTACCTGAGAACAAACAGATTGAACAGATCTGAAGCTACTGTGTCTGTGAATGAACACTCTTTTGCTTTATTCCAGAATGCTATACATCTATTTTGGATTGTATATTGTGTTTGTATATTTATGCTTTGATTCATAGTAACTTCTTATGTTATGGAATTGATTTGCATTCAGCACAAACTGTAAATAAAAAGAAAGAAATGGCAAAAAAAAAAAAGAGTTGTTATCCAAAATATACAAAAAAAAACCCTCTTAAAACTCCACAGTAAAAACACAAACAACCTGATTAAAAAATGTGCCAGGCCAGGTGCAGAGGCTCACACCTGTAATCCCAGCACTTTGGGAGGCCGAGATCAGCAGATATGTTGAGCCCAGGAATTCAAGACTAGCCTGGGCAACATAGGGAAACCCCGTCTCTACAGAAAATTAGCTGGGCATAATGGCACACACCTGTAATCCCAGCTACTTGGGGGACTAAGGTGGGAGGCTGGCTTGAACTCAAAGGTTGAGGCAGCAGTGAGCCAAGGTTGTGCCACTGCACTGCACTCCAGCCTAGGCAACAGAGTGAGACCCTGTCTCAAAAATAAAAAATGTTCCAAAGACCTTTACAGATACATCACCAAAGAAGAAATACAGATGGTAAATAAGCATATGAAAAGATGCTCTACATCATATGTCATTATGAAAATGCAGATTAAAACAACAATGAGCTATCTCTACACACCTACTAAAATGGCCAAAATCTTGAACACTGACAACACCAAATGTTGACAGGAATGTGAAATGACAGGAACTCTCATTTCTTGCTGGTGGGAATGCAAAATGGTACAGCCACTTTGGAGGACAATTTGGCTGTTTCTTAAAAAATGAAACATATTCTTACTATACAGTCTAATTGGGCTTCTTGGTATTTACCCAAAGAAGCTGAAAACTTATGTCCACACAAAACCAGCACAAGAATGTTCATACCAGCTTTATATATAATTGCAAAAACGTGGAAGTAATCAAGATGTTCTTTAGTAGGTGAATGGAAAAATAAACGGTGGCACATCCAGACAATGGAATATGATTCAGTGCTAGAATAAATAAGCTGTCAAGCCATGAAAAGACATGGAGGAACCTTAAATGCATATTACTAAGTGAAAGAAGCCAATATAAAAAGGTTACATGCTGTTTGATTCCAACTGTATGACATCCTGGAACAGGCAAAACAATGAAGACAGTAAGAAGATTAGTGGTTGCCTGCCAGGGGCTGGTGGGAGGATATGGGAGGAATGAATGGGCAGAACACAGAGGATTTTTAAGGCAGCGAAAATACTCTGTATGATGCTATAATGATGGATACATGTCTTTATACATTTGTCCAAACCCATAGAATGTACAACAGCAAGAGTGAACCCTAGTAAACTATGAATTTTGGGTGATCATGATGTGTCCATGTAAGTTCAACAGTTATAATAAAGATACCACGTTAGTGGGGAATGTTTGTTGATAATGGGGGAGGCTATGCATGTGTGGGTGTAGGGGGTATAGGGGAAATCTCTGTCTTCTGTAGATTTTGCTATGAACCTAAAACTGCTCTTAAAAAATAAAATATATGTATATATATATATTTTTTTTTTGAGATGGTCTTTTTTTGAGATGGTCTTTTTTTTTTTTTTTTTGAGACAGTCTTGCTCTGTCACCCAGGCTGGAGTGCAGTGGCGCGATCCCGGCTCACTGCAACCTCTGTCTCTTGGGGTCAAGCATTTCTCCTGCCTCAGCCTCCTTAGTAGCTGGGATTACAGGTGCACGCCACCACGCCCAGCTAATTTTTTTTTTGTATTTTTAGTAGAGATGGGGTTTCACCACGTTGGCCAGACTGGTCTTGAACTCCTGATCTCAGGTGATCCACCTGTCTCCGCCTCCCAAAGTACTGGGGATTACAGGCATGAGCCACCGTGCCTGGCCAAGAAATAAAATCTTTTGAAAAAATTCAGCGTCAGTGAAAAAATAAATGAATAAATTCTACAAAAAAAAAAAAAAGAAAAAATAAAAGAAAGAGAAATGTGTGGAGGGGAGAAACCTAGGGTAAGGGAAGCCTATCAGTGTAGGGTGCTTTCTGCTGCAAGTGGCAGTGAACTGTAAGTGTAGATTGTTTCATATAATCTAACCTCCCCATGTTTTTAGGGATGCCCTGAAAAAGCACTGAGTGAGAGACCAAGCAGCTTGAATATTGGCCTTGACTCATTACTTTCCTCACCTTTCCAAATCCCATTTCCCCATCCCATTTCCCCATTTGAAGACAGAAGGGTATAGCCTAACTTCTGTAAGGTATAACCAGGTTCTAAAAGTCCAGAAATCAATACAGGCTGAGATGAAAATTTGTAGAATGTTGCAGAGGGACTTAGGAGAAATTTTGTATTTAGGGCCGATGGATAACCTAGGCCTCTTGTGGGTGGGTAAGGGTTCATCCAGAAGTGGGAGAAACTAGTTCCTTACTTTGCAATTAAGTTCAAAGCCTCAAATTGACCTTGGCTTTTTGCAATAGGCTAAAGGAAGTTATCTCCATAGTGTTCAATGACTATTTGTCTCCTGCCCTCTTCCTAAGGCGAATCCTTCCTTCCATGTGGAAGACCACCCCACACAGAGAAAACAGTGATGTACTTCTGATTTACAAATGCAAACACAGGCCTACTTCAAGACTTCCTTTAAAAGGTTTATTTAAAAAAATGTAAAAATACATTTGCATAGCATAATTTTACAAAGACTGTAGTAGACTGCAGTCACCAAATTAAAAATAAAAATATTATTTGCTTATTGAAATTAAGTTTGATTTGAGGCTGTTTCCATTTACAGACTCACATATCAAAATAGTAGCTTAATCAAAGATTAGTTTAATGCAAATATTTGGCATCCTACCAGAAATACCATAAGGCTATTGTCAAATCAGTTAAATTTCTGTTACAAGCAGCAAGGGTGGCCATCTGCTGTGGTTGGCAAAGAAATTAACATATTTCAAGATGCAAACACATCTCAGCCTCCCCTTACAGATCTCTAAGCAGGCGTCTTGGCTATATACAATTTGGGTCTGATATCTAGTCTTTAAACTGATATCCAATGTCTTTAGGCCAGAGATATCAGATAACGAATGTTTTATTTATTTGCTATTATGAAGGACAACAATTTCTTAGCTTAATGTTATGTGCCTTCTTGAGAAAACCTATCTGAGAATCATTAACATCAATTCAATTCAGCAAACGAGGACTGTGCCCTTGCTATAAACAAGTCATTGGGCTTTGTGCTTTGATGGACACAATGAAAGGGGCCTTTAAGGAGCTTCTGGTTTAATGGGGGACGTGGATACATATGTATTTGCCCGTACAAGGCAAAATACTATCATAGAAGCCTGAATCAAGTGCCACCAGAGTCTTCTTGCTCTAGGCAGGGATTGGCAAAGGCTTCCCCTCAGATGGCATTTGTGGATTTTGAAGGAAAAGTATTTTTTAAAGAGCAGGGGACAGCCTGTGTGAGTCTGAGAGGCATAGCATTATGTGCTTTATTCAGGAAACAGCAAGTCGTTCTGTTTGGCTAGGTAGAAGACATTTTCTAAGATGAGGCTCACAAAGTTGTTGGGGAACAGAGTGGGATTTATTATGTTTGGCCTGACTTTGACTCCCCTTCTTCTGGAGACAGCACCCTGATTTTCCTTTAGGGGAACTATGCCTGCCCTCTTCTCAGCTCACATGACTTGAAGGAATCGATTGTGCATTGCTGTAAATACCCTCCAAAGGGGCTTGGATTTTGAGTTACGTCTTCTAAATGGGAATCATAACAAAGCTGCTTTTTAATGAAAAAAATGTTCAAATGTATATAGACAGAAATAAAAAACAATACAAAATCCCAATTAATCCCCATAAACCCATTCCCAGATTAAACAAATAGCAAGATTTTATAAGACATTCTTCCTCTCTCCTCCCCTCTCTCTCTTATCAAAGTATTTCAGAGTAAATCCTGGACAGCCCGTGTTTTTCCCCTTCCATATATTTCAGTATGCATCTCTAAAAATTATGGACATTTTCTCACAAACAAAATACCATTATTAACCTAATGATTCCTTGGTATCAGTGAATAGCCAGTCCTTATTCAAATTTCCTGATTACCTCAAAATTGTCTTTTTAAGCTGGATTGTTTAAATCATGTTCTAAACAAGATCCACACATATCATGTAGCTTTTGTAACTCTTAAATCTATCTTAATCCAGAGCAGCCCTCCTCATCCCACTTTTCTTCCTTTATGCCATTGATTTATTGAAGGAAGCATGTCAGTTATCCCTTAGAATACTACCAAATATGAATTGGTTTGGTTCCTCCCCTGGGGTGTTATTTAAATTTTCCCTTTATTTCTTGTAAATTAAAATTACTCAATGTCTGCTTGTTTCACACTTAGTAATGCTAATGCACACTGTAAAATTTTCTATCCACCTATTGGTTTCATCCATTGATAGTCTTTGCCTGAATTGTCTATTTCATTAGGTCTCACAAAGTGGTGATTTTCTAATTTTGTCCTTCTCTTCACACTTACTACCTGGAACTTTTTTTATTGTTAATTTTTATGGATACATAGTATTTGTACGTATTTATGGAGTATATGTGAGATTTTGATAGAAGCGTACAGTGTGTCATGATCAAATCTGGGTAATTGGTGTGTCCATCACCCCAAGCATTTATCATTTCTTTTTGTTAGGAACATTCCAATTATTTTAGTTATATTGAAATATACACTAAATTATTGTTTTTATCTTGTTTTTTTGAGGCTGGGTTTCACTTTGTCGCCCAGGCTAGAGTGCAGTAGTGCGATCATAGTTCACTGTAGCCTCGAACTCCTGGGCTTAAGTGATCCTCCCGCCTCAGCCACCCAAATAGCTAGGACTACAGGCACATGTTACCATGCTCAACCAATTTTTAAAATTTTTTTCTAGAGACAGTATCTCGCTATGTTGCCCAGGCTGGTCTCAAACTCCTGGGCTCAAAGGACCTTTCCACCACACAGCCTCCCAAAGTGTTGGGATTATATGCATGAGCCATGGTGTGCGGCCTTGGAATCTTTCATTAAAGAAAAATTTCCCTGTGTCAAAGTATTTGGTTATCCTAAAAACAGTTGATATAGAGAAAAGGCAAATTTTCTAATAATTGCCCATTTCTAGGATACCACTTCTCTTTTTAAAAATAACCTTTCAAAACGGCAAAATGTAACAGATAGAAAAAGCCACATAGAACAAATTACCTTAACAAATTATTGTAAGCAAACACCCTTGTGACCACCATCTAGGTGAGGGAACAGCACTGTGATAGCCACCCCAGAAGCCCTCTGTGTGTCCATTTATTCTTTTATGGTAATCATTGATTTGCTTTTCTTCATGATTTGATCAATCAAGTGTGCATCCATGAACATTTTAGTTTGGTTTCACCTATTTAATATGAAATTTCACATAACTTTTAGTTAATTAATTAGTTGTTTTATTTGGGACAGAGTCTCACTCTGTCACCCAGGCTGGAGTGCAGTGGCTCAATCTCAGCTCACTGCAACCTCCGCCTCCCGGGTTCAAGTGATTCTCCTGCCTCAGCCTCCCAAGTAGCCGGGACTAGAGGTGCGTGCCATCACTCCCAGCTAATTTGTTGTATTTTTAGTAGAGATGGGGTTTCACCGTGTTAGCCAGGATGGTCTCGATCTCCTGACCTTGTGATTCGCCCACCTCGGCCTCCCAAAGTGTTGGGATTACAGGCGTGAGCCACTGCACCCGGCCCACATAACTTTTTAAGTGTCTTTTAATCTACAGGTTCCTCTTCCATTGCTTTTCATTTTCTTGAAATTGGACTGTTTGCTCTGTAGAGTTTCTCAGACTCTGATTTTACTAATTGTACCCCCATGATACAGTGTATCCTTTTTGTTTTGTTTTGTTTTGAGACAGAGTCTTGGTCTGTCACCCAGGCTGGAGTACAGTGGCATGATCTTGGCTCACTGCAGCCTTGATCACTGCTTGTGGTTTTGATTTGCATTTCTGTCATAACCAGTGATGATGAGCATTTTTTCATTTGTCTGTTGGCTGCATAGATGTCTTCTTTTGAGAAGTGTCTGTTCATATCCTTTGCCCACTTTTTGATGGGGTTGTTTGTTTTTTTCTTGTAAATTTGTTTGAGTTCTTTGTAGATTCTGGATATTAGCCCTTTGTCAGATGGATAGATTGCAAAAATATTCTCCCATTCTGTAGGTTGCTTGTTCACTCTGATGATAATTTCTTTTGCTGTGCAGAAGCTCTTTAGTTTAATTAGATCTCATTTGTCAATTTTGGCTTTTGTTGCCATTGCTTTTGGTGTTTTAGACCTGAAGTCTTTGCCTGTAATGTTAGTAGGTTGGCACAAAAGTAATTGCGGTTGAGCTGGGTGCAATGGCTCACAACTGTAATCCCAGCACTTTGGGAGGCTGAGGCGGGTGGATCATCAGAGGTCAAGAGTTTGAGACCAGCCTGGCCAACATGGTGAAACCCCATCTCTACTGAAAAACACACAAAAATTAGCCGGGGTTGGTGGCATACACCTGTAATCCCAGCTACTCGGGAGGCTGAGGCAGGAGAATTGCTTGAACTGGAGGGACAGAGGTTTGCAGTGAGCCAAGATTGCGCCACTGCACTGCAGCCTGGGCAACAAAGCGAGACTCTGTCTCAAAAAAAAAAAAAAAAAAGTAATTGTGGTTTTTGCCATTACACTCAATGGCATTATGTCATTCCTTCCTCATTCATTAGATAGAATATTTCTTTTCCTTTCCTTTTCTTTTCTTTTCTTCTTTCTTTTTTTGAGACAGAATCTTGCTCTTGTCACCCAGGCTGGAGTGCAATGGTGCGATCTTGGCTCACTGCAACCTCCGCCTTCCAGGTTCAAGCGATTCTCCTGCCTCAGCCGCCGAGTAGCTGGGATTACAGGTGCGTACCAACACGCCCAGCTAATTTTTGTATTTTTTATTAGAGACGGGGTTTCACCATGCTGACCAGGCTGGTCTTGAACTTCTGGCCTCAAGTAATCTACCCATCTCGGCCTCCCAAAGTGCTGGGATGCTAGAATATTTATAACTAGAGCATCCCCCCTTATCTATTATTTCGTTATCCAGTGGTCCAGCTCACAAAGGAAAGGCAGGATAAATATTTGTTTCTTTCTCTTTATCAATTAAAATAAGTTGGTTACCTATCATCCTCAAAAGGTGAGCAGTTAATTTTTTAGGATCATTAAAACTCATAGACTTAAACATATTTTAAGTGTTTTGATCTGCTGAAGTTGTCATCCTTATTGAGCTTACATTGTCCCATCTGTGTCCAGTGGCAGCTTCTGCAAGTTGGCTCTTGAGTCTTTTTGACATGACCTCTATAGTCTTTGGAAGCTTCCCTGCTATTGTACACCAAGATGTTCCATGAGTTCATGCTGATACTTGGAATTCAAAGTCAGGACTGCAGAGTTTTTACTTAAAACTTCTTTCCTACACAGGCATAGACTTTCTTCTGAGAGTCCAGGTTCTCAGGGACCTAAGAATTATAAAACTAGAATATCACACAATTAGTTTGCATTGTCTTACATTACATACACAACAGTCTCAGTGAAATCACCTATTTTATCAACTCACATCTTATTGAAAAAGTTAAATTATTTGCATAGGCACTTTCCACTTTCTTTAGTTGTATCTGCATTTTCAGATGATGTGTCCAGTACATAGTATATACTCTCTCCTCTTTAACCTCATGTAGTCTTAGTTTTACAATAGGTATTTAATGCTCAATGCCAGTCCTTAGGTTGACTTCTCTCTAGTCATTTGGATGTCCAAAGTTTGTTGTCTAGAAAATTCCTAGGAAATGTGCAAGAAAACAATATAGAACGCCTGTGTCTCACAGTGTTTCCCACAGAGGATGGTGTCAAACTTAGATTTTCGCCAACCTAAGTGAGAAGTGGTATCTTGGTGTAGTTTTAATTGTATTTCTCTTATTATGAGTCAGACTGAACATTTTTTTTTCATGTCTAAGTGTTACTGGAAAGGAGTCCTGATCCAGACCCCAAGAGAGGGCTCGTGCAAGAAAGAATTAGGGGTGAGTCCATAGGGTAAAGTGAAAGTAAGTTTATTGAAGTAAAGAAAGAATAGCACTCCATAGACAGAGCAGGGCATTCCCAAAAGCAAGAGGAGGAACATGTTCGCCTTAGGTGCCATGCTTGTTTGTACATAAGATAACAAAGCAAAAAATCATGGGGAGATGTATTCTACTACAAGGGTTTGTCACAAAAGATTGCTAATCTTTGTATAACTGCTGTCTTCTGCAATAATCTATATTATTATGTTGAAAGCAAAACTTATTCTTAAACTAAAAGTGCTTTTGTTTTTAAGATATTGGGACACCAGGACATTTCCTGGGTCTGTTATATCCTGGGTCTGTTAAGTCCTGGGTCAATTCAGTAAACATTATTAACGTGTTCCTTTAACATTATTAACCTATTTCTTTTAACCGTAAACATCCTGTGGCTATGAATGGCTAACCTGTTGGGAATGTGGCCCAGCAGGTCTCAGCTTCATTTTACCCAGCCAGTCCATGTTCAAGATGGAGTTGCTCTGGTTTGAACACCTCTTACACAATGACCATTTCTTTTTCTGTGAGCTGTCTGTTAATATCCTTTACCCATTTTTCTATTAGATTTTGGCCTTCTGCCTCCCACCATTTTAGGACTTCTTTCCATATTAGGGATATTACCCCTAATACGAATATAAAGGGGTATGTATGTGATATAAGTTGCAATATCTCTTCCTAGTTTGTCATTTGTTGCCTGACATTACTTATAGGGCCTTTTTGCCATGTGACACTATATGTAATACCTTGTTGGGCTAGCTCTTCAGACACTCCTTTCTTTTCGGATTTTTTGGGCTATACTTATCTGTGTTCTCATTTTAAATGTATATCCAATTTTCCAAGCTCTAGAAAAGAATTGGCATTTTTGTGGGAATCATGTTAAATGTATTAATTAACTTATGGGGCATTGATGTCTTTACGATGTTGACTCTTCTCATCTAAGTACGTTTTCCTGTTCCATTTGCTCTGGTCTACCTTGGACCTTTCAGTGAAAGAGGCTTTTTTTTTTTTTTTTTTTTTGAGACGGAGTCTCACTCTGTCGCCCAGGCTAGAGTGTGATGGCATGATCTTGGCTCACTGCAGCCTCCGCCTCCCGAGTTCAATTGATTCTCCCGGCTCAGCCTCCTGAGTAGCTGGGATTACAGGCACCCACCACTGTGCCCGGCTAATTTTTATAATTTTAGTAGAGACGGGGTTTCACCATGTCGGCCAGGCTGGTCTCTAACTCCTGACCTCATGTGATCCACCTGCCTCGGCCTCCCAAAGTGCTGGGATTACAGGTGTGAAACATTGTACCCAGCCAGTAGAAGTGTTTTAAAGGTGTTCTTTATATAAATTTTATATATTTCTTAAGTTCATGCTTGGATATTTTATCTTTTTTGTTATTAGCATAAAAAGCGTCTTCTCGACAGCGTGGTGATTCCTCAAGGATCTAGAACTAGAAATATCATTTAACCCAGCCATCCCATTACTGGGCATATACCCAAAGGACTATAAATCATGCTGCTATAAAGACACATGCACACGTATGTTTACTGTAGCACTATTCACGATAGCAAAGACTTGGAACCAACCCAAATGTCCATCAATGATAGACTGGATTAAGAAAATGTGGCACATATACACCATGGAATACTATGCAGCTATAAAAAATGACGAGTTCATGTCCTTTGTAGGGACATGGATGAAGCTGGAAACCATCATTCTCAGCAAACTATCTCAAGGACAGAAAACCAAACACCGCATGTTCTGACTCATAGGCGGGACTTGAACAATGAGAACACTTGGACACAGGGTGGGGAACATCACACACTGGGGCCTGTCGTGGGGTGGCAGAAGGAGGGAGGGATAGCATTAGGAGATATACCTGATGTAGATGACAAGTTAATGGGTGCAGCACACCAACATGACACATGTATACATATGTAACAAACCTGCACGTTGTGCACATGTACCATAGAATTTAAAGTATAATAATAATAAAAAATAGTAATAAAGGATCTTCTCTTGCATTGTATCTTCTAACTAGTTATTGCTTATATCTATGAAGGCTATTGACTTCTGAATATCAAAGGCTTTTGAGTTAAGGACTACTATGATGGCATTGTACAGAAATTATTACAGAAGTTATAAATAATTTGGTATTTCAAATGAGAAATTCATCCATCAACCAAGGCAGGGTCAGGAAGGAAAGGAAGAAACAAATAGATATGTATTTCAAAGGTATGGGACTTAGAAACTCATTTGATGTTGAGGAAAGGGTGAAGGAAAGGGCATGTGAGTTTTCTTTTTTCTTTTTTTTCTGTTACCCAGGCTGGAGTGCAGTGGTGTGATTTTGGCTCACTGCAACCTCAGCCTCCTGGGTTCAAGCGATTCTCCTGCCTCAGCCTCCCAAGTAGCTGGGATTACAGGCGCCCACCACCACGCCTGGCTAATTTTTGTATTTTTAGTAGAGATAGGTTTTTGCCATGTTGGCCAGGCTGGTCTCAAACCCCTGGCCTCAAGTAATCCACCCACCTCAGCCTCCCAAAGTGCTGGGATTACAGGCGTGAGCCAGCATGCCTGGCTGTGTGAGCTTTCAACTGGTAACTGCAGTGATAACATTGTTAACAGAAAATAGGAAGCGGAGAAGGTTGGAGAAAAAGAGAAGGTGTGTCAGTTTGGGCATTTAGATTTTGAGACTGGAAGTAAATAGAGAGGTCAAATGTGAAAATTTAGATTTGGAGGCCATCAATAGAGCTGTAGGAGTTTCTGAAATGACTAGGGAGAGAAAGTAGAATAATAAGAGAAGAACCAATGACAGAATGTCAAAGAATTTTTATATTTAAATAATAGGTAGAGGAAGCTGGTCCCTGAAAGAGTCCAAGAATGAAGGATCTGAGAGGTAGAAGGTGAATGAGAATACAAAGTCATAGAAACCAAACGAACAGGGACTTGGCTTATCGATTATGAAATTACCAGTACTTCTTAAGGCAGCAATCTCAGAACTGTTATGAAGATGAGCTAAGACTATGAAGGATTCAGTAAAGAGATATGTTAACTAGGAATGGGTTTGTGGTAGGAAATTTATACTGTGTGTTTCAAACACGTGAAGTCCAAATACAAGAGGTCTCGTGATTCAAATAATCTATGTTAAACAAATATACTCAGATATAGCTTGGCTTAAATTAAAATGTTTACTAACACTTATTTCTTGTTTATTGCCATTAATTCAAAGTTCAGTGCCTTTCTGAATATGGATTTATACTTTACCTTCTGACACATGTGTATGTGGTGGGGGTAGAAGGAGGCTTCAGGTAAAATATAACATTTAAGTGCTAAAAAGGACAATAATTTTTCCCACTCTCAGATAAATGTCTGTTCTTTCACACAGGTATTTATGATAATGATAACCTCTTAGACTTAGGGTTTACAACATATTGTCATATTTCACAGAGATTCACAAGATTCTGGGAAGTAACTAGGACAGGGATCATTATTTCTTAAAGTGCAGAGACGGTAGAAGAATGATAGAACCGGGTCCAGATCTAAGATGTTCTTGACTCCTAGCCTATAGGCATATGTTATGAGTCAGGGTGGAGTGTAGAAAATGTTTATTCTAGGTATTTTAAACAGAAAAGGATTTAATGCAGAGGTTTAAGTGCTTTTAAATACAGTTGGCCCTTCATACCATAGGTTCCTCATCTGTAGATTGAACCAACCACAGATTGAAAATATTTGGGATAAAAAGCCAATAAATAATACAACAAGAAAAATATACCAATAAAAATAATACAGTATAACCACTATTTACATAGTATTTACACTGCATTTTTTTTTTTTTTTTTGAGATGGAATCTTTCTTTGTTGCCCAGGCTGGAGTGCAGTGATGCGATCTTGGCTCACTGCAACCTCCGCCTCCTGGGTACGAGCAATTCTCCAGCCTCAGCCTCCCAAGTAGCTGGGATTACAGGAGTGCACCACCATGCCTGGCTAATTTTTGTATTTTTAGTAGAGACAGGGTTTCCTCATGTTGGCCGAGCTGGTCTCGAACTCCTGACCTCAAGTGATTCACCTGCCTCAGCCTCCTAAAGTGCTGGGATTACAGGCCTGAGCCACTGTGCCTGGCTTGCATTAGGTTTTATAAGTAATCTATAGATGACTTAAAGTATACAGGAGGATGTGCATAGACTATATGCAAATGCTATGCCATTTGCCATTTTATGTAAGGGACTGGAGCATCTGCAGATTTCATTATCCCTAGGGATCCTGGAACCAATCCCTGCCCAGATACTGAGGGACAACTGTAAGTGGAAAAACAGGCTTTAGACTACCTCCAGAAATGACTCCTGGAACAATATGGTTGAGCTGATTATCAGGGGAATCACCCATGTGTTTGTCTCTGAAATTACTGCAGAGAGCAGGAAGCCACACTAGGAAGTTGCTGATACTGTTGGTACCATCACTGCACCACTTGACCACCTCTAGACATTCACAAAATTGGTGATTTGGCACTGGAACATGGACCTTCAAACCTAAGAATCACAAGAATAGACTTTAGGACACTGCTGCTAAGAAACTCTCCATGAGCTTGCTTGCAAGAAAAAGTCACCAAAAAGAAGTAGGAAGATGGATTCTGCTTCAATTTTTTTCCTTCAGATCTTTCAATAACAAATCTAATAGATGAAATGTAATTCATATTCATAACTTAGCTGTGAGGAAGTCTAGAAAATGTGGTTTTTGGCTTTCCTGCCCCTTCATACAAGGAGGAAGCTGGAACAGAAATTGAGCAAGCCAATCTACATTTGCCACAGCAAACTTAGTGTGTGTTCATTCAAAATGTTGGCAAAAATAATGAACAGGCCAGAACCATGTGGCACAGCACTAGAAATGGTTGCCAGATGGATACCATTACTAATATTCAAGTAAGTTTGAATGGTTATAATTGGTCACGGTTATAACTGGCAGAGCTGAGACTTAAACCTAGGTCTGACCAGAATGCTATATTGCCTTTCAATTTGATCAGCAGCTCAGAATTCATCTACTCTTATTTCTGTCTCCCCCAACCCCCAAAGCTATGAAAGGGTATTTTTCTAGGATCCTCTCCTGATTTACCAATCCCAATGAAAACGAGATGCAGTTTGCCCTTGGGGCATCCATGATGTTTTTGGCAATCACCATGTGACTCTAACATTCCCTACTCCTGCTTAAAACCTTCCAGCAGCTATGTTGGCTAGAATTTGGATTTGTGTTGAGTGACAGAGACTCAAAATAAGACTCAAAATAAATATGAGTTAAACCAGAAAGACTTTTATTTCTCTCATGTAAAACACATCCAGAGGTAAGCAGTCAGGACTAGTTGGGCATCTTCCCTCCCAAAGTCATCATGCCCTGGGCTCCTTGTATCTTGTTGCTCAATCATCCTCAGCATGTGTCTTTAACATGAAGTCCAGGAGGGCTGCTTGAGTTCTAGCCATCACATTTGCATTCCAGCCAGCAGAGAGGAAGGACAAGAACACTGCAAAGAAGTAGCACCCAAACCTTTTGGTTACATCTCTTTGAGTACTTGGTAAGTGTCTCCACTTAACTGCAAGGGAAGTTGGCAGATGTAGCCTTTTGGTCAGATGGCTGTGTGCTCAGCTAAAAATCAAGGACTTTTACAGTAAGGAAGAAGGGGAGAATGCATACTACTGGTAAGTATCCGCCTCTGCTATAGTGACCTCATTGCATCCTGCAAAGACATTCACTGTGTCTTTTTCATTATATTGCAAAATTTCAAAATGGCAGGTGTCTTCTCTAGCACCTTGTACAGAGACTGACATATTTTAGGCACTTTATCATCTGTTAAAAAAAAGTCCCATTTTTATTTTGATGACATTTTAAGTGATTTAAACATAAATATGACTAGAGTATACCTGTATGAAATATGCTTGAAAAGCTGTGTGGAAAACAAAATTTTGTTTTTAAATCTTCATTCTCCTAATACATCAGGGTATTTCTATGGAGAGAAGGGAGGGAAAAGGATTCAAGTAATTTGGAGGAAAATTACAAACTACAGGTAAATCTAAAAGCAATAAAAATGAAAAAGAATTGTTGACATATAAGGATGGGAGGTTAAATAAAGAACTGTACAAAAATCAAACTCAATTCTAAATTTAAAACCAGAATGAAAATTTCAAAGAAGCAACCAGATCATACAACTGCAGTAGGTACACTGTGAACACATATCTTAAGTATAGCATAATGGTATGAAGTGGGATTTGAAATTAAGATAATCCTGGCTCTTCCTGTTATTATGTTACCTCCACCAGTTAATCTCTGAAGTAAAATTTTCTCACCTGAAAAATAATACTCGCTAAAAATTGTTACAATGAGGACATGAGAATATATGCAAACTATTTAACACTGGGTCTAATGCAAAGAAATACTCTATATACCACAGTAATATCACTCTCATGATATATTTTATTTATATGACTCTCTTCTCCTCTCCAAGAATTAAGTACTTCTTAAAAATCAAATCTTGAAAAATGTAGTCTTTTTGTTTTGTTCTTTTTTCTAAGCAGATTATAGCAACAAGACTGGCATACATATTTTTAAAATTTCAGATGATGCAATATTAATAAGTGATCCCATCCATAAATTTATAATTTTAATTATTTAATAATTCATTTATAACAATGCATGTCAAAATAAATCTGTACTTCAGATTTAACAAAATAAAAAGTTTGGTCTTTTCTTATGCTGTAGGAGCTGAGGCAACTTGCATTTGTGATACTCAATAATACCTGATTTTTCAGCTCATAGGGGGAAGGCAAGATACCAGTTAACAGTTAGCACCAGTAAACTTATACTTAGTTCGGCAGATTTCAAATTCTTATTTTTTCTTCTACATGGTGTATTATACATACTGTTGGCACTTAACAAAGAACATGTACTTAACTCTTTATGATTGTAAGCCCCTCAAAGGTGGGTACAAGATCTTACTCATCTTACCTAGCTATTTTTTGCAGTGACCACTACTGGTTGCCTCCCAAACAGCAAGTCCCTAATATCTTCCCTAGGTGATGGAACTCATTTAAGATGAATGACCACATGCTCCAGGAAATGGGCCCCCCTCCTACCTATAAAGCATTAATTAAGGATCTAAGCTAAGTAATTGGCCTTAGGATGAGCCTTTGTTTAATACAATGAGACTAACAGTGTGTGTATGGAGTGCTTAATGGAAGATTCTGAGATTTTTTTTTCTCTCTGATAAAAGGCTAAGAACTGCTCTTACTATCCTGCTTGGGATGTTATGAGGGTATAACATCTGAGCTGTGGCAGCCATCTTGTGACCATGAGGTAATAGACACAGCAAAGCAAAGCTGAAGATGATGGAACAGAAACACAAACAGGATCTGGTGCCTGTAAACAATGAACCATTGAATGAACCCTTGAACCTCCTATCTCCACTATTATTAAGCTAAAAGTAAGTGTCCTTATGGTTTAAGCCAGTGTTGGGTTTTCAATTACTTGCAACCAAAATCACCTCAGGTGTTACACAGTATTTTCACCCCCAGAATTTCTTACTGGTTGACTCTATGCACTGGTTCTTATGTTTGCCTGCTCTGACATTTTACCCTTCCATGTCATTGAGCACTGAGGATCCTAACATACTAATTTTATAGTATTATCTAGGTAGTTCATTACTTTCATTTTCTCTTGAGTGACTGATTGCCTTTCTTAGGATTAGTTTCATTTTCTTCAGGTACTTTCGAATTTTGATCTGCAGGCTCAGCTTTCATGGGAGCCTTCCTGCTCTTTACCTCTCCCTTCCTAATCTCCACTCCTTTCCTTTTGTAATTGCTTCTACCACCTGTTCGAACTGAGGGCTCCAGATCTATGGTGATAGTGGAACTATCACAGATCTACAAAGATCTATGTAAACAGAGGAGTAGGCTGTTTGAGAAGATCTGTCTACAATATATAGTCCCTGGCACTGGTTGTTGTTGCTTCTCAGTTTCAAGAGTGAGGAAACTCCATTCAAGACCCTGGTTTCATTACTTTGCAGGAGCTGACATTTCTGGCTACTTCGGCCTGCTTCCAGACCTGTAGCCCAGGTTCTGGCTTACAAATTCATTACACTTATCAGTTTGTTATTTCTGGTACCTGGAAATGTCTATACTGCTTTTGAACACAGCTATGCTTAAAATTTTCTCATTTTCTATTCAGAGCTCCAGAAATATACTTACCTAGGTACTCCATAGGCTAACATTTAAACACTATGTGAAAGAGAAAAAGATGGCTTTTTGGACAACATAAAGTTCTATGCCATGCACCATTCATTGGTAATAATCCTAAGTGAACAACAGAGTTTTGATGAATGAAATAAGATCTGTGTATTCTTCTGGATTAATAGCACACAGCAGATCAGCAGCACTGTTCTGCCTTCTGCTCATTTTTATTCACTCCCTAAAGTTAATGACATCAAAGGAAGAATAACATTGGGTCTGTTTACAAAATATGTTGCCTATATAAAATATGTCCCATAAAACACCTTCAGATCCAGTCAGTTTAATATAAAATGTTTTTAATTGTTTTTGAAAACATTTAAAAAACAATTTTTGAGCACTTTAATAAAAAAAGAGAACTGAAATGCTACTGCAATATTCAACTACTGTAGTTTCAGCAGGTACAACAGACAACAAAACACTGGGGAAATCTGACTTTTTGCACTAAATGAAACATGAAACAGGGCTTGTTTTTGTCATTTATCGTGTAGTAAAGCACATTATAGTACAAGACTATTATATGAACCTCAGAAGCACTGCACAAAAAAACACTTTCCTTCTTTTCAGTTCAAAAGTCAGTGCTTATTGCAATTATATGCAAAATTATTTACTTCATGAAGTTTTATGATAAACAGTATGCAAAATGTTTTAAACATCAAAACAATAAAAATAATCTGGAACAGAACATATTCAACAATAACTAAGCAGAATTAGTAAACATAAAGTAAATAACCTGTAAATAACTATGCTTGCCTGGTTAACACTGAACCAGTTTCAATACAGCGAAGAAAAAAAAGAGTGGTTACAGGAATCCTAGTACTGTACAAGATAAGTCAATAACACTCATGCACATTTTGTGATCATGTATTAACATGGTGAAGCAAACTAAACTTAATTCTTCCTGCTGTAATATTCTCATGTAAGAGAATAATAGAAATATCTCATTGAGATCAATGCACATTGCTACATAAGACAATTTTATCTGTCACTTTGATGACATTTTGTCTTTTCATAATGAAACACATTTAAAAAGTTTAATCTGTGGACTGTATTGGTTGCATTTATCCTAAGAGATGTGCCTACCACAGGTTCAACAAATTTAGTGCAATATATGAACCCCAGAAAGTTTGCTGGACGAATTCAACCAAATTTAAAGAGTTTGCTGCAATACTGTACAAGGGGTTAAAAATCCTCCAGTCTTAATATTTTTATCAAAAAAGATTTCCATTATTTTTATATTAGTAGGAAGCTAATAATGTAAACAAGGGATTAGAATGGCCTCAAAATCTCCTTTTCAGAGTATCTCATAAAGAAAGGCTCCCATCATTTGTCAGGAGAAATCACACAGTTTCCTTTGGGTATTGCATACTTTGGTGTGCAGTAGTGCTGTGTCTCAATGTACAGTGAAGAAATAACTAGCATCAAGAAAAAAATACCTAACAAATCATGAAATCAAGATAACAGCAAACACACACAAATGCCAATAACTAAGACATATCAATATATAAACCTCTGCGCCAACTCTAGCACCATTTATTTATCAAAATATGTTAATACCCTACCTTGCAAATTTATTGAACAACAAAACCTTATTAAACCCTTCAGCACATTTGCTAAATATTCATTGATTGTAGTCTTCTGATTGGCTTACTAAGGTAAAGGAAAGCTTAGCTAGGTTCAAGGTAGCATAGCAAATGGTTTTACGTTAGCTTTAAAAACAATGGCAATTTAAAAATCTCTTTGAAAGTGATCTTGAAACTCACTTAAATGGAGCTTTCAACCAGTGAGTAGGTTTGTGTCAACATGCAACTCATAAATAATTATTCACAAAACAAAATGGGAGCCATAGAGAGAAACATTTTAAAACAAATCCTGAGTTCTTCTTTTGCAATTGTGGTTATCACAATAAATAAATTAAGCAAGTAATAAAATGCTCTTCTTCAAGTACTATTGATATCCCCTTTGTTTCATCAGAGATATAAAGATTTGTGGCTTCAGACCTTAGGTGGTGAAATGTTTTTTGTTGTTTTTTATGTTATCCTCCTTCCTGTTTTTCAAAGGGATCTTATGATCAAACTACATTACTATATTCAGGAGGAGTGAGGGAGTCAGTCACTCAATTGAAGAGGAAAAAAACTGATTATTGTGGAATATTTTAATGAAAAATTTCAAAGTAAATCTCAATTAGAATCTCAATATGTACATGCAGCCATTGTGATGAAACTAAGAGAATGCTTTTGTTTTCCTTCTCATTCCCCTAACTTAACAAATAATAAAACATACAGCATTTTTCTAACATGCTTGTATTTATTATATTAAATTACAAATGCCTGGAGTTACATTTGCTTGTTTTGTGTGTGCGTGCCTGCGCATCTATGTGTGCTAGCTCCATATTAAAATCAACATTTAAATATTAATGCAAGGTCACAAATATAAATGGCTACTTGTTTTTTTTCCCTTAAAAATTTTAGTGCAGCTTTGCTTTCCTTAAAGTAATATTTAATTTTCCATTATTTTCTATTTAAGCCCTTCATCGTGGGTGTAAATGGTACTGAAGCCCCAGAAAGTCCTACAGAGATTTTTCACCCTACAGTAGCTCTATGCTTCAAGCCTAAATATTTATAATAACCTGAATATTATCCCTGTTTCAAGGAAGACTTTCTTGTCTACAGTTCACCTTAGCTATGATTTTATATCTAAAAGATAATGCCAACAACAAAATAGCCTATACCTAAAATTGATGGTTTATTCTGAGTTCTGTGCAGATCATCTGATGAAATGAAACTAACTTACACAAAATAAAGATCGACTGCTCTTGTAACAGCTGGATAGTCAATCAATGTGAATAAATGGGGCACATTATAAAATTTAAAACCTAATACTTGTTCTTCTACAGCCTACTGTCTTTAGACACTTGTTAAGAACTGAGGCAAGTCTAACCATTTCCTACTGAAGAAACCACTTCTGCAGCAAACGCTTTTAAAATGTCACAATTAATAGTATTTCTGCTGCGGGAGGCACTTCCATTAAGACAAATACAATACATATGTCTTTAGATACAGTGTGCTACATGTTATAAAACACAATTTAACCCAACATTTCAACAGTAGGATGGTCCTTGCTTTCTATCCATTCAAAACCTGATGAAGTCATAGAATTCATGGATTCACTGCAAATTTGTTGAAATAATGGGTCATTCTTTAATTCTTCCAGTGTAGCTTCATCATCTTGTCCCTGCTGACGACCTGGATCAAACAGTAGATTTGGGTCTAAAGTGTTCAAATCATTGATGCTGCCTGAGAGCTCAGAAGACAACCTGATATCGCTAGAGAAATCAGATGCAGTATTAGTGAGATCAGATGCTACCTGACCTACCAGCTGCTGGTTGGTTTGCAAGCTGTCTCCACTCAACAGGTCTTTAACAGTGCTATTGAAATCTAATTGTTGCTCTCCAATTTCTGATTGTGCTTGATTATCTCCAGGAGAAAAATTGATCTGATCGGTGCTATTACTTTTGGTGAGGTAAGATGGTGTTTGGAACTCATAAACAGAAGTGCTGGAATCGATCATATTTTGTGGGTTGGCACTAGGAAAAACAGTGGAAGGTTCCAAAATCTGAGTGAGATTCATCCGGGCTGTATAATTAGAGGGCAGGTTGTTCATTCCCAAACCTCTCACTGCATCATCATTGTCGGAATCAAGTTTACTCAACAAAACATTGGTTATTTTTTTACTGTTTGCTTGCTTCTGAAGAGCGTTTGGGAAGGCTGTCTGCATCATGACTGTCAATGGAACTGATTGGCTTCTTTGAGCTATGTTGTTGGCACATGCGTCTGTGTGAACATTTGTGAAAACATGAACTTCTGGGGTAACTGGACTTCCAAAGGGGGTCACATTAGATCGTGGGATATTAGATACTGGATAGAGGGTGCTTCCACTAAGATTACGTTGGCGATGAACAGCAGGGCTCACACTCCGGCATCTGAAGTTGCTGCTGGCAGATGAATTAGTTCCTTTATTATCAAGAGGGGCAGGGACTGCAAAACCCTCCTGTTTGTTGGTGTTATTTACAGTGGCACCTTGATGCTGCACAGGAGAGACAGGAGTCAAACGACCAAAATGAGTGTCATGATGTCTGGATTGAGACTGATAAGACTGTCCAGGCACAGCAAAAGCATGAGGTTTCCTGAAACGGTCTTCCACTAGTTCCTGATAGCTTGGGAGAATACCATGGCCAGAAACTGATGAATTACCAACCCCACTATACCCATTATTCATCCATTCAAGCTTGGTTTTGTCAGGGTGTGTGGCCATGGGTCTTTGCATCGGTTTCACAGGACTACTTGAGACAATGCTGGCGTCATGATATGCCATACTGGAGCTTATTGGAGTGAATGCAAACGGATTCCTGCATTCAACAGGGCTGGGGGGGACACTACTGCTGCAGTTAGAATGTGGAGTACCAATGGGTGTATGTCGGCTACTTCCTAAAGCACTATCCACAGGTGTAGTCTGGGCTAGCCTGGAGCAAGGGCTCTCCCGTGACAGACTCTGAGATCCAGCAATCATTTCAGATGTTGGGGTTGGGGTTGGGGTTGGAGTAGGAGTGGGTGTGGGTGTGGGTGTGGGTGTGTGGATTGGAGTGCCATTGCTGTGGATTGGATGATAGAAGTGGGTGCTGGAGGTGTGAGATGACATTGGAGCTCCTGGAGTTACTGACTGACTCTGAAGGGTCATTCCCAAACAGTTGCCGTAAGAATGAGAATTGTTCATTGACATTTGCTGCTCCATAAGCACCAGCTCTTCCACAATACTATCTTGTGTAAGTTCATCATCAAAAGGAAAGTAGCTTTCATTTGTCTGGGAAACAGAAGGCTCAAACTCCTTCAGTTCAGATTGCAGAGGTAACTGATCTGAAGAATGTGCTTGTATTTGATTTAAAGAAGATTCCTGTATCTGGCTATGTAGCTGCTGGCTATATGTGTCCTGTGGCATTCCTTCTAATTCCCAAACAGATTTCTCTAAGTCATTGATATCAGAGTGCTCAGGAATTGTCATAACACTGATATCTTGCTGTTGTTCACAGCTGGCAGATATAAACTCAGAATCTTTAGTGATTTGTTGCCATCCATTTGGATTAAAGCTGCCAACTGACTTTGAATCACTGTCCAAGAGAAAGACACTTCCTTCAAGTTTTACTTTTATATCTGGAGATGATGATGGGGTTGTTTGCTGTTCCAAAGCTGAATCACTGATAACAAGGGCAGAGGAATTCAAGGGTTGATTTGCTCCGATGTGTGAACCGACATTTACTGATACCTTGCTAGGAATCTGAGCACCTGCTGTTGAACCTTCTGTTTTCCCTGAATGCGGAACCTTTTGGTCCTTCTTAACACTGCCTTGTTTCTGCCCTTCTATGGTAGCTGCTGAAAGCTGTTCCACAATTGGTTTCTTTACAGGAGGCACCTGGGTCTCTTGCAATGTAGAAGACAGTCGTTTTCTTGGGCTTTTAGTGCATAATTTAGGGTCTTTATTGATTGAGTCACCATTAGGTGGTGAGCTGCTGCTGGTGAAAGTTAAGTTCTGAGAAGCAACTGATAGAGTGATAGTGCTTTGATTATTGCCTGTTGACGTGCCTGGCAGCATTTCATTACAGCGACTTTTACATTTGGTCCTCTGGTCACAGACCTTAGTTGCTTTTATTTCAATGACACCTTCATTTGAAGGTTTCTGCAGTGCTCCGTCTGTATTACTTTTCTGCCCCAAAAGGGCACTAGGTGTCTGGGGAGCTTTAGCCTCATCAGAGTTCTCTTGACACTGTACAGGATGCTCATCTGATGATGTTTCGGGTTCCACTTTGACTTCCACAGCAGATGTTCCCCCCGCACTGCTGCTCCTGGACCCAGGAGACTGAAGTGACACGACAGAACCATTCTTGATCTGTGGAACACTCCTTGATTCTTCTGTTGTTCCTGTAGCACTGCTGACTGAGGCAGAATGTTTAAGAGGGGTGTTACTGTTGCTGGGTGTGAGGGATATTGTTGTCATTTTCACCACATTTAGAGAACTCATGTGTGAAGCGGGTACAACAGCAGTTTTGATGGGACTACTAGTAAAGAGGACAGTAGTTGGAGAGCGAATGGTGAGTGCACTGGTGTTCGCTGGTTTGGGTAAGATCTGAGGGTAACGGTGCCGGGCAGAACGATCCCCACCAGGACTGGCTGGAACGTTCTGGGGAGTCTTTGGTGCCTGTTTCACAGACTGCATGTGCTGCGTGACCACCTGTACATTGAGGGGAAGAACTTTGCCGTCAGAAGAACTCACTGGACTCGGTGAAGTTACCAATTGCCTAGTCCGCTGGACCTGTTAAAAGATAGCAAAAAATCAGATTTAACAGGTCTAGCCTGTAAATACGAATTCATGTATCTGTATATACTTTTAAGTCATTTATTAAATGTTAATGTTAAAAAGAAAAAAGTTCCTATGTTAGAAGAGAGTTCTTCTAGACCAGGTTCTACACAATCAGACACATAAATGTAACAAATGCAACCATAATGCATTATAATTAAAAAATATGTAAGAACATTAAGTTACTTTTCAGTTTAGAAGACTAAAAGCTTCACACCTGTGATGAATATTTGCTGAAACAATGATTTAAGGGGGTTACAGGAAGAAGACATAAAATCTTGAAGAAACATACAACTGTAAAGGTTACCTACCAGAATCTATGCTAAGATGGCTCACTCATAGGGGAAACTGTCTTATAAATGTGCCTACCTTAAATGTCTGTAACTAAACCACTGCAAATAAGATACAACTACTGTCTACTCCAGTTTGCCCTATAATGAATAGTGCGGTTACCATGTATTTCATATTTTAATAACATGATGATGATAATAGGAACAAGAAAAACGATAAAATACCTCCTAAATATTATTATCAATAATAACATAAAGTACCAACTTACTCTCATTTTAAAAGTCCCTTCATCATAACCTCAGTTGTGTGAGATAGGAAAGGAGGAGACTGTTTCCTTATCTACAAATAGAGGTTAATAAACTAGCTAAAGAACTTGGCCAAGGTTCTAGTCCTGTATCTGATAAGCCACGGATAGGCCTACATTTAAGTAATCATTACACATTAGAATTTTACTCCATCTGAATGTAAAAAAGAAAAGCGTTTAAATTTAAAAAAAAGACTGCAATTAAATTATCTTGGCTGGGTGGGGTGGCTCACGCTTATAATCCCAGTACTTTGGGAGGCCAAGGCGGGTGGATCACTTGATGTCACAAGTTCAAGACCAGCCTGGCCAACTAAAAATACAAAACACAAAAATACAAAAATTAGCTGGGTGTGGTGGTGAGTACCTGTAATCCCAGTTACTCGGGAGGCTGAGGCAGAATAATTGCTTGAACTCAGGAGGTGGAGGTTGCAGTGAGCCGAGATCACAGCACTGCACTCCAGCCTGGGAGACAGAGCAAGACTCTGTCTCAAAAAAAAAAAAAAAAAAAAAAAAATCTTGGCTCAGCCAGGGATGAAACAACTCTAAAAATGAGAAAATTACTCACTCTTACATAAAGCTCTGAGTGGTTATGTGCATACTTTGTATGTCTTGGATCTTTATATTTTCAATAATGTTTCATAGCTTACTTTGTAATCAACAACATACATCCTGAATAAAAGACTGAAGGGGAATGAATCTTCCTGTGGTCACAAAATCAGTTTGTGGCTACCCTTATACCTGTCTTCTTTTCATCTGCCACTTTTAAGTAAACAATTGATTTCCCACCCTCCCAATAAGGCCAAATACTATTTAATTATATTACCGGAATGGGACTAGGGACAGCTGCCACAACGATACCAATAGGTTGAGGAGAAAGGATTGAAGGATTTCCATTAGGAAGATTAGTCACTCCATTGCTTGTAGCACTTTCTGACTTTTTTGCTGCAGATTCTCCTGGCAAAGGGGATTGTAGTTTCTGTTCTTGCTGCTTCTTCTGGATTTTCCGTTGCAACTGCTGTTTAGCATCAATTGGAGATGGCAAAGTCTTCACCTGAGGCTGAAAGGAATTACTTTCAGCTGTAGGTATAAAAGCAGAAGGCTGGGTAATTCCTTTCATTCCTGAAAATAAACAGAAAGGAAAGCTGCAATAAATACTCTCCTTTATAGAAGGGAGGTTCCTTTGAATTTCTTTGAGAATGTAGCCATCTACTGGACAAAGCAACCAAAATGGCAAATTTTAACTCACAATTTCTTTATGAAGCATTAGACTTCGAATTTATAAACAATTGTCAATATAGTTTTGTCATCTTACAATATGGTTCAACTCAGGCGACAGTTTCAGTTAACAACAGGATTTTAAAATCAGGTGACAGTTTCAGTTAACAACAGGATTTTAAAAACAGTAGCTATATCATAAATGTGCAGAAGCTAAGATAAATGCCAACACAGCATTTTTACATTTTCTCAAAGGTCAGTAAATTTCCCTCCCCCCATTTCTAATCAGAAATAAATACATGTATTTTCATGATTTTAATATTTAGCCCATGAGGGGCATTCAATAATTCAATAAATATTTGCTGAAGCCACTCCTCATAATGGAAGAAATTTGTATGGAGAAAACAGTTTTTAATCCTACCAGCAATTCATGGAAATAGGCACTATTATTTTATTGCTACTATACAATGATTCCAGTATGACCTAGAAGAAATGCAGAAGCAGAATTTCTTAACAAGACTAAAGTTAAGATATTCCAAAAAAGTGTCACTGAGAAAACCTTTAAAACAGTAAGATAAACACTGAAAAAAATTGACAAAATAAGCAAAATATAAATTTTAGGAAAAATGGATTATAAAATAAAAATTTTTTAAAAGCTCATTTCAGATTTAGGGCGTGGCATTGAGATCATTAGAAAGTAAGTTGTGGGCAGTAAAAACAATGAAGAGAAGAAAGGAGAGGAACAACTATCCTGCTGGTACACCTTGCCCTTTCTTTTCTTTTCCCCATCCCAATTTCTGCTTTTCATCATTCTAGTTAACAACAACAACTTGGTGTGGGGAGCAGGAAATAGACAATGAGGAAGCTATAACTCTCTCCCCATACTCAATAATGATGAGGATCTGTTGAACCCCCAGCCCCTTTTAAAAATCACAATTTTTCATCTCAAATCCAGCTCCAGTTGTTTTGCCCCTTTCCGACCCCAAGCCTCAGCTCTGGCTTCTCAGCACCTGCACCCTGGAGAGCCTCTGCCAATGGCTCATAGCTTGGCTGTCTTATCCTTCCTGCCAGGGTTTTGAGACAGGAATGAGTTCCAAGCAGCTGACTTACAAAAGGACATTTGTAACACAACCTGTTCTTAATATGGAGACTATATTTATAAAAAAAAAAATTCACCTTCAAAGGATAAAAATTAGTCTACTATCAAAGGTCTTTTTTGAAAAATATAGTAAGGGCTGAGATCAAAATTTTGAGAGACATTCTAAAAATGTTTTGAGTAATGATACAATTGGTAAAGTATTTACCCTCTCAGGCTGATTGCTTTCAAAAATGGAGTGTCTTTTTAATATATGTAATTTTTAATACTTTTGTTAAACTCACACCTTTATTTGCACTTAGACCTTAAAAATTCATTCATTCAATTCATTCAACATTTCCCACAGTTAGACTTTGTGAATGACAGAAATAGGAAAGAGATGTTTCTTTTCCCCATGATACCTCCTAAATCCTTCATCTGTTGATGTACTCTTTTAGGTGTTGGCAGGGGCAGGAGAAAGACAGCAGAGCAAACTGAAGGGTTCATTCCTTTTAAAGCTTATTTTACTATATGACATTATGATATAATTGAGTGAAGCTGGGCTTTGGAGACAGACAAATCAGAATTCAAATCCTGGCTCCATTACTATGTGCCCATGGACAAGTTAATTGACCTCCCCAAGTCTATAAATTGGGAATAAATATCACCTATCTCACAGGACTGCTGGGGGAATTAAATGAGGTAACATAAGTGAGCTATTTAGCTCGATAAGGCTGGTCAAGCATTCTCCTGCTGGTCAGTACAATGAATAAACAGACTTAGGTCCTACAGTTTACATGCAGACAGGAAAAACTCTATGACACTCTTTTTCTGAAATGGGTCTTCAATTGACCACAAAAGGAGAGGTTACACACACATACATCCCACATACTAAATGTAAAATTAGAAGAAAACGGACTCATTATTAATGTGTAAAAGATACTAAAAAAAGAAGTGAAGTTAATTAAGAGACTATAATTCTGGCCAAGATAAATCTATTGTAGATTTTAAAATATTCAGAATTAACACTTAGAAGGACAGTCCTTGGAAAAATAAGTATCTGATCACTATATCACTACATTTTTAATAGACATCCTGATTTTCTAGAATAATTTATCCACTCTAGGTTTATAAGGTATAACTGAAATAAGATATTTTTAAAAATTCATCAGTACTGTTATTTTACACAACTATTAATTTAGGAGGGAGTCATTCTAACAAGACTGTCAATTCCCAAAATTGTCGATTCCAAAAACTCATCTTTGAATAAAAATAGTCATATGAATACACAGTAAAAAATATCACTCTTGTTATTTTTTAGTAAGGCTTTGTACGGTTTTGTTTTTTTGAGGCTAAGTTACCTGTCACAGTGTGCCAAGATAATTTTATCTATAAGCATTAGTTTCTGGAATGGGAATCTAACAAGTAATTTTAAAATTTAATCTTATTATTTTACTTCTCTTATTAATTTAGATACACATATACATATATGTACATATAAAAGTACATATAAACACATTCTATAAATGTAAAAGTAGCAATGGAAAAATTAATAACATATCAGCTGGGGAATCTACAGTTTCATATGCCAGCAAAGCAATATATAGAAACATAGCATTAAGCTTTATAATGAAAGGATTATTATTTTCTTGGCTCAACAAACCCATCTGAATTTAGTGTTAAGTGGAGTAAGAGTGAACACATGCAGGTACTAAAAGGATGAAGTTCTTTGATCTAACTCTTCTTTTGCTACCAATTCTAAATACAATAATACCTCTGTCAGTTTTTAGCTTGTTCACAGTAATGTTGTACCTGCTGGTGCTGCTGCCATTACAGTTAGAGCTGCCATTGACTTGGTGCCTATATAGTGACTTTTTACAAGGAAGCGGGCTAATTCCAAGACGGTGTCAAATGGTTGGCTTAACACTTTCTGGGCCCACTCACACACAAGACGGCAAGCAGAAGAGATAACTTCTTCATCAATATTTTGAAGCTGCCCAGAAGGTTCAGCTCCTTCCAACTAGGCAAAGAAAAAAGGAAATGTTAAAAGACCAGAGAAATTAAATTGAAGCATGTTAAAGATATGTATTCTTAGTTAGAAGATACAATATAAATCTGTGGGTTAAAGTAGTATGAATTGACCCACTGGCAGACATATAAGAGCTTTGCAAATAAGGGACTCATACCCACTAGTGCACAGCAGTCAGCAGCCTTGCGAATATAACATTTTAAATGGTTTTTAAACATACAAGAAGACTGATATTTTGAATCTTTCTAATGTCAAAACTATGCCAATAGCCACATATTTTTTCTAAAATTCCTATAAAACATATTACATGATGACTGACTTTTTCCTCTTGACTATACACACATATAGTCAATATGTATTTTGGAAATATCGAGAAATCAGTAACTTCGAAACTTTTGTTCCCCCAAATTTCATGTTGACGTAGGTCATATACACTAACATTTTTCAGCCACTGTGTGATTTTTTTTTTTTCTTATTTGTAAAAGGCACAGTCGCTAGCCTTAACCAAATGAGACTTTGCAGGATGCATTTCAATGTTAATATAAAGGTACAATTTTACTTATTAAAAAGAAAAGGCTGAATTCTTACCCCATCTCCAGTTTTGTGAAAGTCAAGGTTGGGCAGTGTTGGCATATGAACAAAAGCTTTTTTTCTTAGTCCACTGTAGCAATATGTAATAAACAGTTAAGGTCTAAATATTCAAAATTAAATGAATTGCTTATACAGACAGCACTTTAAAAGTAACCATATATGAAATGAGAAAAAAAAATCAACATGACATAACATCTACTTTCTGAATTCTTCAGTAAGAAAAACCTTAATATTAAAAACTTGGGACACTTTTACTCTTTTGAAACTGAAATACCCCTTTAGAATGTTAAATACTACTGTCTTAAATGAAAAGATTCTCATCTGTTATAAATTTTATGAATAAATGTTCCTAATATGCTGTGCCAGCCACCAGTAACAAACAGGTCAGAAGGAAAGGAATAGCCAGATGGAAACCTGGCACAGGGAAGGGAAACTTTAGCCCAGGGCTCTGGGACAAAAACAACTCTTAAGAGTGTCACAAGGGCTTTAACCTTTTCGTTTCTCTTTTTCCACTGAAACATACAGGATTATCGCCTGTAACATGCCAAAGACACATCAAAACATTTTTGTTTGCATTTGGGAAGCAAGAATAGGTCGTGCAACTAGTGGTTAGAGAACACCTGGAACCATTTTAGAAAAGCACGTTTCTTCCCTTCCCCTTCCTCTCATCTCCTCCATTTTATGCTCTGAAAAAAAGACAAGAGCTAAGGGGGAGAAAATGGATGTAATCCTAATATGATACAGAGACCCTCTATTTTACAATCTTCTTCTAAGAGGAGAAAGAACTATAATGAATTCTTAATTTTAATTTCCTTATTTCTGTTTGCTCCTAAGTATTTCTCCATCACAAGAAGGACCTTTTCTGTACTCTGGCTTTAATTTTAATATGGGCTTTAAATGGATGGCTGAAAACTACTTGTACTGAAAGATTAGTGTTTCTGTTAAAGTTCCATAAGATTTTTTTTTTTTTTTTTTTGCCAAGGAGATCCCCTATGTTTCTAAATTAAAGGAAGAAATGAAGATAAGCTAGCATCTTTCTCCACTTTTATTCTTATAATTGTTAAACATATGGCAGGCCTCAAAACTTCTTACTGTTAAAACAAAGGAGATCAGACCATTAATAACACTTTACATTGATAGACTAAGGTAAAATCTATCACAATTCTAATCTATGAATAAACCATTATTTGCTATTTCTTTCATAGTGTGATAAATACCTGTGAAAGTTACATTTGCAATTATTCTACTTAAGCTTTTGAGTTGCTTTAATTTGAAGTTTATTTCTAAATAAAGTTGCCAGTTGAACTACAACAATAGATGTTCTATAACAAGTGAGAACATAGAGATATTACTAACACCATTCTGGTAAAGGATATTTAGATTTGCCTCTTGTGCCCAAACGACGTGCCTTCATGTTTGGAAAGACATTTTTCATGATCTTTCCAAAATCAGCAGCACTTAATGGATGGTAACCAAGATTGTCACAATAGCTCCTGCAAAAGAAGGAAGGACCAATTTAGAGTGACAGAATTCAGAATTATATCGCAGGGTGCTATTTCAATACAATTTGATCCTTCCGACAAAGTGAAGCAAAGGATCTTTCAAGTCATTTGCCACAATGTCTATGATCATCACTCTTTGGTGATGCATGTTAACTCAGGTTTAGTTAGCTGGCTTCAACCTCAGGGTATATAGTCCTGCTTTCAATAACATTCATAAATCCTGCAGTAAGATATAATGTTGGTACAAAGTTTTCGAATTACAATCCCAACCAGTGCTCATAAATGAATATATCCAGCTCAGCCAGTAGGGCTGTAAGTTTCCACATATGTATCAGGCTCACATACTGGGATAATTTCCAATATACATATCATGCACATCAGACAGAGATAATACTACTAGGTGGTTTAAAATTTAGAAACATGATATGTTTGAACTAAAAGGGACCCTACGAATATACCAACACTCTCATTTTACTGATAAGAGAAAAAACAGGCAAGGGGAGAGGTTCCAAAGGTCCTAGTGTTATCCTCCTTCTACCCCCACCATCCCTAGTATTGCTAGGAAAAAAGTTACTTTGTAAGACAGTAACTTCAAGTGGGATCTGGAGACACACCAAGTCTTAACTACTACTGGAATCAGGTGTTCTGTTTTTCTCTAGAGCTGCCAGTCATAGGTAAAATGTCAATCCTCTACCAGTTCAGCAGCAGACCAAGGCCACACCTTATTCTGGCCACCAAGGCCTTTGGGAGAACCACTACCTGGGAAATATGAATGAAGAGGAAGCCAGAGGAATTCCCTTGTCTCCACCTCACCTCTCATTTAGCATCAACCAGGACAGCTTCTTGATGAAGTCATGCAGAAAAGAAATGAAAACAACTGGAACACATGGTGGGCAGGGTGTAATGAAACCGGGACTTGGGTCTTTTTGTAGATTGCTGAATGTCCTGATAACATCCCTAAAGTGACCTGAGCTCAAGAAGTTAAGTTGGGAGAGACTCAAGAGGAGGCAGAGACCCCTGGGAGCCTTAATACAGAAAGAATAAGGGTAGGTCTGGAGACAATGGTATTTCTCTTGTTTGTGGCTTCCCTATTCCCACAGCAAATCCTGCATACCCCTGGGGGTTAGATGGGAAGGAGTAGCCCAGCAAACACATCACCAACAATGCTACGAGCAGAAAGGGAACTAATGTGTACTGAAAGTTTCCCATATAGGTAGTATTAGCAGCTTCATATTTAAATTGAGACTAAATTTGATACTTTGAGGGCTCAGGGGGTCTTGCAAGGTTGAAGGAGCAAAGTGAAGAGGTAACTATTTTGGGTGCTGACAATGGAAACGAGCTGCATCAAATCATAACAATTTCAGAAGCAAGTTAAATGAGTTCTTTATGGTTCAAACCGGCACAAAAAGAAAATGAGAATGAGGCTCTTTTGCACCCCAGGGACTTGACCCATGTTGATTCCTCTACCTGGAACATTACTTTTCTTATCTTTCAAGTCTCTGCTTAAATTTTATGATTTTTGAAAGGATCTCTTCCAACTAAAGCAATGTCCTCATGTCACACCCTCATCATGTTCCCTATCAGTGTAATCTGTTTCTTTTCTTTGCATGAGTTACAATTACACAATAGTTAATTTATTTGTCTTCTTCATCACACTAAGTTCAAGCAGGGCAGTGACCATACCTATTGGATTCGCCAGTGTATTCTCAGCACTAGGAACAGGATTTAAGGGTCATAGTAAGACCATCTGTATTTAAAACTATAATAAACATTAAAGAAACACATTAAAAGACTTAAAAAAGCAAAGAAGAAACATTGCCCCCCTCCGGATCCTAGGACAGCACTGGCAGAAATGGGTGTAAAAAACTGAAATCAAATAAACAGAGGCAGTGTAATGAGACATTTGAGAGATAATATATCCATTCTATTCTCCATCTGTGTTTCAGATTTTGATTTTTTTTTTCATTACATTAGTAAACCAAAATTTTTTACTTTGGCAGAAGGGGTAGGAGAAAGGTTGGCAAAAGAAGTAATGTTAAGTATCATCGACCTAAAGACATAAAGTGAGCAAAATTAATATAGTAAGTTTAGTTTATTTGGGTCAAGGTTGAGGACTGCAGACTGGGAAATGCTGAGAAGTGCTCCAGAGAATGAAGGAAAGGCTCATGTTTTTAAAGAAAAAAGGACAAATTAGGAGAGGGGGCAATTACAAAAATTGTTTGTTAAGAATTCTCATTGGTGTAGAGAAATAACTGATTAGTAATTGCTATACATTGTTGAACTATAGGGTATGAATTATGGTGCCTAGCATATGGCATTGTTAGGTTAGTTTATGGTTACTTGGTGGTGACAGTCTAAAGTCCATACAGCAGGCAGATTACTTAGCTCAAAGAGGGGAGTGAGAGATGACTACTTTCACATTTTAATGCCTCACTGGGCCCAGTAATTTAAAAGAGCTCACGTTCCTCAGATAAAAAGTTTCTTGTCTTTCTTGGTATACAGACGACCAATGCCAAATTTGTTTTTCAATACAATTTATATTGTGTGGTTATTTCACAAAATCATCCAATTCCATCTGGTTTTTGATACTTATTCTACCTTTTGGAAGGATATAACAACCTCATTGTCAAATACTCTGGTGGATAAATATTAAAAGTACTTTGTAGACATAAATAGCTCAAATTATTCCTCCTGAATCATGTCAGAAGAAAACTGCCTATGATTCAAAACTTTATGCTTTGATAACTCATTTCAAACAGAAAATAAAGAGGGCATCAATGTAAAAACAACAAGAACAATACCTAGAATAGGTTCTCAATTTCTTTAATTTTGTGAAATGTTAGAATTGAAAAAATAAATCAGAAGTTGTATAGTTCAACTTCCTGCCAGATGTAGAAATGGTCATACTCTTAAATGATGGGTTACCTCAACACGAACCCTTCTTTGATGGGGAGGACTCTTTATTGTGAGGTGGCCTTATCCAATTTCTAGTGGTTATAATTTTTAAAGAAAAAGAATTTCAATAGGACACCTTTCCCCATTAAGAAAAATCTAGATATTCAATGATTCTTTTAAAAATCTAATTTAGTAAGTACTTACATAATATTTATTCAATTTTGTGCTATATAACAAACCATTGGTCATTCCAGGCCATGTGGAGATCTTTGTTAGTTTACATCTCATTTTCCTGCTTCATAACGTTAACTGCAGGTTGACCAAGCAAGATACAGTGTCAATTAACTCTTAACTCAGTGTCAGATTATACTTTGCAAGACTCAAAAAAGGGTGAGTAACGGAGAATGTTCTGTTTATGCGATCACTAACACTCTAACGTCATTTTAAAAATGAAATAATTTCACACCCGTAATCCCATCACTTTGGGAGGCCGAGGCAGGCAGATCACAAGGTCAGGAGATCGAGACCATCCTGGCTAACACGGTGAAACCCTGCCTCTACTAAAAATACAAAAAATTAGCTGGGCGTGGTGGCAGGCACCTGTAGTCCCAGCTACTCGAGAGGCTGAGGCAGGAGAATGGCGTGAACCCAGGAGGCGGAGCTTGCAGTGGGCCGAGATTGCGCCACTGCACTCCAGCCTGGGCAATAGAGCAAGACTCCGTCTCAAAAAAAAAAAGAAGAATTGTTTTTTTTTCTCTTGCTCCTTGTTTAAAAGTACATTTTTAAGCCTGAAATTAAGCCTAATATTCAATATGACTATGAACACATCACTCAAAATCCATGGTAACAATTCAGTCTTTAATATTCATTCATGTCACAAATTTAATTGTACAAGTTAAAGGTAAACATTGTTTAATGGTACAAAAATATAAACAATGAATCACAAAAGACTTGTGGTAAAATATAGTCATGGGATACCTAACCATACCTGACATTTTTTGAGTGCTTTCTTTGTGTTAAATCATTTAATCCTCTCAACAACCTTAAGACAGGTAGTTTTATTAAACATATTTTATAGATGAGGAACTTGCACAGAGAGGTGCACTAATCCCTTTATTTAACAGATGAGGTATTTTTATTGCTAATTGATAACTATAAGCATACTGAATGAATAAAGAAGAATCAAATAGCAATAAAAAATGATGCAGGCGATATCACCACGGATCCCACAGATAAAACAATAAAAAATGATAATAAACCAATAAAAAATGATACAGGGGATATCGCCACTGATCCCACAGAAATACAACTACCATCAGAGAATACTATAAACACCTCTACGCAAATAAACTAGAAAATCTAGAAGAAATGGAAAAATTCCTGGACACATACACCCTCCCAAGACTAAACCAGGAAGAAGTTGAATTTTTGAATAGACCAATAACGGGTTCTGAAATTGAGGCAGTAATAAATAGCCTACCAACCAAAAAAAGCCCAGGACCAGATGGACTCAAAGCCAAATTCTACCAGAGGTACAAAGAGGAGCTGGTACCATTCCTTCTGAAACTATCCCAAATAATTGAAAAGGAAGGACTCCTCCCTAACTCATTTTATGAGGCCAGCATCATCCTGATACCAAATCCTGGCAGAGACACAACAAAAAACTTCAGGCCAGTATCCCTGACGAACATCAATGCAAAAATCCTCAATAAAATACTGGCAAACTGAATCCAGCAGCATATCAAAAAGCTTATCCACCACCATCAAGTCAGCTTCATCCCTGGGAAGCAAGGTTGGTTCAACATACGTAAATCAATAAATGTCATCCATCACGTAAACAGAACCAATGACAAAAACCACATGATTCTGTCAATAAATGCAGAAAAGGCCTTCGAAAAAATGCAATATCCCTTTATGTTAGAAACTCTCAATAAACTAGGTATTGATGGAACATATCTCAAAATAATAAGAGTTATTTATGACAAACACAGCCAATATCATACTGAATGGGCAAAAGCTGGAAGCATTCCTTTTGAAAACCGGCACAAGACAAGAATGTACTCTTACCACTCCTATTCAACATAGTACTGGAAGTTCTGGCCAGGGCAATCAGGCAAGAGAAAGAAAGAAAGGATATTTAAATAGGAAGAGACAAAGTCAAATTGTCTCTGTCTGCAGACAACATGATCCTATATTTAGAAAACCCCATCGTCTCAGCCCAAAAACTCTTTAAACTGATAAGCAACTTCAGCAAAGTCTCAGAATACAAAATCAATATGCAAAAATCACAAGCATTCCTATACATCAACAATAGACAAGCAGAGAGCCAAATCATGAATGAACTCCCAATCACAACTGCTACAGAGAATAAAATACCTAGCAATACAGCTAACAAGGGAAGTGAAGGACCTCTTCAAGAACTACAAACCTATTTAAGAAATCGTACTGGGAAAACTCGCTAGCCATATGCAGAAAACTGAAACTGGACCCCTTTCTTACACCTTATACACAAATTTACTCAAGATGGATTAAAGACTTAAATGTAAAACCCAAAACCATAAAAATCCTAGAAGAAAATCTAGGCAATACCATTCAGGACATAGGCATGGGAGAAGATTTTATGAAGAAATCGCCACAAGCAATTCCAACAAAAGCTAAAATTGACAACTGGGATCTAGTTAAACTAAAGAGCTTCTGCACAGCAAAAGGAACTATCATCAGAGCGAACAAACAACCAACCTATGGAATGAGAGAAAATTTTTGCAATTTACCTATGGACAAAGGTCTAAGATCCAGAATTTACATGGGACTTAAATTTACAAGATAAAAACAAACAACCCCATCAAAAAGTGGGCAAAGGACATAAACAGACACTTCTCAAAAGAAGGTATTTATGCAACCAACAAAAATATGAAAAAAATCTCAACTTCACTGATCATTAGAGAAATGCAAATCAAAACCACAAAGAGATACCATCTCATGCCGGTCAGAATGGCGATTATTAAAAAGTCAAGAAACAACAGATGTTGGCAAGGATGTGGAGAAATAGGAACACTTTTACACTGTTGGTGGGAATGTAAATTAGTTCAACCATTGTGGAAGACAGTGTGGAGCTTCCTCAAGGATCTAGAACTAGAAATACCATTTGACTCAGCAATTCCATTACTGGGTATATACCCAAAGGAATATAAATCATTCTATTATAAAGACACATGCAAATGTATGTTTACTGCAGCACTATTCACAATAGCAAAGACATAGAACCAACCAAAATGCCCATCAATGATAGACTGGATAAAGAAAATGTACATATACACCATGGAATTCTATGCAGCCATTAAAAGGAATGAGATCATGTCCTTTGCAGGGACATGGATGAAGCTGGAAGCCATCATCCTCAGCAAACTAATGCAGGAACAGAAAACCAAACACTGCATGTTCTTACTCGTAAGTGGGAGCCGAACAATGAGAACACATGGACACAGGGAGGGGACCAACACACATCATGGCCTGTTGGTGGGGCGGTGAGGGGAGGAAAGAGCATTAGGACAAATAGCTAATGCATGCGGGGCTTAATACCTAGGTGACAGGTTGATAGGTGCAGCAAACCACCATGGCACATGTTTACCTATGTAACAAACCTGCACATTCTGCACATGTATCCCGGAATGTAGAGTAAAATAAAATTAAAAAAAAAAAAAAAAGTAAACTGAATGCTTGTATTGTAACCAAAATTACATCATTAAATTTTTTCCTAATATTTATAAAAATAATTAAGAATTATCAATTTTCCATTAAAAGGACTCTTAAGACTTACCTAGACCCATAATGTTATTTTAGTGAGTCTTAGTATTCAAATATTATAAATGACAATAAAGGATATGGGACTTTTGGGAGGTCCCAAAGACATGGTAGAATTACATTGCCTTAAAAGTATTAATCAAACAAAACATTTGCTAGACAATCTGAAAGACAAATGAAGTACAAGTAATATGGTCAAATATCTAATTAGCTTGAGCCTTAGAAAGTGGAAAAGTTGTTGTAATCCTCCCTTATTTTTAAGGAGTAAATAGATCTTAAGACTCTGGAGAGAAAACTCTTCAAAAGTGCCTGACCCTAACCATAAAGAAATTGGTCTTTTCCAGTGAGTGTGGTGGCTCATGCCTGTATTCCTAGCACTCTGGGAGGCCGAGGTGGGTGACTGCCTTAGCTCAGGAGTTCAGGACCAGCCTGGGCAACCTGGTGAAACCCTGTCTCTACTAAAAATACAGAAAAAAAAAAATTAACTGGGCATGGTGGCGGGCGCCTGTAATCCCAGTTACTTGGGAGGCTGAGGCAGGAGAATTGCTTTAACCCGGGAGGTGGAGGTTGCAGTGATCAGAGATCACGCCACTGCACTCCAGCCTAGGCAACAGAGTGAGATTCTGTCTCCAAAAAAAAAAAACAAACAAACAACAACAAAAAAAAAACAACAGAAAAGGAAAAGAAAAAGAAAAAAGAAATTTATCGTTTTCGTATTGTTCTGTGTTTTGGGCAGAACAATGATATAGTATGTTGAACAATGTACTAGTAAGCCGATCTTAGACTAGGATCATACTAATATATCACCTTTGAAACTCATTGATAATGCTTTTTTTTTGTGGTAACTACACAATGAACAATATATCTGAAAGATTACTTTGCTTGAAGTCAAAACTAAAGAAGAGTTAAATTATTTATATATAAAAAACTATCATATATGACCCTCCTTAACCAGGACTTGCCTTTCCTTTCCATCATTTTGGCTAATAATCCTACAAAAAAGATTCAGTCATGGTGAATCATGATTCACAGGTTAAGAACCTTAACCTGAAGTTTATAAATTGCTAATAAAAAAATCCCATAGTTTATGAAGTCATCTGATAAATCCTCAAGATTTTAAAAAGAAATTTGTGTCTTTACTTAATCACAGTAAAAAGTAAATCTTAAAGGCTTGGGTTCTCATGGCCTATGAAGAAGCCATTTAAAATGACTATTCTTTTTTTATTTTTATTTTATTTTTGAGACAGAGTCTCGCTCTGTTGCCCAGCCTTGAGTGCAATGGCGTGATTTCTGCTCACTGCAACCTCCACCTCTGGGTTCAAGCAATTCTCCTGCCTCAGCCTCCCGAGTAGCTGGGATTATAAGCGCCCACCACCATGCCCAGCTAATTTTTTGTATTTTTACTACAGACAGGGATTTGCCATGTTGGCCAGGCTGGTCTCGAACTCCTGACCTCAGGTGATCTGCCTGCCTCGGCCTCCCAAAGTGCTGGCATTACAGGGGTGAGCCGCTGGGATTACAGGGGTGAGCCTCTGTGCCCAGCTAAAATAACTATTCTTTTTTTATTGTATGATTCCATTTATATGAAATATCCACAGTACAGAAATCCATACAGACAGAAAGATTTATAGTTGACACGTGTGTGGTGGAAGGGGAAACTGGGGCTGTCTGCTTAGTGTATTCAGGCTTTTAAAAAATGACTATTCTTTTGGTGAATTTGGATTGTTATTTTTAAAGCAAAGACACACACATATGTGATAAATATATTGATCATACTCTACATATAGTATGAGCTCTCTTTGTATACATACTTTCATTTTTGGATTGCCTGAGGTCTCCGTTGTTTTAAATTAACTGCATATAAGCCCAGCACGGTGGCTCAGGCCTGTAATCCCAGCACTTTGGGAGGCTGAGGTGGGCAGATCATGAGATCAGGAGATTGAGACCATCCTAGCTAACACGGTGAAATCCCGTCTCTACTAAAAATATAAAAAAACAATTAGCCGGGCGTGGTGGTGGGTGCCTGTAGTCTCAGCTACGTGGGAGGCTGAGGCAGGAGAATGGTGTGAATCTGGGAGGCAGAGCTTGCAGTGAGCCGAGATCGTGCCACTGCACTCCAGCCTGGGCCAACAGAGCGAGACTCCGTCTCAAAAAAAAAAAAAAAATTTAACTGCATATAAAATGTCCAGATTTATGATTATCGACAGTAACTACCTATAGATTAAGAATTAACAAACATTGAAAGAAGGGGCCTTGACCCAGTAAATTCCTGAGTAACCATCTCTCATCTTTGAATTTCCATCCAGATCCAATTATACTACATTTAGTTCTTCAATAGTTGGGAACATTTCTGAACTCATGTTAGTAAAAGGATAAATTCAAATTTTCACAAGGTTGTATACATGATAACAAAAAAAGCCAAGAGACCCTAGTGTCATCTGATGTAATCATACCATTTCGTAGATGAGAAAACTAAGGAAGAGAGAGGTAAAGATGGTTTGTAAAATGGTTTGTAAGATGGTTTGTAGTTAAATAAGTGGTTCTTTACTGATGACTCAAGTAGAATTTCATGCAATCAGTACTCAATACATATTTGTTGACTGGTTGCACTACAACATTTTCAAAAGGTTCCCTCTGAAGAACAGTGATCAGCCCTCAATTTTACTTTTCTGCATAAAATCTTAATAAATACATACAGCTGTAATGTAAACAGTATGACATTCTTATAGAATCTGTGTCAGTAGAAAATGAGTGAGATGTAGTTACCTACCATTCATGAATGTATAGAAGAGGTGAGAAAAAAGGACAGAGACTTAAATAGGTTCTCCGCAGAAGACGATACCCAGTTGGCCCAAGAACATATAAGAAAGGCACTCAACTTCATTAGTCATCAGGGAAATGCAAGTTAAAACTACAATGGAAAAAAGGATAATGTCCGTATGCAGAAGAATGAGCTAAGAAATTATGGTATATATTCACAAGTGGGATACTACGTAGCAGTGTGAATGAATAAACTAAAATGCATAAATTGTACAAACATTGTACAGTTGTACAAATTGTACAAATATTGAGTAAAAAAGCCAGATAAAAAATATAGTATATTGTATAACATCATTCATGTAATGTTCAAAAACAAGCAAAGCTAGCCTGTGGCATTAGAAGCCAGGACAGAGGTTACCCTTGACGAGAGAGGTGCTGGTAAAGAGAGTGAGTGTAAGAGGTTATGAGGCAGGATTATGGCAATGTTTAGTTTCTGAATCTGGATGCTGGTAATACGAAGGTATTCCTTTTGTAAAGATTTGTCAAGCTGTAAACTTATAATCTGTATATATTTTCTGTGTGTATGTTACTTTCCAATAAAAGTTACATAGAGTACTGTAAATAAAATGCCATGCCTGAGCTAGAACTAAGGGTCTAATATTATACGGAGAAAGGAGATTTAAACTGGGCCTTAGAGAACAAGTAGATTTACTCATATGGGTGTTAGGGTGGGTGGAGGGTGAGGCAGGTCTATTTCATGTAGAGGAAAGAATATGAACAAAAACTGAGAAGAGCAGCATGTGGTTTTGAAACTAAGAATTTCAAAAAAGCTAACATGTAGACTTATGTACAGTGAACAGATCAGGGTAATTAGCATATCTATCATCTTAAACATCTGTCATTTATTTGTGTTGGGAACATTCAATATCCTCCGCACTACTTGAAAGTATACACTACTGTTAAGCATAGTCATCTTTCAGTACTATACAATTTATTCCTCCTATCTAGCTCTAATTTTGTATCCTTTAACCACTCTCTTCCTATCCCCATCCCCTTTCCCAGCACCTAGTATCTTCTGTTCTACCTTTTACTTCTGTGAAACGAACTTTTATCAACTTCCACATATGAGTGAGAGCATGCAGCGTTTAACTTTCTATTCCCAGTTTATTTTACTTAACATAATGACCTCCAGATCCATTCATGTTGCTGCAAGTGACAGGATCTTATTTTTAATGGCTAAACAGTATTCCATTGTGTATATATACATTTTCTTTATTCACTCATCTGTTGGACACCTAGGTTGATTCTTTATCTTGGGTATAATGAATAGTGTTGCAATAAACCATGGGGGTGTTAGGTGTCTCTTTGATATACAGATTTCTTTCCTTTGGCTAAATGCTCAGCAGTAGGACTGCTGGATCATATGATAGTCCTATCTATCTATCTATCTACACATATTTTAAAAATTCTTGTGAGTATATATTAGGTATATATATATATGGGGTATATGGGATACTCTGACATAGGCATACAATGTGTAATAATCATATCAGGGTAAATGGGGTATCCATCACCTCGAGCATTTATTCTTTGTGTTACCAACAAGCCATTCATACTCTTTTGGTTATTTTAAAATGTACAATTTAATTATTCTTGACTATCATCACCCTGTTGTGCTGTCAAATACTAGATCTTATTCATTCCTTCTAACTATGTTTTTGTATCCATCAACCAACCCCACTTCACTACTGTGCCCCCACTACCCTTCCAAGCCTCTGGTAACCATCATCCTACTGTATCTCCATGAGTTCAATTATTTTAATTTTTAGCTCCCACAAATAAGTGAGAACATATGATGTTTGTGTTCCTGTAAATGGTTTATTTCACTCAACATAGTGACCTCCAGTTCCATCCATGTGATTGCAAATGATACGATCTCATTCTATTTTTATGGCTGAATAGTACTCCATCTTGCATATGTGCTACATTCTCTTTATCCATTCATCTGCTGATAGACACTTAGGTTGCTTCCAAATCTTGGTTATTGGGAATAGTGCTGGGATAAACATGGGAGTGCAGATATCTCTTTGATATCCAGATTTCCTTTCTTTTGGATATACACCTAGCAGTGGTATTGCTAGATCATATGGTAGCTCTATTTTTAGTTTATTGAAGAACTTCCTAACTATTCTCTACAGTAGCTTTACTAACTTATATTCCCACCAACAGTGTATGAAGGTTTCCTTTCCTCCACATCCTTGTCATCATTTGTTATTGTCTGTCTTTTTGATAAAAGTCATTTGAACTGGGGTGAGATTATATATTGTTGTTTTGATTTGTATTTCTCTAATGAACAATGATGTTGAGTACCTTTTCACATGCCTTTTTGCCATCTGTATGTCTTCTGAGAAATGTCTGTATAGGTCTTTTGCCCATTTTAAATCAAATTATTAGATTTTTTTTTCTATAGAGTTGTTTGAGCTCCTTCTATATTCTGGTTATTAATCCCTTGTCAGATGGAGAGTTTGCAAATAATTTCTCCCATTCTGTGGGTTATCTCTTCACTTTGTTAACTGCTTTCTTTGCTGTGCAGCTTTTTAACTGCATGTGATCCCATCTGTCCACTTCTGCTTTGGTTGCCTGTGCTTGTAGGGTATTGCTCAAGAAATTTTTGCACAGTGCAATGTCCTGGAGTTTCCCTAGTGTTCTCTTATAGTAGTTTCATAGTTTGAGGTCTTAGATTTAAGTCTTCAATCCACTTTGATATCATTTTAGTATAGGGCAAGAGATAGGGGTCTAGATTCATTCTTCTACATAAGGATATCCAGTTTTCCCAGCATCATTTATTGAAGAAACCATGTATTTCCCCAGTGTATGCTTATGGCATCTTTGTTGAAAATGAGTTCACTGGCTGGGTGCGGTGGCTCACGCCTGTAATCCCAGCACTTTGGGGGGCCGAGGTGGGTGGGTCAAATGGGGTCAGGAGTTCAAGACCAGCCTGGCCAACATGGTGAAACCCTGTCTCTACTAAAAATACAAAAAAAAATTAGGCATGGTGGTGCGTGCCTATAGTTCCAGCTACTTGGGGGGCTGAGGCAGGAGAATCGCGTGAACCTGGGAGGCGGAGGCTGCAATGAGCTGAGATCGCGCCATTGGACTCCAGCCTGGGTGACAGAGTGACACTGTGTCTCAAAAAAAAAAAAAAAAAAAAAAAAAGAAAGAAAACGAGTTCACTGTAGATGTATGGATTTGTTTCTGGGTTCTCTATTCTGTTCTGTTGGTCTATGTGTCTGTTTTTATGCCAGTACCATGCTGTTTTGGTTATACAGCTCTATAGTATAATTTGAAGGTAATGTGATTGGTCCAGTTTTGTTCTTTTTGCTTAGGATATCTCTGGCTACTCTGGCTATCTCTTTTAATATAAATTTGGGATAGTTTTTTCTATAATATTTCTGTGCAGAATGTCATTGGTATTTTGATAGACACTTCATTCAATCTGTAGATTGCTTTGGGTAGTATAATTATTTTAATAATGATTCTCTGAATCCATGAACATGGAACGCCTTTACATTCTGTGTCCCCTTCAATTTCTTTCATCATTGTTTTATAGTTTTCATTGTAGACATCTTTCACTTCTTTAAGTACATTCTTAGGTATTTAATTTTATTTGTAGCTACTGTAAATAGGATTACTTTCTTGATTTCTTTTTCAGATTGTTCACAGTTGGCAAATAGGAATGCTACTGATTTTTGTATGTTGATATTGTATCCTGCAACTTTACAATTCAGTAAATGGATAAATTCATATCCATTCTAATAGTTTTTTGGTGGAGTCTTTAGATTTTTCCAATATAAAATCATATCATCTATAAAGACAGATAATTTGACCCTTCATTTCCAGTCTGGATGCCCTGTTTCTTTTTCTTGTCTGATTGCTCTAGCTAGCACTTCTAGTACTATTTGAATAAAAGTGGCGAAAGTGGGCATCCATGTCATGTTCCAGATCTTAGAGGAAAGGCTTTCAGTTTTTCCTCTTTCAGTATGATACTAGCTGTGGGTCTGTCATATATATCTTTTATTATGTTAAGGTATGTTCATTCTATGCCCAGTTTTTTGAGGGTTTTTATCATGAAGAGATGTTGAATTTTATGAAGTGCTTTTTCATTTCTTGCTTTTTATTTTTCTGTGTATCTGTTGTATGTTTTTAGATTTGAGGTTACCATGAGGCTTGCAGATAATATCTTACAATGTATTAAACTGATAACAAATTATTGGATTGCATAAACAAACAAGCCAAAAGAGAACTAATAAAACCTTTATACTCAAATATTGTCTCCCCATTTAAAAACTTGTTGTTGTTTCTATTTATATTTTATTGTACTATGACTTGAAAAGTTGTGTAGTTATTGTTTTTGATTAGTTCATCTATTAGTCTTCCTACTATGAGTAGTTTACACACCACAATTACAGTGTTATAATAGTCTGTGTTTTTTTCTGTGTATACACTATTACCACTGAGTTTTGTACCTTCAGATGATGTCTTACTGCTCAACAGCCTTTTCTTTCAGACTGAAGAACTTTGTTTAGTATTTCTTGTATGCCAAGTCTGATGTTAATGAAATCCCTAAGCTTTTGTCTGTGAAAATCTTTTTATTTCCTTCCTGTTTGAAAGATATTTTCACTGGGTATACTATTCTAGGGTAAAATATTTTTCCCTTCAGCACTTCAGATATGTCATGTCACTCTCTCCTGGCTTGCAAGGTTCCCACTGAAAAGTCTGCTGCCAGATGTACCAGAGGTCCATTGTATGTTATTTGTTTGTTTTATCTTGCTGCTTTTAGGATCTTTCTTTATCCTTTACCTTTTTGTATAGGGCAAGAGATAGGGGTCTATCAAGGTCCTCAGATAGGAATTTGATTATAAATGCCTTGAGGTAGTCTTCTTTGGGTTGAATCTGCTTGCTTTTCTGTAACTTTCTTGTACTTGGATATTGATATCTTTCTCTAGGTTTTGGAAGTTCTCTGTTATTCTCTCTTTGAATAAACTTTCTATTCCTATCTCTCTGTCTACCTCCTCTTTAAGGCCAATAGCTCTTAGATTTGGCTTTTGGAGGCTATTTTCTAGATCTTGTAGGTGTGCTTCATTTTTTTTTTATTGTTTTTTTGTCTCCCTCTGACTGTGTATGTTCAAATAACCTGTGTTTCAGGGTCACTAGTTCTTTCTTTTTGATCAATTCTGCTAGTAAGAGACTCTGATACATTCTTCAGTGTATTAATTGCATCTTTCAACTCCAGAATTTGCTTTTTAAAAATTATTCAATCTCTGTTAAATTTGTTGGATAGGATTCTGAATTCCTTCTCTGTGTTTTCTTGAATTTATTTGAGCTCCCTCAAAAGAGCAATTCTGAACTCTCTTTTTGAAAGGTCACATATCTCTGTCTCTCCAGGATTGGTCCCTGGTGCCTTATTTAGTTCGTTTGGTGAGGTCATGTTTTTCTGAATGGTCTTGATGCTTGTGAATGTTCATCAGTGTCTGGACATTGAAGAGTTAGATATTTATTGTAGTGTTCACAGTGTGGGCTTGGTTGTACCCATCCTACTGGGAAAGATTTCGCAGGTATTCGAAGGGACTTTTGTGCCGTGATCTGTTTTTGGCCACCACAGAGATAACTGCATTTGGGGGCATTACAAGTCCAGTAACGTGGTTCTTGCAGATTCACAGAGGTACCACCTTGATGGTGTTGGATAAGGTCTGGAAGAATTCTGCGCATTACCATGCAGAGATTCTTGTTCTCTTCCCTTATTTTCTCCCAAACAAATGGAGTCTCTCCCTCTCTCTAGGCTGAAATGCCCGGAGCTGGGGGAGTGGTGATACAAGCAGCCCTGTGACCATCACTACTGGGTCTGTGCTGGGTTAGACCTGAAACAAGCATAGCACTGGGTATTGCCCAAGGCTCACTGTTACCACGACAGGGCTACCATTTATGTTCTCACTCAAGCCCTAGGGCTCTACAATCAGCAGTTTGTGAAGCCAGCCAGTCTTTTGTTCTTGCCTTCAGGGTTGTGAGTTGCCCCAGACCCCAGATGGGTCCAGAGATGCTATCCAGGAGCAGGATTTGGATCCAGAAACCTTAGAAATCTACCTGGTGCTTTATCCTACTGCGGTTAAGCTGGCACCCAAACCACAAGACCAAGTCCTTCCGACTCTTCCTTCCCCTTTCCCCAGTCAGAGGAGTCTCCCCGTGTCCACCACCACAGGCCCACAGGGAGTATTGCCAGGGTACTGCCAATGTTCACTTAAGGCCCAAGGGCTCTCCAGTCAGCCTGTGGTGAATGCTCTCAAATCTGGGACTCACCCTTCAGATGGTATTTCTCACCCTTAGATGGTATTCGAGAAATACCATCTAAGGGCCAAATACCATAGGTCGACAAAAACCATCTAAGAGCCAAGGCCTGGAATCGGGGACCCCAAAAGCCCTCTTGGTGGTCTTCCCCACTGTGGCTGGGCTGGCACCTAAGCAGCAAAACAAAATCCCCTTTATTCTTCCCTCTGCTTTTTCCAACCAGAAGTCTTGCCTTGTAGCCACCACAGCTGTAAATACACTGGGTCATACCTGAAGCCAGAATGTCTCAGAATCTCACCTAAGACCTCTGGCATGTACTACCCGGTTACCACTGCTAATGGTATTATTCAGGGCCCAAAGGCTCTTTAGTCAGCAAGTGATGAATCCTGCCAGGACTGGGTCCTTCCCATCAATGTAGTGGGTTCCCTTCTGGCCCAGGGTGTGTCTAGAAATGTCATTTGGGAGCTAGAGCCTGAAATGGAGGTCTCAAGACTCTGCCTGGTACCCTATACTACTGTGGCTGAACTGGTATTTAAGCATTAAGATAAAGTCCTCTTCACGTTTCCCTCTCCTCTCCTCAAGTGGAAGGAAGGGGTTCTTTCAGAGTTGCAAGCTTTGCTGCCTCAGGTTGAGGGAAGGCTGATGCAGGCACTCCCTTGGCCACCCTGGCTGGTGTCTCAATAGGTGGTATGCCGCCCAAGTCCACTGGTTCCGAGCCCAGCAAAGCACTAGGAGCTGCCTATGCATTGCAGTCCTTGTGGTCTAGATTGCCTTTCAAGTTTATTTAGGACTCCAGAGCACTTTAGCCTGCAGTGGTGAGGCTTGTGGGAACTCAATTTCCAACCACTGGGATGAGAGATTTCCTTTCTGGCTAGGGCTGGTCTGAATGCTCTTTCCACAGGAGCTGGCTGAGTTCTGCCCACTGTTGGCGGCACTGAGTTCCAATGCAAAGTTCCACAACTGCTGCACTCTCTCTCCTGCAAGTGGACTCATTCTCCATGGCAGGTGCTGGGAGATGGGGGAGAGGTGGTGTCAGCAATTCAAGACTTTTTTTGTACCTTCTTCAGTGTCTCTTTCAACTTAAAACCAGGTACTATGACCATTCACCTGATTTCTGGTTCTTACATTTTTTTGTGTGTGTAGATAATTGTTAAATTTGGTGTTCCTGCAGGGAGGATGATCAGTGGAGGCTTCTATTTGGCCATCTTGGTACACCTCTCTGTATTTTTAAGAAACATCTGCCGGGTGCAGTGGCTCACGCCTGTAAGCCCAACACTTTGGGAGGCCGAGGCAGGTGGATCACAAGGTCAGGAGATTGAGACCATCCTGGCTAACACGGTGAAACCCTGCCTCTACTAAAAATACAAAAAATTAGCCAGGCATGGTGACGGGCACCTGTAGTCCCAGCTACTAGGGAGGCTGAGGCAGGAGAATGGTGTGAACCTGGGAGGCGGAGCTTGCAGTGAGCCGAGATCGTGCCACTCCACTCCAGCCTGTGCGACAGAGCAAGACTCAGTCTCCGAAAAAAAAAACAAAAAACATCCATACTGTTCTCCATAGTGGCTGTACTTTACATTCCCACCAACAGTGTGTAAGTGTTCCCTTTTCTTTGCATCCTCTCCAGCATTTATTTGTCTTTCTGAAAGTAGCTATCCTAACAGGGTAACATGATACCTCACTGTGGTTTTTATCTGCGTTTCCCTGATGATTAGTGATGTTGAGCATTTTTCCATGTACCTATGGCCATTTGTACACTATCTTTTGAGAAATGTCTACTCATGTCCTTTGCCCATTTAACAATCAGATTTTTCTTTGCAGCTTAAATGTCTGAGTTCCTTGTACATAATGATCTGGATATTAATCTCCTGTTTAGATGAATAGTTTGCAAATATTTTCTCCCATTCTGTAAGTTTTCTTTTCATTGTATTGATTGTTTTCTTTGCTGTGAAGAAGCTTTTTGATCTGATATAATGCCATTGGTTTACTTTTGCTTTTGTTGCCTGTGCTTTTGAGCTCTTATTCATAAAATCTTTTTGCAGGCCAATGTCCTGAAGTCCCTAAGTTTTCTTCTGCTACTTTTATAGTTTTGGTCTTACATTTATGTCTTTGATCCATTTTGAGTTAATTTTTGTATAGGGTGAGAGATGGGAGTTTAGTTTTATTCTTCTGCATATGTATACCCAGTTTCCTCAGCACCATTTATTGAAGAGACTGTCCTTTCCCCACTGAGTGTTCTTAGTGTCTTTGTCAAAAATCAGTTGGCTGTAGATTGTGGATTAACTTTTGGATTCTCTATCCTGTTCCATTGGTCTATATGTGTGCTTTTATGCCAGAACCATGCTGTTTTGGTTACTACAGCTTTGCAGTATATTTTGAAGTCTGGTCATGTGAGCCTTCCAGTTTTGTTCTTTGTGGTTAGCATTATTTTGGCAATTCTGGGTCTTCTGTGCTTCCATATAAATTTTAAGGTCTTTTTTTCTATTTCTGTGAAGAATACAATCAGTATTTTGATAGGAATTGCATTCAATCTGTAGACTGCTCTGGGTAGTATGGTAATTTTAATAATATTAATTCTTCTGATCTATGAGCATGGGATGTCTTTTCATTTATTTGTATCTTCTTTAATTTCTTTTATCACTGTTTTTTAGTTTTCCTTGTAGAAGTCTTTCGCATCCTTGGTTAAGCGTATTCTGAGGGTTTCTTCTGTGTGTGTGTGTGTGTGTGTGTGTGTATGTGGCTAACATAAATGGGATTACTTTCTTGATTGCTTTTTTCAGCTAGTTCATATATACAGTTTTTAATCTTAAAAAAGCATGATATTTTTCCATTTTACAAAAGGATAGTAGGCAAACATTAAAGGTTAAGGACTTCCTCATGGATACAAATCCCAGTATATGTCTAAATAAATTAGGACTCAAATTTATATACATATAGCTACTTTCCAAGTCCAATCTTTCTCCCCTGTATAAGTCCTCCTTCCCCTGAAAAATAAATGGTTTGGGGCTTTATTCTGTAGCAGAGGGAAGCATTAAATATAATTTGGAAGGAGTCTGTTTCATAGTTTATGCTTTTTACAGACCATAACAAAGTCTTTATAAAGGCTTTGATCTTCCGTGTTTTCATAGTTTTTATTTCTTATGGTTAAAATGGCTATTTCAATTTGCTGGATCATTTCAGTTAATTTTTGAATAAAGCATGGCAACTAGAACTGACCATTATCTGATCCATCAACATTTAGGGATTTAAATTATTTAGTTTCCTAGTATCAGTGAACTGCATAGTAAAATTCCTAAACTGACTCCTCCATAAAACAATGGAAAATCCCTGGAAATTAACCAAAGACCTGCAGCAAACTGGGTAGCATTTATTTAAGAATAGCTTTGTGCCATTTTAAGTTGCCCTAGTCTGATCTCTCATTCCCCATTAGGAGCCTTGAAAACTAATACCCCATATTCCCAGTGCAGTCTTGTGTTCACTGAAATAAAGTAGTTGGAGTGTTTTGCAAATCCTCATCACAAACAATTGTCATTCTTTCACTTGTGTGGTGGATTCCCTGAAGGACCCCACCTGATACAGAGGAACAAAGGCAGGCATAAGACATATAGAAAACAAATAGCAAAATGGCAAATGTAAACCTTACTTTATCAGTAATTACATTAAATGTAAATGGATTAAATTCTCCAGTTAAAAGGCAGGGTGAATTTAAAATAAAACATCATCAAAGTATATGTTGTCTATATACTACATACATACTTATATTCAAAGACACAAATAGGCTGTAAATAAAAGAACCAGAAAAGATATAGCATGGCTACAGTAACTGAAAAAGAACTGGAGGGCTGTACTAATATCAGAGAAGAGAACTGTTACCAAAGATATTAAGATGAAATGGTCAATCCACCAAGAAGCTGTAACAATCATAACTTTTTATGCAGCAAACAACAGAGCTCCAAAATAAGTAAAACACAAAAAAAAGACAATTCAGCAATAACAGTCAGAGACTTCAATACTCCAGTTCAATAATGAATAGAAATAAGCAGATGATCAATAAGGACACAGATGACTTGATCAACACTATAAACCAACTAGACCTAAAAGACATCTACAGAACACTCCTCCACCCAACAATAGCACAAAAAGCATTCTTCTCAAGTGCATATGGAATATTCTCCAGGATACATCATACTCAATACATTTAAAAAAACTGAAATCACACAATGTATTTTCTCTGGTCATAATGGAAAGAAGCTAGAAGTCAATAACTGAAGGAAAAGGAAATTCACAAGTATGTGAAAATTAAATTCCTACATAATCAATGGATCGAAAAAACACAAGAGAAATTAGAGAATACTTGAGATAAAAATGAAAGCATAACATATCAAAATATATGGGATGTAGTCAAAGAAGTGCTTAGCAGGAAATTTATAGGGACATATGCCTACATTAAAAAAGAAGAAAGGTATCAAATCAATAACCTAATCTTCCAGGTTAAGAAACTAGAAACAAAAGAGAAAACTCACTCCTAAACAAGCAGAAGAAGGCTATAATAAAGATTCTAGTGGAAAGAAATATAATAGGGAATATAAAAACATTAGAAAAAAAAGTAAACCCCAAAATTGTTTTTTTGAAAAGATTAACAAAACTAACAAATATTCATCTAAGCTGTCCAAGTTAAAAAAAAAAAAAAGAGAGATGACTCAAATAACTAAAATCATGAATGAAAACGGAGGTATTAACTACTGACTTTGAATAAAATGTACTACAAGGGAATACTATGAAAAACTGTATGACAACAAATTGGATAATATACATGAAAGAAACAAAATTCTAGAAGAACACAAACTATCAAAATAGACTCAAAAGGAAATAGATAACCTGACCAGTAACAGAGATTGAATTAGTAACTTAAAAAGTACCTACAAAGAAAAGCCCAGACCAAGATGGTTTAGCTGGTGAATTCTAATCAGTCTTTCATAAACTCTTTGATAGTTTAGAAGGGAATACTTCTAAACTCACTATATTAAGGCCAACACTATCCTGACACCAAAATCAGACAAAACCATTCTGAGAATGAAAACCACAGACCAATATCCCTCAGATGCAAAAATCCTTAACAAAAGACTGACAAACTGAAACTAGCTGCATACATAATGGATTAGATATCATGACTAAGTGTGATTTATCCCAGAAATGCATGATAGGTACAACATACAAAAATAATAATGTAATACACTATATTCAGTTCATCTAAAAAAACCTTTGATATAATCATCTCAATAGATGCAGAAAAAACGTTTGACAGATATCCAACAAACTAGTAACAAAATGGAAATTTCCTTGACCTAACAAAGGCCATCGATAAAAACCCACAGATAATATCATACTTAATGGCAAAAGACTGAAAGCTTTCCTCTTCGTATCAGGCAACAGACAAGGAAGGGGTGTCCACTCTTACCATTTCTATTCAACACTGTACTGAAAGTTCTAGCCATGGCAATCAGGCAAGAAAATAAATGAGAAGACATCCAGATTAGAAAGGAAGAGGTAAAATTATCTCTATTTTCAGATGAAATAGATAAAAAAAATCCTAAGAAATACACTAAACCCTATAATTAGAGCTAATAAAGGTGAGCAAAATTGCAGGATACGAGATCAATATACAAAATCACTCTTATTTCTATACATTGGCAACAACTAATCCAAAAGTGATATTAAAAATAATTCCACTTCAATCAAAAATATTGAGCAATAAATTTAGCAAAAGAAGTTTAAGATGTATACATCCTTGAAAGAAATTAAAGATCTAAGTAAACAAAAATATACCCCATGTTCATGGATCAGAAGAATAACTTATTTTTTCCTATGTTAAAAACAGGACCAGGCACAGTGGCTCACGCCTGTAATCCCAACACTTTGGGAGGCCGAAGTGGGTGTATCACTTGAGGTCAGGAGTTTGAGACCAGCCTGGCCAACATGGTGAAACCCATCTCTATAATAAATATAAAAATTAGCCAGGCGTGGTGGTGCATGCCTGTAGTCCCAGCAACTGGGGAGGCTGAGGCAGAAATATCACTTGAACCCGGGAGGCAGAGGTTGTAGTGAGTCGAGATTGCAACACAGCACCCCAGCCTAGGTGACAAGAGTGAGACTCCCCCTCAAAAAAAAAAAAAAAAGTTCCAAATCAGGTAATAGATGAATTTTATAGAGCTCATGTTAAGTTTCTTAGATGTAATCAAAGTATTATAAAAGTGATTGTCTTTATTCTTAGGAGAAGTATCATATCCACAACTTACAAATGGTATAGGAAAAAAACTGTTGAACCTATGTGAAGCACATAGGAATATGGATATTCTTACAGTATACTTTCAACATTTCTATTATCTCTGAAAATTTTTATAACAGGAAGTTGGAGAGCACACTGCCCTGAAAACAAAGCAGTCGCCCAGGGTAGGTGATGATGGCAATGAATACAAAGTGAAGAGATCTAAAAAAGTAATGGTATTTCTAAAACTAGGAATTCATAAAGGTCTTGCAATGTCTACTTGGCATAGTTCAGGCTGAGGTATCTGGCATTATCATGGTTTTGTAGAAGGGTGAAACATTTCTGGTTTTGGTATTTTTCTGATGATGTTTCCTATGGTTGATCTTTTTGGCCATGGTACATGTGGCTGCTTCTCCCAGGGTACAATTTGTAAAGATTTTCCTAAGCCATTTGTAAATGGTAGCTGAAAACTCTCTATCCTGTAATACAGTTAATTTTCTTATATGTACTTGCATTTGCCTAAAATTAATTTTATTGAAACTCTACTAAGGATACAAAATCATGAAACTTTTGTGTTAATCCTAACATTTGTAAAGCAAAACTCATAAAAAATACAGTAAGGAACTGTGATAAAGAATCTCACATCATTTTTGTGAGAGATTTACTCAGTTGAAGATGAGCAGTGTGTTAACAGACAAAAAGAATTTTTTGCAGAATTTGAAAAATATTAAAAAGTTGAATTAGTGCAATCAATGTAATATACAGAGCTACAGAAAGAGAATGTCAAAATATTTTAAAAATTGATAATTTGTTAGACTGAAAGTAAATCTCAATAAAAATATCAGAAACTAAGCCCCATTCTCTGACCACAATTTAATAAAACTAAAAATATGAAAGTGTAAAACAAAATAAAATGAAATAAACCCTCAAACACCTGAAAAATTTAAAAAGAAAACAAACTTCTAATTTAGGTCACAGAAAAAAGCAAAACGATAATTCCACACTATTGGAAAATAATGGCAATTATAACAACTCATATGCATATCAAATGGAATACAGCCAAAACTATAATGAGAGGCAAATTCATAGATATAAATGTTCCTATCCTAAATGTGAAAGAATGAAAACAAAGTTAAGCATTCCATTTAAAGAGTAAGAAAAAAACCCAAGAAAACCAGAAGGACCAAAAATAAAAGCACCTAATAAATGAAAAAAAGACAAGAAAATAAAACATATCAGATTGTACTTGTCTAAAAAAGAAAAATCAAAAAAATAAATTAGGCTAAGTGAAATATGAAAAAAGAGGAAAATTCAATGTACAAAACTAGAAATATCAAAAAGCATATAAGAAGATACAAAAGATATTAAATTTATGAGAGAAACAAATGACCAAAATTGATGAATAAAGTAAAAACCTAACCAGTGTAAAACACAAAAATTGTCAAAGAATTACCTCCAACAAAGGCTCCAGGCCTAGATGGTTTTGTAGTTGAGTTCTTTAAAACTTTCAAGAATAAATAAGTCCCATGCTATATAAACTGTTCCAGAGCACAGAAAATTAGGGAAAGAGTTCCAATTCATTTTGCAAAGCTGGCCTAACCCTGATATCAAAACCTGACAAAGATAGCATAAAAAAAAAAAGAAAATTACAGACCAAATTCATTTATGAATGTAGATGCAAAGTTCCTAAATAATACACTTGAAAACAGAACTCAATGGTACACTACAAGATAACATGTCTTGACATAAGGAGGACATTCATTCTAGAAATAAGAGTTTATATTAGGTATCTTTTTTTTTTTTTTTTTTGAGACAGGATCTCTCTGTCACCCAGGTTGGAGTGCATTGGTGCGATCATGGCTTACTGCCGCCTCCACCTCCTGAGCTCAAGCAATCCTCCAACTCAGACTCTCGTATAGCTAGCACTACCGGTGCATGCCACCATGCCCAGCTAATTTTTTGTAGAGACAGGGTCTTGTTTTGTTGCCCAGTCTGGTCTTAAACTTCTGGCCTCAAGTGATCCTCTAGACTTGGCCTCCCAAAGTGTTGGGATTACAGGCATCAGACACTGTGCCCGGCCTATATTAAGTAATATCTTTATAAAATACATCACATCGACAGGTCAAATAAGAAGCACTGCAAAATAATCTCATTTGGATGCCAAAATATTTAATGAATTCCAATATTCACTTCTCATTAAAAAGAAAATAAAGTCTTGTTCAACTATAAGTGATACATACTTAACATCAGTGAACTTACTGTAAGAGGAAATGATGCCTATCACTGCTATATGTAAAATTGGAAGGAAAGTTTATTAAATGTAATAACAAAGTAAAGACAATGAAGAAGATTCACAGGATAAACTATCTAGAAAAGTCAAAAGTAACAACTAAAAATAAGGACTAAACAAAATCCAGTAAATATAAAATGTACAACATAAAAATAACAGAAATCTAAAAATTCCTATAAACCAAAACAAATAGTCTTTTTCATATTTATTCATTTTTTCATATTATTCATATTTTTCACAATATGAATAGAAATTACTGAGGATTATGTTAAAGGAGAAAATAAGTGAACTTAATTGAGGGAAAAAAGGGAAAACATTACTGAAGGGCATGAAAGAAACATGTAAATTAAGAAACATATTTCTAGTCTGTAGTTAATTTTTCTAAAATTTTCAGTTAATGTGTTTGAATCAAAATCCCCTTAGAGTTTCCTTTTTTAAAATCAGAAAACTGATTCGCAACTTCCTATAAAAAAAATTAACTGGTCAGAAAATAAAACCAAGGAAACTTGTGAAAAAGAGGTATAAGGAGGAAAGATGGGTCCTGTCAGCTATTTAAACATTTAATAGCTAAAATATCTAAGTAGTATAGTATTACCAGAAGAACAGAGAACATAAAGAAAGAAAATTGAGTCCAGAAGCCTTTAGTAAGGTAACAGTACATTATAGATTAGTGTTAAGACAGAAAAATTATTCAATAAAAAAGCTGGGATAATTAACCATTTAGAAAAAATTAAAATAAGTACCTTATCTAATAGCATTTACTAAAATAAATCACAGATAGACTCAAGGCTTATATATAAAAAATAAAATAAAAAAATACCTAGGAAAAATATATGTGAGTATTCAGCAGCTGGTGGCATGGAGTTTTTTCTAAGCATAATAGTAATGTTACAAGCTGTGACAAAAGTGTACAGATCAGACTACTTATTTAAAAATTAACTAAAATTAACAAACAGCAATCTTGAAAAACATTTATGTTTTAATATTTATGTCTTTAATAAATGGACATGTAAAAGGCTAGAACAAACATATCAGAAGGAAATGCATTTAGTGAATAATAAATAACAGTATTTAGCCAGCAATCCCAATTTTGATAATTTACATTAAATTATACAGCCAAGGATGTTCACTGCAGTGCTATTTGCAACTACCCTCTCACCCAAGAACTGCATAAACAGTGGGGCCAAATTTGGTTAAACAACAACAAAAATGTATACATTAAAGAAGGCATTAGAAAAACTATAAGGAAATAAAATCAGATGGTTATTTTCAGATAGTGAGATTACAGGTGCTAAATTACTTCTTTATACATTTATAACTATTTGCCCAAACTTTCATGATGAATATACATTTTATAATTAGAAAAACAGTATAAAAATCAATGCACTAATAATTTTCCTGAAGACATGAATATTAGAATTCAAAAATTTCAACAAACGAAAAAGCTCAAAATCATTTGTAAACTAAACTGTTTTTGCATACTGAAAGCTCCTTAAAGCTTTTTATTTCTATTAATATCTTAATTTAGCATGAAAACACAGTTAAAAGAAGCCAGTCTTTACTGTCTGAGATTACAACTTCATTTTTTTCCTCAAAGGGATTTTGCTTTTAATGACTATTAAAGGGATTTTGACACAAATACATCTAAATACACTGAAATGAATTATAAAAGGGTCCATACACAACAGGAATAACTTAAAAGGATACTTCATATTAATAACATCATTTCTTTCATTGAGTATTGAGAACACAGAATGATCAGTCTTAAACTGATCCTGTTAAGTTTTTGTTCGGGAAATTTCATTTAGGCACTCTAAACAGGATAATGAGTGCCTAATGATTGTGTGTCTAACTGAAATCTCTCCTGTGATTTAAAACTCTTGTTCTTAAAATATATAGCTATATTCTATTTAGTTTTCTTTAGACAACATAATTGTAAAACTTTTAACTGTTTTCTAATACTTTGATCTACATTTTGCCTTTCTGTAGTGTTTCTACCTTTTTTATCTCTTTCAAATTATTTAAACCCAAATGGCAAATTATGGTTTTAGGCAATGTACAATCAAATAACAGAACAACTTGAAGCTTCTACATGCTGTAATTCTATGGAAACACCAACATTCTTTCTTCCTAGCACATGTCATGTTATTATGCTATGTCTCTTACAATAACCATATTATTTGTACGCACGTATACTAACCATATGTAAACTAATTCATACTCTGAGCTGCTTATTTATCTACACCAAGTGGAAGTCCTGGCCAAATAATATTAGCAGTATTTCTAACTACTTGTCCAATGTTTTCTACCCACTCAGTTTGATATTACTCAACTTTAACACGCTTACCTTCTTAACCTATTATGAACTCACTCATGAAATCTGAGTTCTAGTCTTAGATCTGCCCCTCACTAGTTTTGTCACACTGGTAGAGTCACTTAACTTCTCTAGGTTTCAAATGTTTTCATCTATAAAAAGAGGATAGGAACATAGTGGAAGACCTACAAGGTCTGTTACAACACAAATTTTATTATCACTGTCAGAGATCAGGTTCCCCTCTAATCACTCTTACTATAAAATTAGTGCCTACTATGTGGAAATGCTATGGGGGAACACTACAGTAAATAAGTGAAATATTCTTAGTGAAATTTTTTGAACTAAAATACCCAGACTCAGATATTTTGTGTATAGTACTCTATTAATTATCATTAGAATAATTCTCTCCAATTCCATGAACAGAACTGGCATTTCTTTCCTAATCATGCTATCATAAAAACACTCCCTTACCTACTACTGCCTTTTTAAATTGTAGCCTATCTAAATCACTTTCTTTTTTTTTAATTTCTTTTTTTTTTTATTGTACTTTAAGTTTTAGGGTACATGTGCACATTGTGCAGGTTACTTACATATGTATACATGTGCCATGCTGGTGCGCTGCACCCACTAACTCGTCATCTAGCATTAGGTATATCTCCCAATGCTATCCCTCCCCCGCCCCAACAACAGTCCCCAGAGTGTTATATTCCCCTTCCTGTGTCCATGTGATCTCATTGTTCAATCCCCACCTATGAGTGAGAATATGCAGTGTTTGGTTTTTTGTTCTTGCGATAGTTTACTGAGAATGATGTTTTCCAATTTCATCCATGTCCCTACAAAGGACATGAACTCATCATTTTTTATGGCTGCATAGTATTCCATGGTGTATATGTGCCACATTTTCTTAATCCAGTCTATCATTGTTGGACATTTGGGTTGGTTCCAAGTCTTTGCTATTGTGAATAATGCTGCAATAAACATACGTGTGCATGTGTCTTTATAGCAGCAAGATTTATAGTCCTTTGGGTATATACCCAGTAATGGGATGGCTGGGTCAAATGATATTTCTAGTTCTAGATCCCTGAGGAATCGCCACACTGACTTCCACAATGGTTGAACTAGTTTACAGTCCCACCAACAGTGTAAAAGTGTTCCTATTTCTCCACATCCTCTCCAGCACCTGTTGTTTCCTGACTTTTTAATGATTGCCATTCTAACTGGTGTGAGATGGTATCTCATTGTGGTTTTGATTTGCATTTCTCTGATGGCCAGTGATGATGAGCATTTTTTCATGTGTTTTTTGGCTGCATAAATGTCTTCTTTTGAGAAGTGTCTGTTCATGTCCTTCGCCCACTTTTTGATGGGGTTGTTTGTTTTTTTCTTGTAAATTTGTTTGAGTTCTTTGTAGATTCTGGATATTAGCCCTTTGTCAGATGAGTAGGTTGCGAAAATTTTCTCCCATTCTGTAGGTTGCCTGTTCACTCTGATGGTAGTTTCTTTTGCTGTGCAGAAGCTCTTTAGTTTAATTAGATCCCATTTGTCAATTTTGGCTTTTGTTGCCATTGCTTTTGGTGTTTTAGACATGAAGTCCTTGCCCATGCCTATGTCCTGAATGGTAATGCCTAGGTTTTCTTCTAGGGTTTTTATGGTTTTAGGTCTAACGTTTAAGTCTTTAATCCATCTTGAATTGATTTTTGTATAAGGTGTAAGGAAGGGATCCAGTTTCAGCTTTCTACATATGGCTAGCCAGTTTTCCCAGCACCATTTATTAAATAGGGAATCCTTTCCCCATTGCTTGTTTTTCTCAGTTTTGTCAAAGATCAGATAGTTGTAGATATGCGGCATTATTTTTGAGGGCTCTGTTCTGTTCCATTGATCTATATCTCTGTTTTGGTACCAGTACCATGCTGTTTTGGTTACTGTAGCCTTGTAGTATAGTTTGAAGTCAGGTAGTGTGATGCCTCCAGCTTTGTTCTTTTGGCTTAGGATTGACTTGGCGATGCGGGCTCTTTTTTGGTTCCATATGAATTTTAAAGTAGTTTTTTCCAATTCTGTGAAGAAAGGCATTGGTAGCTTGATGGGGATGGCATTGAATCTGTAAATTACCTTGGGCAGTATGGCCATTTTCACGATATTGATTCTTCCTACCCATGAGCATGGAATGTTCTTCCATTTGTTTGTATCCTCTTTTATTTCCTTGAGCAGTGGTTTGTAGTTCTCCTTGAAGAGGTCCTTCACATCCCTTGTAAGTTGGATTCCTAGGTATTTTATTCTCTTTGAAGCAATTGTGAATGGGAGTTCACTCATGATTTGGCTCTCTGTTTGTCTGTTGTTGGTGTATAAGAATGCTTGTGATTTTTGTACATTGATTTTGTATCCTGAGACTTTGCTGAAGTTGCTTATCAGCTTAAGGAGATTTTGGGCTGAGACAATGGGGTTTTCTAGATATACAATCATGTCATCTGCAAACAGGGACAATTTGACTTCCTCTTTTCCTAATTGAATACCCTTTATTTCCTTCTCCTGCCTAACTGCCCTGGCCAGCACTTCCAACACTATGTTGAATAGGAGTGGTGAGAGAGGGCATCCCTGTCTTGTGCCAGTTTTCAAAGGGAATGCTTCCAGTTTTTGCCTGTTCAGTATGATATTGGCTGTGGGTTTGTCATAGATAGCTCTTATTATTCTGAGATATGTCCCATCAATACCTAATTTATTGAGAGTTTTTAGCATGAAGGGTTGTTGAATTTTGTCAAAGGCTTTTTCTGCATCTATTGAGATAATCATGTGGTTTTTGTCTTTGGCTCAGTTTATATGCTGGATTACATTTATTGATTTGCGTATATTGAACCAGCCTTGCATCCCAGGGATGAAGCCCACTTGATCATGGTGGATAAGCTTTTTGATGTGCTGCTGGATTCGTTTTGCCAGTATTTTATTGAGAATTTTTGCATCAATGTTCATCAGGGATATTGGTCTAAAATTCTCTTTTTTTGTTATGTCTCTGTCAGGCTTTGGTATCAGAATGATGCTGGCCTCATAAAATGAGTTAGGGAGGATTCCCTCTTTTTCTATTGATTGGAATAGTTTCAGAAGGAATGGTACCAGTTCCTCCTTGTACCTCTGGTAGAATTCGGCTGTGAATGCATCTGGTCCTGGACTCTTTTTGGTTGGTAAGCTATTGATTATTGCCACAATTTCAGATCCTGTTATTGGTCTATTCAGATATTCAACTTCTTCCTGGTTTAGTCTTGGGAGAGTGTATGTGTCGAGGAATTTATCCATTTCTTCTAGATTTTCTAGTTTATTTGCGTAGAGGTGTTTGTAGTATTCTCTGATGGTAGTTTGCATTTCTGTGGGATCAGTGGTGATATCCCCTTTATCATTTTTTTATTGCATCTATTCGATTCTTCTTTTTTTCTTATTAGTCTTGCTAGCGGTCTATCAATCTTGTTGATCCTTTCAAAAAACCAGCTCCTGGATTGATTAATTTTTTGAAGGGTTTTTTGTGTCTCTATTTCCTTCAGTTCTGCTCTGATTTTAGTTATTTCTTGCCTTCTGCTAGCTTTTGAATGTGTTTGCTCTTGCATTTCTAGTTCTTTTCATTGTGATGTTAGGGTGTCAATTTTGGATCTTTCCTGCTTTCTCTTGTGGGCATTTAGTGCTATAAATTTCCCTCTACCCACTGCTTTGAATGCATCCCAGAGATTCTGGTATGTTGTGTCTTTGTTCTCGTTGGTTTCAAAGAACATCTTTATTTCTGCCTTCATTTCGTTATGTACCCAGTAGTCATTCAGGAGCAGGTTGTTCAGCTTCCATGTAGTTGAGCGGTTTTGAGTGAGATTCTTAACCCTGAGTTCTAGTTTGATTGCACTGTGGTCTGAGAGACAGTTTGTTATAATTTCTGTTCTTTTACATTTGCTGAGGAGAGCTTTACTTCCAAGTATGTGGTCAATTTTGGAATAGGTGTGGTGTGGTGCTGAAAAAAATGTATATTCTGTTGATTTGGGGTGGAGAGCTCTGTAGATGTCTATTAGGTCCGCTTGGTGCAGAGCTGAGTTCAATTCCTGGGTATCCTTGTTGACTTTGTCTCATTGATCTGTCTAGTGTTGACAGTGGGGTGTTAAAGTCTCCCATTATTAATGTGTGGGAGTCTAAGTCTCTTTGTAGGTCACTCAGGACTTGCTTTATGAATCTTGGTGCTCCTGTATTGGGTGCATATATATTTAGGATAGTTAGCTCTTCTTGTTGAATTGATCCCTTTACCATTATGTAATGGCCTTCTTTGTCTCTTTTGATCTTTGTTGGTTTAAAGTCTGTTTTATCAGAGAATAGTATTGCAACCCCTGCCTTTTTTTGTTTTTCATTTGCTTGGTAGATCTTCCTCCATCCTTTTATTTTGAGCCTATGTGTGTCTCTGCACGTGAGATGGGTTTCCTGAATACAGCACACTGATGGGTCTTGACTCTTTATCCAATTTGCCAGTCTGTGTCTTTTAATTGGAGCATTTAGCCCATTTAGATTTAAAGTTAATATTGTTATGTGTGAATTTGATCCTGTGATTATGATGTTAGCTGGTTGTTTTGCCCGTTAGTTGATGCAGTTTCTTCCTAGTCTTGATGGTCTTTACATTTTGGCATGATTTTGCAGCGGCTGGTACCGGTTGTTCCTTTCCATGTTTAGCGCTTCCTTCAGGAGCTCTTTTAGGGCAGGCCTGGTGGTGACAAAATCTCTCAGCATTTGCTTGTCTGTAAAGTATTTTATTTCTCCTTCGCTTATGAAGCTTAGTTTGGCTGGATATGAAATTCTGGGTTGAAAATTCTTGTCTTTAAGAATGTTGAATATTGGCCCCCACTCTCTTCTGGCTTGTAGGGTTTCTGCCGAGAGATCCACTGTTAGTCTGATGGGCTTCCCTTTGAGGGTAACCCGACCTTTCTCTCTGGCTGCCCTTAACATTTTTTCCTTCATTTCAACTTTGGTGAATCTGACAATTATGTGTCTTGGAGTTGCTCTTCTCGAGGAGTATCTTTGTGGCGTTCTCTGTATTTCCTGAATCTGAATGTTGGCCTGCCTTGCTAGATTGGGGAAGTTCTCCTGGATAATATCCTGCAGAGTGTTTTCCAACTTGGTTCCATTCTCCCCATCACTTTCAGGTACACCAATCAGACGTAGATTTGGTCTTTTCACATAGTCCCATACTTCTTGGAGGCTTTGCTCATTTCTTTTTATTCTTTTTTCTCTAAACTTCCCTTCTCGCTTCATTTCATTCATTTCATCATCCATCGCTGATACCCTTTCTTCCAGTTGATCGCATCGGCTCCTGAGGCTTCTGCATTCTTCACGTAGGTCTCGAGCCTTGGTTTTCAGCTCCATCAGCTCCTTTAAGCACTTCTCTGTATTGGTTATTCTAGTTATACATTCTTCTAAATGTTTTTCAAAGTTTTCAACTTCATTGCCTTTGGTTTGAATGTCCTCCCGTAGCTCAGAGTAATTTGATAGTCTGAAGCCTTCTTCTCTCAGCTCCTCAAAGTCATTCTCCATCCAGCTTTGTTCCGTTGCTGGTGAGGAACTGCATTCCTTTGGAGGAGGAGAGGCGCTCTGGTTTTTAGAGTTTCCAGTTTTTCTGTTCTGTTTTTTCCCCATCTTTGTGGTTTTATCTACTTTTGGTCTTTGATGATGGTGATGTACAGATGGGTTTTTGGTGTGGATGTCCTTTCTGTTTGTTAGTTTTCCTTCTAACAGACAGGACCCTCAGCTGTAGGTCTGTTGGAATACCCTGCAGTGTGAGGTGTCAGTGTGCCCCTGCTGGGGGGTGCCTCCCAGTTAGGCTGCTCAGGGGTCAGGGACCCACTTGAGGAGGCAGTCTGCCCGTTCTCAGATCTCCAGCTGCGTGCTGGGAGAACCACTGCTCTCTTCAAAGCTGTCAGACAGGGACATTTAAGTCTGCAGAGGTTACTGCTGTCTTTTTGTTTGTCTGTGCCCTGCCCCCAGAGGTGGAGCCTACAGAGGCAGGCAGGCCTCCTTGAGCTGTGGTGGGCTCCACCCAGTTGGAGCTTCCAGGCTGCTTTGTTTACCTAATCAAGCCTGGGCAATGGTGGGCGCCCCTCCCCCAGCCTCGCTGCCCCCTTGCAGTTTGATCTCAGACTGCTGTGCTAGCAATCAGCGAGACTCCGTGGGCGTAGGACCCTCCAAGCCAGGTGCGGGATATAATCTCGTGTTGCGCCGTTTTTTAAGCCCGTCGGAAAAGCGCAGTATTCGGGTGGGAGTGACCCGATTTTCCAGGTGCCGTCTGTCACCCCTTTCTTTGACTCAGAAAGGGAACTCCCTGACCCCTTGCGCTTCCCAAGTGAGGCAATGCCTGGCCCTGCTTCGGCTGGCGCACGGTGCACACACCCACTGACCTGCGCCCACTGTCTGGCACTCCCTAGTGAGATGAACCCAGTACCTCAGATGGAAATGCAGAAATCACCGTCTTCTGTGTCGCTCAGGCCGGAGCTGTTCCTATTCGGCCATCTTGGCTCCTCCCCCGCTAAGTCACTTTCTTTTATCTCTGTTGCTCTCTACTGAACTGTAAATTAATTGCTCAAAATTGGAGTTCTCACTACTCCTCCCAAACAATGTGATGTTTTGGGTCTCTTTTGTTTAAAAAATCCTTTAAGTTTTTTTAGAAAAAAAAATCATAAGAATTTATGGGAATCTTTGAAAAAGATTTCAAGGAAAAATTCAAATATTACAGGAAAACATAACCATGTCTTGCCAAAGGCAGAAAACTTTTAGGAATATAAGGACTGCTTTCATGGGCCAGGATCACTCTTCCGCAAATGCAGCATGCTCTCTCTAAGGTATCATGAAGGGTGGTGCAGATTAAAGTCATCACTTCAAAAATTATATGAATACTCTGTATTCCCTCATTAGTCTGTTATGGAATCGTCACACATTTATTTGCCCAATGTGCCTTTTGGAAAACCAGCAAGACATCTTTGGATAATTAGTCCTTTAACATTCACTACTTGAGACAACTTTTAGAATTTTAGAGCTAAAAGAAACCTCAGTTTGGGCAATGGTAAAACTCTTTCTCTACAAAAAACAAAAACAAAAATTAGCCAGGCATGGTGATGCATGCCCATAGTGTGAGCTACTCAGAGGGCTGAGGCAGGAGGATCGCTTGAGCCCTGGGGGTCGGGGTGGGAGTGGGAGTTAAAGCTGCAGTGAGCTGTGATCGTGCCATTGCACTCCAGCCTAGGTAACAAGAGTTAAACCCTGTCTCAAAAAACAAACAACCAACCAACCAAAAAAACCAAAAAAGAAACCTCATACATCTTCAACTGCCTCATTTTATAGATGAACCAACTGACAAAGACTGGTTAAAATGCTTGCCTATGTCACACAAGTTTAATGGCAGAATCTATTCTCTTGATCTTCAATCCAGAGTTTCAACATATCACACAAGTTTACCTGATTTCTATAACCTTTTACTGAATTCAAATTTGCTTCTTTGAAGTTTCGGAGGGGTCTATTTTAACTAACTTGAATTTAATGAAGAATCTATGCTTATTCTAACTATATATATATATATATATGCATATATGCTGAATAAGGGCAAGGGCTGTGACTGTTTACAATTGTATCCTGAGAACTTATCACAGGGTCTGGCATATAGGTATTCAATGGATTGTTGTCGACTGAATGAATGAACAAGTTGGATCACATGCACTCTCAGTTTTAACCTTTGTAAAGAGAAAATAAATCTAGAGTTCTTCAGTTTAACTTTGTTCTCTTGATCATTTCAGATATTTTTATCTAGACTTTCTTCTAGCTCCATTATGTTTCTTTTGGTGAGGTAGTAAGAATTGTGAATAGATACCAATAATCTCAATAAGTACAATTTCCTTCGCATTACCTTACACTGGTTAGCAATAGCACTTATTTGACACTTTTTGCCCCAAATTTGTAAGTACAACGCATTAATTCTTGTTGGTCTGACATTTCAATATGCCCTCAAATTTGGTTTTATTTACTCTGCTGGAATAAATTCCTCCTTCCAAATCAATTATAAAAATGTTAAACGAGACTATATTTAGCAACTATTAACCTTTTTCTAACCAGAAGGGCTCATCAGCCTCTATATTTTTGTATCCTGGATTTAAATAAATTGTAAATACAACCAAATTTGAGTGTCTAATATGTGCAAGGACAACTCTCTTGTCCTTGATAAATAATATACAATATTCTTTGGTATGGAGAAGAATTAGAAGACTTTTAGATTCATGAAAAGGGCCTTTAAAAAGTCCAAGTAAAAAATCATGTTTTAGTTTCGCCTTATGTATTGATTTATTTATTGCCTTCCACTCTCTAACCCCAGATACACACTCCTATCATACCTAAGAATTCTATAGGAATCCTTTTATTCACCAATCCTACACCACTGTCCTTGCACTCTCTGACCTCCCTCCTGTCATCCTGAAGAACTCTACAGAAATCCTTTTATTCATTAATCCTGCCCCCCTTTATTATAAATGCTACTACAGAAGCTTAGAGCTGGAATGAATCTTAAGAGATTTCTAAGTGTAATTCCCATATACCAGCTTGATATTCACCAATAATAAAACAAATCACTATGGCCAAGTATAGTATTTTACCTCTTTAATATATCAGCATGCCATATTACACATACTACTTACTTGTACTCATCATAGACTTCCTGTTTGGGCAGTGAAGTCTCCGGATGTTCCTCTAGGGTATTCCGAATCCAGGAAAAGGCATGCATTTGTTGTGCCCGACTAGATGACATGGCATTCTGATCACTAATAGAATGAAAACATGTTTTAGCTGACCAGACAGCAATTCATTAACAATTTTTGAGCTAGGCCTAAATGTTCCACTAAAGAACTGTATACAAATACACTATAAACGACCAAACCAAACTTAGGACATCTAGTAGATAATTGTCCACCTATGGTTGTGAGCTGTTTTCTATAGCTAGTGTAAGACTGAAGTTACTGCCCTGCTCCATCCCTCCCCATGCAGGTGATAGAGCACTGACAAAGTATTTGTTTTGGTCAAAAATCACTTTTAAGTGGATATCTGCTCATGTACTTACCTGTCCATTTGCCTACACTTACCAAATAAATCATCAAACTTTAAAACAAAATTATATAAAAATTGCTTATTTCCATTTGCTCAGCATTCTCAAATAATATATATATACACACATATATATATACATGTATACCCATACATATACATATATACATACACACACACACACACACACACACACACACACACACACACACACACATATATATATGTATATATAACTACTTGGAAATCTTACTAAAGCATTCTGTGCTCCAGAATGGAATTTGTACCAGAGAGATCCTGAACAGACAAATCTCCCCCTACAATCCTTCCTAAAGCCAGGCCCCCTGCCTCAGCCTGACATATCCATTAAACACTGTAAACTTTTACTATATGGAAGTATTACTTATAAATAAATACCGAAATGGACACCAAAGATAGGATAAGGGAAGCTACTCTACTGATTGTGACATCCATCTCAGCTATCTGTAAGAATAATTTATTTAATTTCAAAGAAAACACTGAGCAAGTGTCTAGGATATAACATGATTAAAACAGTGATAAAAGTTGGTCTGAGGGAAAAAAAGATAAAACTCAAATAATTTGCATTTCATTTATTTCTATATACAGTTTTAAAAAATAGAATGATAAGCATAATTTATATGAATGAGATGATTCTGAGAAATACTTAAAAGGTTAAGGAAACTCTTAAAAATTAGAATGACTGAATGAACAGCTTCTCTCCACAGTTTCTATAATTTTTAATGATGAAACTATAGTAATACCCCAAGCACTTAACACACCTTACATTTATGAATTCATGTTTCATACAGGCAATTTCACTTTATTTTCTGTTTTATATTCTATGATGTGTTTATCTGATAGTACCTAAAAAAACTCTTATACCTTATTCCTTATGATACTTATCTGTTTATTCTTTGGTTTTCTGTTCAATTTTCACAATCCCTCACACTGCATAAACATATTCATCTGTCTATGAAACAAAACCCAAATTGCATGTCATAGCATTTACCCAATTGCACAAATAAATTAACAAAAACTGCAAGTAAATACTTAACCAAATATCACCAAAGACTAAAATGATGTATTGTTTTGCCAGTATGTTTTCTAATGATTTCAGGAATATTGCAAAAACTCTAACAACCAAAACATACACACCTCACATATATCCTAGGGACATCCTATAAACAGCATAATTATAGCAAAGACAAGAATAGATATACCTTTTCTCTCCATTGCTGAGACCAGAAGGCAGCTGAAGGTAGAGGTAGAGTTTCTCTAGGTCTGTAAACTTCTCAACTTCTTGCTATTTACAAAGGATTAAAAAGAAAGATCATTTTTAAAAAACACTCATTTTTCCCCAAACAAAATTTACTAACATCTCCCTAAACAATAATGACTATTTAAATTTAAAACAGATGAATCATTTGTCTTTTCTCATCACTAAAATAATACAATGAGGTTATTTGATAAATTTATTGCATACAAAAATTTAATAAAAGAAAATGGCACTTCCCTATTAGTTCTTACATCATGGGCATAAATAGAATTATTGACCAAGGCTCAAAAAAAGCTTCTCATTTTTAATCACATTTAAAGAAGGAGGGTTTTACTTGTCCTATAGGACAAGTACTGGACCAGGAATCAAGAGAAACAGTTATTAGTTCACTAACCGTTAACTGGCTATGAGGTTTTCAGCACTTTTACAGCAAATTTTCTGTAGAACTATAAAATGAATGACATAATTTCTAGAATCCGTTTCTAATTTTCAAATATTTAGAACATGTGACTGATGGTGCTACTCTTACCTGTGGATGGAACTGAGGTTAAAAACACTGAAATAAAACCAGTAACTCTTTCCAGACCTTACAGATGTAATTATTTGTTGGCTTGCCAACAGTAGCTATTTAGAGAATCTACTTGTAAGATTTTCTATTGCTACTGTTCTGCAACTATGTCATTTTGTCTCTAAATGTAACCTTTAAAATAATTTTTGCCTTCCTACCTTTCTTCTAAACTCAGTTTGCCATAATGGCTTCAAATGTGCCACAAATCCTATTATAATAAAAATATTCATAGTAAAACTCTGGTAGCCCAATCTAAGCAAAATTCCATTGCAATGAAAAATGTGGACAGATTACTGGCATTCCTGGTAGAATTTATTCTTACTTAATAAAGCACAGTTTAAACAGAGATTCAGTTTTTGAAAATACTTAACATGATATAACCAAGCCTATTCTTAGTCTTATCAGAAGATATCCACAAAAGTTTAATCTTAGAATCCATCCACATAATGATTTAATCAATCACATGCAAATAGCTCCCAAATTTACATTTTTAAAATCCCATGGCTTACAGGTATTTTCCAATTGGCTCTTGCTCCAATACCTAATAATATCAGCTATACCCTTGTGTAGCTCTCCCCTCAAAGAAAACAAACACACATTCTCTTCTTAATTGCTACTTATCATCACCTTCTTTTCTCTAGTTTCCACAGTGTTCAGTTTGGGAGTGTGTTTAACTCTTTTTCTCTTGGTGCATTCCACATTAATCCTTTATTTAGCCCTCTAACACTCTGTCCCATCTTCTTCCAGTCTCGATTTTTCACTGCCACCACAGTAGTCTAGGTCTTCAGCTGCCTTTCTTTCAACAATAAGGATAATTCGTTTGCTTATCCATTACTTTTGTTTTCTGCTATGTTCCACAAGTGGCATAAAATAACTATGAACCTATACTATATATCACAAATCGTACAAAGAGTGAACAATACAACAAAGATGAACAACACCACCACCACAGTTCTTGCCCTTAATGAACTTTTAATGACACTTAAATTTCTAAAATGTCTAACCAGCTGGTTTTCCTACCTCCGATGTCACCCCACTTTAATGTCTTAAATATGGTTCCTGAAATTTTTTTTTGTCAAATTGTTTTTTTTAAGAGAGTCTCACTCTGTTGCCCAGATTGAATTGCAGTGGCTTAATCATAGCTCACTGCAGCCTCAAACTCCTGCTCAACTGATCATCCCACCTCAGCCTCCCAAGTAGTTGGGGCCAGAGGTGCGTGCCACCACAGCCACATAATTTTTTAATTTATTTTTTGTAGCTTGTTGCTACAAAATTGTTGCCTAGGCTGGTCTGAAATTCCTGCCTGGCCTCAAGTGATCCTCCTGCCTCCCAAAGTGCTGGGATGCTAGGTATGAACTACTGTCAAATATTATTAACATCACCCACTTAATCACAACAATGCCAATCATATTAAATTAAGAGAAGGTTATAATAATAAAATACCTAATATTATGAGCCATGTCTGAGAAAGTGTAATAAAAATATCATTTTTGATCATAAAGAAAAAAATCTCCTACTGTTGGAGAAACCTTGGATTCTATATAGCTTTCAAATTTTAAATATACTGGAAAAAAGAATAGAAAAGAAATTCCAGAACATAGAAGAAATTTCAGAAGATGTTCTAAATTAGTATTAAGCACCAAAGAGATGATTTAGAAGATGGCAAAAAAAAGTTTTGAAAAAGATTAAAGTCAGTGTCCTAATTTTTTTAAAACAATGAAAACTTGTAACTGTTCAATTACTGTTTTCATTGCCATATGGGGTACAACACATAGAAGAAAAAATTTGGAGAGCAGCATGAAAACTGATAATAACAAAATTCTATAAAGCAAACAAAAAAAATGACCCAAGTGTATAGTGATGGCATTTCAGTCCAGCAAGGCTGGGCTCACCATCAAGATTTCTGGTTTTGGATATACTGTGTCATCCACTGCTAATTAGTGGCTTCTGAAACAATGCTCACTGGTTTAGGAGAAGACCCTAACCTTGCTTGATTGTCAAGGCAAGAGTATCATGTGGCAAGTATGTTAAACATCTGATTATTTGATATGCTTTATGACAATTTAAATGATAAGAATTAAAAGTTTTCTGTTCTATGTTGAAATTCGTTGGTGGTCAAAAAAAAATTCCTTTGGCTGGATTTATAAAATAAATCATAATGGTATTCTATTTTTGGAGCACCAGAGAAAAGACCAACTTCATAAACTTTAAAAATTATAATTTTTTATTTAGCCATAAAAGGAATGGAGTACTGATACATGCTACAACATGGATGAACCTTGAAAACATTGTGCTAAGTGAAAGAAGCCAGACACATATCATGTGATTCTGTTTATATTAAATATCCAAAATAGGCAAATCCCTAGGGACAGAAAGCAGCTTAGTGTTTCCCAGAGGCAGATGACTGCTTAAAGGGTACTGAGTTTCCTTTTGGGGTGAGGAAAAGGTTTTGAAACTAGATTCAGATGGTACTTGTACAACACAGTTAATGTACTAAATATCACTAATGGTAAATTTTATGCTATGTATATTTTACTACAATAAAAAATCTAATTTTTTTTTTTTTTTTGAGGTGGAGTCTTGCTCTGTTGCCCAGGCTGGAGTGCAGTGGTGCAATCTCAGCTCACTGCAAGCTCTGCCCCCCGGGTTCACACCATTCTCCTGACTCAGCCTTCCGAGCAGCTGGGACTACTGGCACCTGCCACCAGGCCCAGCCAATTTTTTGCATTTTTAGTAGACACAGGGTTTCACCGTGTTAGCGAGGATGGTCTCGATCTCCTGACATCATGATCCGCCTGCCTCGGCCTCCCAAAGTGCTGGGATTACAGGCGTGAGCCACCATGCCCAGCCTAAAAACTCTAATTTTTAACAGAGATTTGCACATTTGGAAAACATATCTGATGATTCGAAGTGAAACTTAAATGACAAACAACATCTGTAGACTTAAAAGTCTTCACTTACTTGATTGAGTTGAAGAAGTTCTCAAAGAAAAGCTAGTGAAAACGGTTTCAAATTTAGGCAGAACCTCAAATATTATTCAAGTCTTTTGAATGAGGTAGCTGATAATTTCATACTATTGCAGTTGAAGATCTTGCCTGAAAACTTAAAAGACCTCTTTCTCATGCACTTCAATCTTTGCAAAAAGATATTAAAAAGGAATGTTTGAACTCAAGTTTGATTTATATGTCAAACACATTGCAGGAAACAATTTTGGAGAATTTTCATAAAATATCCTTGGTTATTTCCAGCAAGTGATCCGACCTTGCATGTCATCATCCCATTTTCATAAGCATAGATTTATGAAGACGGTTTTTCTGAACTTTTAGCTATGAAAGCACAACAATGCTACAAACTTAATGACGATTGAGATGGTACTTTGACCTTTCACATTCTGGACAGAAAAGCCTGTAGCAAACAATCAGATTCAACATTCATTTTTATATTATGTGATCAAGGGGAAAATGAAGGCATAGTGTAAGATCAAGTTGCTTTTGGAGGTTGAAGGTGGACTTTGGTGTTTGAATCCTGCCACGCAACCCCCTTCCCTTCTAAAACTTTGGTTGACAAAAAATACTGACATAAGAACTAGTAACATGAAGCTAATTCTTTCTATGAGGTGCAAGTGTAGAGGTGAAGAAAACATGGGACAGAGACAGTATTCCATCTGCTCACCTACATTTCTCAGTCCACTTTGCAGTTAGCTTGTAGTCATGTGATTATTATGAATCTGATCACAGTGATGTAATTCACTACTCAGCTGACAGTTAAGAATCAATGTGTCAGCCGGGGGCAGTGGCTCAAGCCTGTAATCCCAGAACTTTGGGAGGCTGAGGTGGGCGGATCATGAAGTCAGGAGATTGAGACCATCCTAACACGGTGAAACCCCATCTCTACTAAAAATACAAAGAAAATTAGCCAGGCGTGGTGGTGGGAGCCTGTAGTCCCAGCTACTCGGGAGGCTGAGGCAGGAGAATGGTGTGAACCCGGAAGGCAGAGCTTGCAGTGAGCTGAGATTGCGCCACTGCACTCCAGCCTCAGCGACAGAGTGAGACTCCGTCTCAAAAAAAAAAAAAAAAAAAAAAAAAATCAATGTGTCACCCCATCCCATTTCCCCCTCTGTGGCACCTTGGAAGCCATGTGTTGCACTGGTGAAGCTATAACATGTCGGCCTTCCTGTCAATGTTGGTTCTGAGGGATTATTTGGAACAGTGGTCTTCAGTGATTTCTGCTGCATATGATGCGAATGAAAATACATTTTTGTGGTTAGGCCACTGATATTTCAGGCTTAGTTACAACATCATAGATTAGCGCATCCTGATTAATATAAAAATTAGACTCTTTCCTCTAGCACTTTTGAGGAAACTGAAGGATCCTTTTTACATATGCAGATAAAAATGTGGAAACCGACAGGAACAGCACCGGTCTGCAATTCCCAGCGAGACTGATGCAGAAGGCGGGTGATGTCTGCATTTCCAACTGAGGTACCTGGTTCATCTCACTGGGACTGGTTGGAATGTGTGTGCAGCCCACGGAGGGCGAGCCGAAGCAGGGTGGGGCGTCACTTCACCTGGGAAGCACAAGGTGTCGGGGAATTTTCCCCCCTACCCAAGGGAAGCTGTGAGGGACTGAGCCTGAAGAACTCCAGCACAGACACTGCGCTTGTCCCATGGTCTTCATAACCCACAAACCAGGAGATTCCCTCTGGTGACTACCCTACCAGGGCCCTGGGTTTCAAGCACAGAACTGGCTGGCCAATTGGGCAGACACCGAACTAGATGCAGGAGCTTTTTTTTTTTCCTTCTTTGCCATACCCCAGTGGCATGTGGAATGCCACTAAGACAGAACCATTTACTCCCCTGGAAAGGGGCGCTGAAGCCAGGGAGTCAAGTGGTCTGGCTCAGCGGGTCCCACTCCCACGGAGCCCAGGAAACTAAGATCCGCTGGCTTGAAATTCTCGCTGCCAGCACAGCAGCAATCCGAGATGCACCTGGGACAGTCGAGCTTGGTCGGGGGGTTGCGGAGTGGGGCGGGGGGGTCGGCCATTGCTGAAGCTTGAGTAGGCAGTCTTACAGCCACAGGATAAACAAAGCTGCTGGGAAGTTCAAACTGGGTGGAGCCCACTGCAGCTCAGCAAGGCTGCGATGGCCAGGCTGCCTGATTGCCCCTCTCTGGACAGGGCATCTCTGTAAAACAGGCAGCAGCCCCAGTCAGTGGCTTATAGCAGACTTAAACATCCCTGCCTGATGGCTCTGAAGAGAGCAGCAGAACTCCCAGTGCAGCGTTCCAGCTCTGCTAAGGGTCAGTCTGTCTCCTCAAGTGGGTCCCTGACCCCTGTGTATACTGACTAGGAGACACCTCCCAGATGGGGCCGACAGACACCTCATACAGGAGAGCTCTGGCTGGCATCTGGCAGGTGCTCCGCTGGGTCGCAGCTTCCAGAGGAAACAACAGGCAGCAATCATTGCTGCTCTGCAGCCTCTGCTGGTGATACCCAGACAAACAGGGTCGGGAGTTAACACATCCACTCAAAGACCCCACTGGAAGGTCACCAACATCAAAGACAAAAGGTAGATAAATCCACAAAGATGGGGGAAAACCAGCGCAAAACGGCTAACAATTCCAAAAACCAGAATGCCTTTCCTCCTCCAAAGGATCACAACCCCTCGCCAGCAAGGGAACAAAATTGGATGCAGAATGAGTTTGAAGAACTGACAAAAGTAGGCTTCAGAAGGTGGGTAATAACAAACAACTTTGAGCTAAAGCAGCAGGTTCTAACCCAATGCAAGGAAGCTAATAACCTTGAAAAAAGGTTAGTCGAATTGCTAACTAGAATAACCAAGGTAGAGAAGAACATAAATGACCTGATGGAGCTGAAAAACACAGCACGAGAACTTCGTGTAGCATGCACAAGTATTAATAGCCAAATCGATCAACCAGAAGAAAGGATATCAGCTGAAGATCAACTTAATGAAATAAAGCGAGAAGACAAGATTAGAGGGGAAAAAAAAGGTACGAGTCAAGCCTCCAAGAAATATGGGACTACGTGAAAAGACCAAATCTACATTTGATTGGTATACCTGAAAGTGACAGGGAGAATGGAACTAGGTTGGAAAACACTCTTCAGGATATTATCCAGAACTTCTCCAACCGAGCAAGACAGGCCAACATTCAAATTTAGGAAATACAGAGAACACCACAAAGATACTCCTCGAGAAGAGCAACCCCAAGACACATAATCGTCAGATTCACCAAGGTTGAAATGAAATAAAAAATGGTAAGGGCAGCCAGACAGAAAGGTCAGATTACCCACAAAGGGAAGCCCATCAGACTAACAGCAGCTCTCTCGGCAGAAATCCTACAAGCCAGAAGAGAGTGGGAGCCAATATTCAACATTCTTAAAGAAAAGAATTTTCAACCCAGAATTTCATATCCAGCCAAACTAAGCTTCATAAGTGAAGGAGAAATAAAATCCTTTACAGACAAGCAAATGCTGAGGGATTCTGTCACTGCCAGACCTGCCTTACAAGAGGTCCTGAAAGAAGCACTAAACATGGAAAGGAATAACTGGTACCAGCCACTGCAAAAACATACCAAATTGTAAAGAAAATCGACACTATGAAGAAACTGCATTAACTAACGGGCAAAACAACCAGACAGCATCATAACGACAGGATCAAATTCACACATAACAATATTAACCTTAAATGTAAATAAGCTAAATGCCCCAATTAAAAGACACAGACTGGCAAATTAGATAAAGAGTCAAGACCCATCAGTGTGCTGTATTCAGGAGACCTATCTCATGTGCAAAGACACACATAGGCTCAAATAAAGGGATGGAGGAAGATCCACCAAGCAAATGGAAAGCAAAAAAAAGTAGGGGTTGCAATCCTGGTCTCTGATAAAACAGACTTTAAACCAACAAAGATCAAAAGAGACAAAGAAGGGCATTACATAATGGTAAAGGGAAAAATGCAGCAAGAAGAGCTAACTATCCTAAATATATATGCAGCCAATACAGGAGCACCCAGATTCATAAAGCAAGTTCTTAGAGACCTATAAAGAGACTTAGACTCCCACACAATAATAATGGGAGACTTTAACACCCCACTGTCAATATTAGATAAATGAGATAGAAAATTAACAAGGATATTCAGGACTTGAACTCGGCTCTGGACCAAGTGGACCTAATAGACATCTACAGAACTCTCCACCCCAAATCAACAGAGTATACATTCTTCTCAGCACTTCATCACACTTATGCTAAAACTGACCACATAATTGGAAGTAAAACACTCCTCAGCAAATGCAAAAGAAGGGAAATCATAACATATAGTCTCCCAGACCACAGTGCAATCAAAGTAGAACTCAGGGTTAAGAAACTTACCCAATCCGTACAAATACATGGAAACTGAACAACCTGCTCCTGAATGACTACTGGGTAAATAACGAAATGAAGGCAGAAATAAAGATGTTCTTTGAAACCAATGAGAATGAGACACAACATACCAGAATCTCTGGGACACATTTAAAGCAGTGTTTAGAGGGAAATTTATAGCACTAAATGCCCACAAGAGAAAGCAGGAAAGATCTAAAATTGACACCCTAACATCAAAATTAAAAGAACTAGAGAAGCAAGGGCAAACAAATTCAAAAACTAGCAGAAGACATGAAATAACTAAGATCAGAGCAGAACTGAAGGAGATGGAGACACAAAAAACCCTTCAAAAAAAAAATCAATGAATCCAGGAGCTGGTTTTTTGAAAAAAAAAAATCAACAAAATAGACCACTAGCCAGATTAATAAAGAAGAAATGAGAGAAGAGTCAAATAGATGCAATAAAAAAATGATATAGGGGATATCACCACTGACCCCACAGAAATAGAAACTACCATCAGAGAATACTATAAAAACCTCTATGCAAATAAACTGGAAAATCTAGAAGAAATGGATAAACTCCTGGACATATACAGCCTCCCAAGTCTAAGCCACAAAGAAGTCGAATCCCTGAATAGACCAATAACAAGCTCTGAAATTGAGGCAGTAATTAATAGCCTACCAACCAAAAAAAGTCCATGACCAGACGGATTCACAGCCAAATTCTACCAGAGGTACAAAGAGGAGCTGGTACCATTCCATCTGAAACTATTCCAAACAACAGAAAAAGAGGGACTCCTCCCTAACTCATTTTATGAGGCCAGCATCATCCTGATACCAAAACCTGGCAGAGACACAACGAAAAAAGAAAATTTCAGGCCAATATCCCTGATGAACATCGATGTGAAAACCCTCAATAAAATACAGGCAAACCGAATCCAGCAGCACATCAAAAAGCTTATCCACCATGATCAAGTTTGCTTCATCCCTGGGATGCAAGGCTTGTTCACCATACACAAATCAATATACGTAATCCATTCACATAAATCCAATCCACATAAACAACAAACGTAATCCATCCACATAAATCAATAAACATAATCCCATCCACATAAACCCAATCCACATAAAAAGAACCAATGACAACAACCACATGATTATCTCAATAGATGCAGAAAAGGCCTTCGATAAAATTCACCCCTTCATGCTAAAACCTCTCAATAAACTAGGTATTGATGGAACTTATCTCAAAATAATAAGAGCTATTTATGACAAACCCACAGCCAGTATCATACTGAATGGGCAAAAACTGGAAGCATTCCCTTTGAAAACTGGCACAAGACAAGGATGCCCTCTCTCACCACTCCTATTCAACATAATATTGGAAGTTCTGGCCAGGGCAATCAGGAAAGACAAAGCATAAAGGGTATTCAAATAGGAAGAGAGGAAGTCAAATTGTCTCTGTTTGCAGATGACATGATTGTATATTTAGAAAACCCCATCATCTCAGCCCAAAATCTCCTTAATCTGATAAGCAACTTCAGCAAAGTCTCAAGATACAAAATCAGTGTGCAAAAATCACAAGCATTTGTATACACCAATAACAGAGAGCCAAATCATGAGTGAACTCCCATTCATAATCGCTACTAAGAGAATAAAATACCTAGGAATACAACTTACAAGGGACGTGAAGGATTTCTTCAAGGAGAACTACAAACTACTGCTCAAGGAAATAAGAGAAGACACAAACAAAAGGAAAAATATTCCATGCTCATGGATAGGAAGAATCAATATCATGAAAATGGTCATACTGCCCAAAGTAATTTATAGATTCAGTGCTATCCCCATCAAGCTACCACTGACTTTCTTCACAGAATTGGAAAAAACTACTTTAAACTACATATGGAACCAAAAAAGAGCCCGCATAGCCAAGACAATCCTGGGCAGGACAAACAAAGCTGGAGGCATCATGCTACCTGACTTCAAACTATACTACAAGGCTACAGTAACCAAAACAGCATGGTACTGGTGCCAAAACAAATATATAGACCAATGGAACAGAACAGAGCCCTCAGAAATAACTCCGTGTATCTACAACTATCTGATCTTTGACAAACCTGAGAAAAACAAGCAATGGGGAAAGGATTCCCTATTTAATAAATGGTGCTGGGAAAACTGGCTAGCCATATGTAGAAAGCTGAAACTGGATCCCTTCGTTACACCTTTTACAAAAATCAACTCAAGATGGATCAAAGACTTAAACATAAGACCTAGGACCATAAAAATCCTAGAAGAAAACCTGGGCAATAGTATTCAGGACATAGGCATGGGCAAAGACTTCATGTCTAAAACACCAAAAGCAATGGCAACAAAAGCCAGAATTGACAAGTGAGATCTAATTAAAACTAAAGAGCTTCTGCACAGCAAAAGAAACTATCATCAGAGTGAACAGGCAACCTACAGAATGGGAGAAAATTTTTGCAATCTATCCACCTGACAAAGGACTAATATCCAGAAACAAAGAACTTAAACAAACTTACAAGAAAAAAAACAACCCCATCAAAAAATGGGCAAAGGGTATGAACAGACACTTCTTGAAAGAAGACATTTATGCAGCCAACAGACATAGGAAAAATGCTCATCATCACTGGTCACTAGAGAAATGAAAATGAAAACCACAATAAGATACCATCTCACAGCAGTTAGATTGGCGATCATTAAAAAGTCAGGAAACAACAGATTCTGGAGAGGTTGTGGAAAAATAAGAACGCTTTTACAGTGTTGGTGGGAGTGTAAATTAGTTCAACCATTGCGGAAGAGAGTATGGCGATTCCTCAAGAATCTAGAACTGGAAATACCATTTGACCCGCAATATTACTGGGCATATACCCATAAATCATTCTACAATAAAGGCACATGCACACATATGTTTATTGCGGCACTATTCACAATAGCAAAGACTTGGAACCAACCCAAATGTCTATCAATGATAGACTGGATTAAGAAAATGTGGCACATATACACCACGGAATACTATGCAGCCATAAAAAAGGATGAGTTCATGTCCTTTGCAGGGACATGGATGAAGCTGGAAACCGTCATTCTCAGCAAACTATCACAAGATCAGAAAGCCAAATACTGCGTGTTCTCGCTCATAAGTGGGAGGTGAACAATGAGAACACATGGACACAGGGAAGGGAACATCACACACTGGGGCCCGTCGGGGGGTGTGGGGCTAGGGGAGGGATAACATTAGGAGAAATACCTAATGTAGGTGACGGGTTGATAGGTACAGCAAAGCACTAGGGCACATGAATACCTATGTAACAAAACTGCACGTTCTGCACATGTAACCCAGAACTTAAAAAGTATATTAAAAAAAATGTGGAAACAAGAAAAAGTCTCCTCCCCATAATAAAAAAGGCTTTCATTCATTCATTTTTTAGATTAGTATTTAACTTATTTTGAATTTCAAATGATATTAACCAAGAATATAATTACATTTATCAGAATGGGGTATGGGCAAAAAATGGTTTATAAGCACCAGTTTAGAATATACAGCCTTCATGCTCTCTTCCAGTTAACTTTTACTTTTAAAAAAATCCAAAAACTGGTTAAAAAGTCAGCTCTAATAAGTTTACCACACATGATCCTGCAATATGCCAATCTGTTCCTCTACTTTGGGCCGTACGTAGCATTTACTCAGGAAAGTATGCAGCTTATCTTCAATTAATCTGCATTTACTGATTGTTTTAAAAAATGTTTTCCAGTGTCTGGTTACGACCCTCAACTATAATGATCCTGGTTTGTCCAAACTAAATCCACCTTTGAGGCAGAATCCTGAAAGATAAGACACAGCCAAATTGAAACTCTTTCAATATTTTAATATCTCATTTAATTTTTAAAAATTAAAACTACAAAGTATTTCAAACACAGTAGAGAATGTGCACATGCATGCATCAATGTCCACATTTACAAGATGCTAACCTTTTGGCATGTTTGCTTCTGATCTTGGACTTAATCTATTTAACAGCATATAGAAATAGTATTCTATGAAACAAAACCACAGTTTGTTCATGTCTCTACTGACAGACAATATGTTATAACAAAGTTTCACTATTTCAGATGGTGCTGTAATGGAAATCCTTTATTTGTGACTCTTGTGGCCTTGTGTGAGAGTTTTTTCCTAAGGTATGTAACTTAAAAGTACAAGTGTCTGGTAACAAAGAATGTATATAGTCAACCTTATTGGATATTTTCAAATTGCTCTCTAAAACTTATACCAATTTATGTTCCTAATAGCAATACTACAATTTATTTCTCCAGATTCTTGTTAAAACTTAAGTTTTAAAGTTTAGTTAATCTTATGGGTATGAAAAAGTATCTAATTGTTTTATACTTCTCTGATTGATGATGAGACTGAATCTTTTCATATTATTTATCATTTGAGTTTAACAGAGTAGCTCTAAAATTTTAATATGCACCAGATTCACTTAGTGAGCTTGTTAAAACAAAGAGTGCATGACCCCACTTCCAGAGTTTCTGATTCAGTAGGTCTCAAGTGGGGACCTGAAAATCTGGACTTCTAACAAGCACCTAGGAGATGCTGCTAATGCTGGTCAGAGGATTACACTTGGAGAACCACAATGTTCAAGGAACTGCCCATTCATTTCTTTTACTCATCTAAATATGCGGATATTTATCAGGCAGTCTGGATACTAATCCTCTAGTGGTTGAAAGTGCTGCTAATATCTTCTCCTAGTTGTAGCCTGTCTATTCACTTTGTTTTTGAAGTCTTGTGATATCGAAGTTTGTCATTTCCAGGCAGTCAAATCTATCAATCTTTTCATTCATAATCTGAGCTTTTGGTCTTTTGTTTTTGAAATTTCCCCCTATTTCAGTGTCATAAAGATAGTATCCTATATTTTCTTTTTAAAGTTTAAAAATTTTGTTTTTCATGTGTGGGCCTTTAATTCCTCTGGAATTTATTTTTCTGTAAGATATAAAGTAGGGACCTAACTAAAAATTGTCCCAGTATCACTTACTGAGTATTTCACACTTTCTCTACTGATTTTTTGTGCTACATCTATATCATGGGATTCTTTATTACAGATGAAAAAGAATGCCACTTTTATGTTCAGCATATGAAAACGTCTTTCTCTGAGTTGGTATTTAATTTAGGAAAAAAACCTAACAATTTTTATTTTTGAGACGGAGTCTTGCTCTCTTGCCCAGGCTGGAGTGCAGTGGCACAATCTTGGCTCACTGCAACCTCCACCTCCCAGGTTCAAGCATTCTCCTGCCTCAGCCTCCTGAGTAGCTGGGATTATAGGCGCGTGCCACCACGCCCAGTTAATTTTTGTATTTTTAGTAGAGATGGGGTTTCACCATGTTGGTCGGGCTGGTCTTGAACTCCTGACCTCATATCTGCCCGCCTCGGCCTCCCAAATTTCTGGGATTACAGGCGTGAGCCACTGCGCCTGGCCTAACAATTTATCCTTAAGATAGTCATACAGCAAAATGTATGATTCACTGACTCTTCTAGAACTTATGTCATAGAGACTTCTCATATAAGAATATCACCCAGTAACTGATTAGCAGAGTAATAAAAGTAGCTTTGATGAAGCTTTTATAAATCTGAGGTTAATAAGCAAGTCTCCTACTGACAAATTAATAATAAAGAATAACCCATATTACATAAGACCTATAATAAGGATATGACATATATATAAAATAGATGAATGAAGCAGCTGTTACTTGAAATTGATGTCTATATCAAGCAGTAAGCTACAGTGGGTAAGGTATAGGATATAGAATTAGAAGACCCAGATCTGAGTTCCAGATTTGCCACTCATTAGCTTTGTAATATTAGGCAAGCTTTTTAAGCTGTGTATCAATTTCAAAATATAAAACACAGCGACAAAATGCTCATAATTTTTGTGATATAAAACTTATGATAGGTAGTGTTACGTAAATGTTATTATTTTAAAAATATGTTATTGGTTAAAATCAGATCTTTGGCAGAAGAGTTTATAATTCAAATTCTATCAACAAGTATAGAAAATTTGATGTGGCAAAGTAAGGCATTTAAAACATTAAAGTAGAAAAAAAATTCTTTTTAAAGAGATAGGGTCTCACTCTGTCACCCAGGCTGGAGGGCAGTGGTACAATCACAAATCACTGCAGCCTCACATATTTTTTCATGTAGCTGAAACATTTAAAATCTACTCTCATACCCTGGGCAATATGGCAAAATCCCATCTTTACAAAAAATACAAAAATTAGCTGGTGTGGTGGTGCATACCTGTAGTCTCAGCTACTTGGGAGGCTAAAGTGGTACAATTGCTTGAGCCCACAGAGGTCAAAGCTGCAGTGAGCCAGGATTGTGCCACTACAGCCTGGGTAACAGAGCAAGACCCTGTCTCAACAAAACAAAACAACCCACCCCCAAAACCCAAAAAACAACTCTTTTCACAATTCTGAAATATACAACACATTATTGTTATAATAGACACCATTCTGTGCAATAGGGCACTACAGCTTATTCTTCCTATCTAACGAAAACTGTGTACCCTTTGATCAACATCTCCCCTTCCCATATCCCTCCCTGCCACCTCCCAGTCTCTGGTAAGCATCATTTTACTCTCTACGTATGTGAGTTCAACCTTTCTCGATTCCATATATAAGTGACATCATGCATTATTTGTCTTTCTGTGCCTGGCTTATTTCACTTAGTATAATGCCTTCTAGGTTAGTCCATGTTGTTGTAAATAACAGAAGTTCCCCCCTTTTAAGGCTGAATACTACTTCATTGTGTATGTATAATTACATTTTCTTTATTCATTCATCTGATGATGGACACGTAGGTCGCTTCTGTATCTTAGGTACTGTGAATAAGGCTTCAACGAACTTAGGAGTAGGTAAGGCATCTTTAAGAAATTCAGGACGTATTTAGCCTGATAATCTCCACTAACTTGGTTGGAATACCACAAGAGCAAGAGTCCTCCAGATTTTATAGGTGACCATCAGACTTGGTCACTCATCATTGAAGATTATGTTACACAAGTACTGGCTTCCCTTAGGGTGAGTGCAGAAAAGGGCAGATACTATTTTTTCCTAAGCTATCGACATATAATTGAAGTTAGTAAATATTTCTGACAACAGCTATGCTACTAGAGAGAAAGAAATAATCAATCTAAGCAGAATAGTTCAGAAATAACTTTCTCCAGGTTCGGCTGGGAACAAAATGGGTAACTTTTCATTTCTCTTCTGTCATAAAGAAATACCTGAAACAATATTCTATATTGCAAATACTAATTTTTTGGTGTTCCTGTTTGCTCCGGACATCTGTTTCTGAACTGTCAATACATACCAGATGGACTGCAGAGAACCAGAGAGAGTTTTAAATGTCTTATTACCAGAACTTAAAGACCTTTAAGCAGATGGTAAGGAACTATGTTTTCATTATTTATTGGCATAATATTCAATTTAAAAGTAGTCTAAATGGAGAGATCTGCTCCTGTTTTTAGGGACCACTGTGAAAAAGTGAAGCATCAGGTTTAAGCCACAACTTCACAAATGTTAATGAAAAGTGATTTCCCTTGTTTGAAATCTGTAGTGATTTGTTTCCTGTAACGACAATCTTCCCTCTCATGTTATTCTGTTTGGTTTTGTTTTTTTAAGCAAGGTTATAAAACTGGGGAAGGGCTGATGCTTATAAAGAGCATAACAATTAGTACTTCACTGAGGAGCTTTCTTGCAAATCCTTGATGGTGAAATTATATCTGAGGATCATTATTTCCAGAATTAGCAGAAATGCTTGTTTGAGACTTATAAACACCTTCCAAAGTACTGGCCAGGTTGACAATAAATGAGTTCTGGTGGAAGATGATCAATCAGGGTATCATGTCCATAATTAGTCCATGAAACTTTTCTTTTCAGATTGGTATCAGTAAAAAGTTTTTTTTTTTTTTTAAGTTTTAACTTTGTGTTTGGAATAGTCAGCTTAAATTCCAGAAACCTAAATAATCAAGTTTAACTGTTTCTTCAGTTGAGTTACCATATATGGAGGGAACATAAATACACTAATAATTATGCTTGAATTTGTCTGCCCTTGATTTTTTTAAGCTTCAAAAACAAAACTCCAAAAAGAAATACTAATTTTTCCCCCCTCAAGCGACACTGATTCAGGAGCAGTTTCTAAAAGGACTCTTCTTCACCAGATCACTAACAGAAGGATCAAAAAGGAGAAAGTATAAGGATCAAAAGGGAGAAAATATAAAGCTTATTCTGTTGCCTCTTTAAATTTATGGAAACAATCAACATACCTGATATTATATTCTCTCAGGCCCCAGCAGTTCTTCCACAGGATTGAGTAAGGAAGATAGAGAAAAAGGTCAGGTATGAGGACTCTATTTTCCATGCTTGTTGCTTAGAATTCTTAATTTTCAGCAATTTTCAGTTTCCTAACTTGTTATGAGGACCACTGGGGGTGGCAGGGATAAGTGATTTTCTTTTAAGGGCTACCTACTATAAACAATGTAAGAGGAAATTGTTTTTCTATTCTCAGTTCTAGAAAATATAAATCAAATGGGGAGAGCAATTTTTACTGTACTGTATTATCGTGAGGATTTGCCCTTTTATTTATAAACCTACTGAATTAGGTATATAAATGAAAATGGCTTAATTTTCTGTTCAAAATATTCTGCTCAAAGATAAGGAGTATGATCTGAGTCAATTTGAAAGACATCAGTACTTAGAGAACAGTTAAGGAAAAGTGATGCAATGCTGACAAGCAAATTTCAGCAAAACCCAAAACTTGTTTCTCACAATGCTTCTCTTCCTAATCCTGCTGGATGACCTAGAGAATTTACTGCCACCTAAAAACAAGCTAAACAATAAAAAAATTCCCTTTGAACTTCCCTCAACTATAATCAAGCCTGGAGAAATTCCAATATTAAGATGCCCCAAGGGGCTGCAACATTAGCACTGACAAATTCTTACTCCAAGATAGACATGTAAGATATTACTAAGTAGATTCTGTGCTTAATATTGAGAAGTTTCTGCACATAAAACTAAGAAATGATTACATTACATTATAAAAGAAAAAAGTAGGGACATTCATTGGTAATTTTTATGAATGTGCTCTAAAATATATTTCGGTTTTCTTAGCAATTTATATTTGCCTGTTTAATACTTTAAAGAAACTGAGTTCATAAATTGATGATAAATCAAAAGATAAATCCAGGAAAGAAACACAACTACAATGAATTTTTTAGAACTTAATAGTAAAAAAGGAAGCTGAATCTCTGAAACTGAGATAATGAATAACACGGTAGAAAGTACCATAGTATCATAGTATCTTTGGCTTCATAAGTGCCAAAGTAAGAACCAAATGAAATGCTTAGACAAGGGCATACTGCTAAAACACTCATATAGTAGGAACTATGGTTCAAATAGCCAAAGGGTACCAAAGCCAAAAGATTTCAGTCCCCTTGAAATAGAATTCAAATGAGAGCCATCTTAAGAACACGTCTTCCCACTGTTAAATTCTACAAAAACTGACCATCATAGGATCATCATGTAACATTCCCCTAAATTCACTCTGAATCACTCAGGAGAAGGCAAGGTTATTATCAATGTTTCTGTGTGCTATTTGAAAAGATCACACAGTTCTACTAGCAGGTGGGGATGGGTGGTGGTATCAGCAAGAAGGATAAGGTTTAGATCTTTCTAGTCACTGTGTTTTTAACTTTTTTCAGCATGTAAAAAAATGATGGTACTTGACAGTCCAGCTGCCACGATGCTTTCAAAAAACTGGATTTCTACTGGATTCTTCAAGATTACAAAGTTACAGCCTTAACAAACAGGTAGGCCATTGAGAGGAAAAGTCAATTCTTTAGTCTCTGTTTTCTCTGTTCCTAGTAACCTTTCCTTCTTTTCTCCCCTAGAGTTTACTTTTCTGCAAGTTTGAAATGACTTAAAGTGCAAAGATAGAAAAATTAGAATACTGTAAGAATTCATTTGTTTCCATCAGAGCACACTTTTGTGTATTATGTCATTCTTTGAATATAAACGTATTAATGAAAATTGCATTTCTTTCAGGTAATGATGAGAAATTGCCATCATATTTTTGAGACAATGTAATAAATTTGAAAGCTAGCTGACAATGGTTAGAGCATTGTTTATAATCATGAAACACAAAAGTTACCAGAACTTATTTTTTTGGGGCTCAGTGGCAATTTAGTCCACTCGAGTCCCTAACAGGAGAGAAAAACAAAAACATTAATAACCATGTTTTTCTCACATACTAAAGGAGGATACAATAACTCAAGTGTTTAATGTAAAAAAAGGAAAGAGTAAAAGGTTCACAATCCTTTAAATGGCATGGCCTTATATAAATTATTTCTTTTTGTGATACTAAACAAAACCAAACAAGCTATTTAAATCTGGCCCCACTGCCAAGTTTTCTCATTCAAGTAAATTCTGCACAGACATGCTCTTCATTTTGAAAAGTGCCTATTTCTTCTCCACTAAGTGAAAAATAAGATTCTGAGATAAATCTTACTAACAGTAACTCCAGTGCCGTATCACAAAATAAATGTGATCTTCTACCCATGAGCCTTTTTCGAGCAGTAACAGGTGAATTTTTGTTATTTATTTATTTGATATATTTTAATTAGATAATGCAAACAAAATTTTAGTTTCAATCAAGTCTGTGTTGGTGAGTTGACCTTGGTCACCATTTAGTATTCATTAAAGCAAGGATTTGAGGTGAGAAAGCATGCTTTCTCTTGTAAAGGGAAGAAGATAATTTTTTGGAATTGCATACTCCACACATCCATAACCCCTCACAGATGCAGCATATATCTCTGGAGGGCAGGAAAGTAATTGTTAAGAATTACTACTGGAGTGAACTACTCAAATTTATTGCTGGGAGTGTGTCACCTCTTAGAAGGCCCCATTCTAATAGTAGGTCTGTTTCTCAGGAACACTTCAGCAGTAAGTAAATCAAGAAGACTGGCTTCTGATTTAAAACACTAAACCATGGGAAAGACTTGGAAAGTTTAAAAATTAAACAACATTATTCATTTATATATTCATCTAGCATCAAGTGCCTACTATGCTCTAGGCACTATCTTATATTTTAGTAACAGGAAGACAGACAATAAAATTTAAAAGTAAAACATATGTTACATGATGATGATAAACGCTATGAAGAAAAAGTGTTGGGAGGGTATGTTAAACCACAATTTAAAATAGAGTAATCAAGGATGGTCTCACAGGAAAGTGAGAAGGCAACATGTTTTACACAGTGGCTGATCTATAGCAGAGACTCAAAACAGTTATCATTATTCTTTGTTATATACTATTTTTGCTTTCTATTGGCTGGCCGTTGTAATGGCAGCTAAAGCAGGAACTGACAGTAAAGACTCCATATTACTAAGAAATAAAAACAGAGGCTTTCTTCCCATTATCTATCCTCATATGTACCATTATGGGTCCCCAACCCTGTAAAGAATAGCTCTTATAATAACCTTGCCCCCAAATAATCTAACACAAAAGCCACAAACTCAAACGCCAGGCACGTAATGCACATGAGTACAGTAGAACATAGGTAAGAAAAATCTGATGAGGTAAAAGCATGGTGGGGACTAAGAGGATTAAAGAGTGCATGTCATGTTTAAAAGGAATAACCACTACTTAGGTTCAACTGCTGTCATGCGCAAACAAGGGTTCAGTGTCCTGTTTTCAAGAGAAAAGAGAAAACAAATACCTAAGTTTTTCTGTGAACTTTCCTCTTTCTAAAATATGGCAACCAATCCAAAAATTTTAGAACATCAGTGTGGGCCAAACAAAACAATTTTGTGGAAGAGATCTAGCTGTGGGTCTCAAGTTTAGCCCTTCTGGTCCATCTACAGGGTCAGTAGCTGATTCCTTCCAGGGCCATAAGCACCAGATGCTTGATTTGCTGGACCACACCTGTTTGTTATTACCATCCAGACTATATCTGAGCAATCATATGTTTTAATATCCAAGATCTGTGAAACATACAGTACTTAGATACGGAGCAAGCCATACCAATAAGATTCCATTAAGCCAAGATGGAGATGAGACTAGGAAGGTTATACCCAGGGAAATAATCTCTATTGCAGTGTCCCAGATAGGATCCTGGTGAGAACTCAGGTACTACTGAAATTCCACACAGATAACCATGACACATGAACAGACTTCCTACCAACAGACTGCTTGCACTGCCTTCCTTTGCCTGATTTTAACTATGCTAAAATTGGATTTTTCACATGGGGTAGTTAGTACCTCTGCCGTGATTTTTTTTCTTTTTTAGGTTTTAGATTTTTGTAATGGACAACTCATGTGTGCCCAGAAAGTTGGTTCTTAAGGTTTATCTCATAATAGGCTTTGCTGTTCACTAAAGTAGGACAGTTTTTAGAGAACACAGCTTAGGCTGTTAATTTTGATCATTTGCCTCAGGAGTACAAACACTGTGCCAGTAGAGTTGGAAGGTAGAAAGAAAAAGTCTTTTAAAGCAATGGTCCCCAAGCTTTTTAGTACCAGGGACCAGTTTCACAGAAGACAATTTTTCCATGGATGGGGTGGGGATTATGGGGATGGTTTTGGGACGTAACTGTTCCACTTAGACCATTAGGCATTAGTTAGATTTTCATAAGGCACGTATAACCTAGATCCCTCACATGCTCAGGTCACAATAGGGTTTGTGCTCCTATAAGAATCTAATGCCGCTGCTGATCTGAGGAGGCGGAGCTCAGGCAGTAATGCTTGCTCGCCTGCTGCTCACTTACTGCTGTGTGGCCCGGTTCCTAACAGGCCATGAACCATACCTGGGGGACCCCTGTTTTAAAGGATTACATAATCAGTGTTTAAAACTTAAAATATACCATCTACAAGTTTTTTACTATATTCCCCTGCAAGAGGATATCACTAAGACTTCTCCCCTGGAAGGAACCTGACTCACTACACAATTATCTAAATGATGGCATCTGTTACCTAGTTTCAGGAAGTGACAATACCCTTAATCCTCCAGAAGCAACAGGTATTCTGGTAACCCCACATCATTTTTCAAATTTTCTCTCCTAATGACAGTCCTAGAAAATCCTCCTTTGGTCAGTTCTCATGAATAAACCCTACCCTAGTAGAGCTGACTTAACTCAGAAAGCCATATACGTACCAATGAGAAGGCACTCATTAGACACGTTCCATTTTTGACCAGGTGAGTTTACTTGGCCTTCCAGGTGCTGAGCATAGCATGCCCTGTAAAGCAGATGCTTTACTAGGGTATGCTAAGTTACCAAAAATATAGGCTACCTGCATTTTTTAAACCTAGAAATAGCTGGCAAAACATAAAAATGCTTTCTTAGAACACTGGCTGGTTAGAAAGCCTAGAAAATAAGACGGTACACTCTTCCTGGAAGGTATATAATACAGACTTAAATGAACTTAAAATACTCAGCCTCTTTTATCCCTGGTTTTAAGCCTTTGATCTCTGCAGCCAGGTGATAGGACAGGGTCTCATTCTGTCACCCAGGCTGGAGTGCAGTGGCACGTTCATGGCTCACTGCAGCCTTTGACCTCCTGGGCTCAAGAGATATTCCCACCTCAGCCTCCCAAGCAGCTGAGAATACATGTTCATGCCATCATGCCCAGCTGATTTTTTATTTTTTGTAGAGATGGGATCTCCCTATATTGCTCAGGCTAGTCTCAAATTCCTGGGCTCAAGGGATTCTCCTGCCTCGGAAAGTGTTGGGATTACAGGCATGAGCCACGGCAACCAGCCTAGGTTGTCTACTCTTCTAAAATCTTACTAGGATTGCGTTGAATTACTGAATCCATGAGATAGAAATACTTCTCTCTTGTTTTCAGCTGAATTCCTGGCAAGCTAAATGTTATTTAATTTTACATTAGCCTTGCTAAAGGGAACCAAAATATACAGCCCTCTTAACCTTTATTTTTTCTAATAACTCCAAAGCAAAACTAGTCAATTTAGGGGACCCAAACATTAGAATTAGTTGGGAGATTGCTTCCTGTTGGTATACACACCTGAAGGCAGTAATATAAACAGGAAGTTCTCAACATCCTGTTACTTATGAATAATATGTAAAAAGTAATTTCTCTTTCTATGCTAGAAACTTGCCCTATAGACCTTACTATTTCATAAATATTGTGTTTCATAACACCAGTTTCATGAGAAGTTGTATGAGGAAAAGGGTGAAGAGGAATTCAGAGCGAAAAAATTTTGGAACATACTGCACAAATAAGGTTGATGACATGTAGCAGGTGATACAGCATTTAAGACATCTTTTAATTGATTTCATAAACATACTTGACTATGGAACTTTTTTTTTTGGTTTAAAGAGATGGGGTCTTGCTCTGTCACCCAGACTGTACTGTGGCGGCACAATTGTAGCTCCTGCAGTCTGGAACTCCTGAGCTCAAGTAATCCACCCAGCCTGAGTAGCTGGGGCGACAGCTACCATGCCTGGTTATGGAACCTTTTGCATAACATATTCCTATTTTATGGAATTACTATTCCAAGGAGCATATTTTGGGAAACACTGGATTACTATTTCCCATCCTCCTTTGGTTGACTCTCAGCAGACTAGGCCTTTTGTATACCACATGTTAAGAATTCTTTCTCATGGGAGGCTGAGGCAGGAGGATCACTTGAGGCCAGGAGTTGATTCAAGACCAGCCTTGGCAACATAATGAAACCTCATCCATACAAAAAAACAAAATTTTTTTTGCCGGGTTTGGTGGTGTGCACCTATAGTCCCAGCTTCTCAGGAGGCTGAGGCAGAAGGATCACTTGAGTTGAGCTCAGGAATTTGAGGCTGCAGTGAGCTATGATCATGGCACTGCACTCCAAACTGGGTGACAGAGTGAGATGATGTCTCAAGGAAAAAAAAAGTTATTTCTCTTACATTTTAGTCCCTACTATACCTCTCTGGTAGACCAACGTAACTGAAGTAAAATAAGGGGACTCGGTAATATAGACTGAGAAACTTTTACACTCAGCTGGGTTTAGCTAATAATGCTCTGGTGTTGGATATATCAAGGGTAAAATGTTACCCTCACTAGTAAACTAATTATGAAAAATGTAACTGGATCAGCTTTACAAGTGTATTATGACATTATACATCTAAAAATGTTACAACTCAGATAAGAAATTTAGTTTAAGATATGCTGGTTATTGTTAAAAATTACATTTTCACTGCAAAAGCACTAAAACATTAACAAAAAAATCTATTCATATTTATGCTACTACAAATATTTTCATTTGTCTTTACCAATAAACAGATAAAATTTTTCATAGCTTTAAAACTAGAAAAGTACTTTATATTTTTTACTTCTAGTAGATTTCATATTGTCTTCATAATTGGAATCAACTTAAATATCTAACATTATTGTAGCTATTTCACTTTAGTGAGCACACTGTAAGTTTTTTAAATGGCATTCAGACAACCTGCTTATAAAAACAGACTGTGTTTACAATTATTGGTTACCAAAATTCAGTAAGATGAGTCCAGTTTTTAATTTTTCATTTCAGATTACTTTCTATTTGGAAAATTAAGGAACATTTTCTTGATTATAAGCTCATACTTCAGAAAATCTGTAAAGAATGATATAGCATAGTTTTTTAAAAGTCTGGGATCTGAAGTCAGATTATCTGAATTAAATGTCTAACTCTACCAATAAGTAAGTTTTAAAACCTTAGGTAAATTACTTAAACTTGTCTGAGTCTGTTTCTTCATCTGTAAAATGACGATGATGACACATTAACCTCACAGGCAAATTATGAGGACTGAATGATAAAACATGTGAAGCCTTTGTCTGCCTCATAGTAATTAATAAATACTAACAATAACAATAAAAAACAAAGAAACTTTGTTTAGGGGATATTATGTGCATATTTACTTACTTTTTGATAATCACTGTTTGTAAATAACGATCCAGTAAATATTTACTGAGTGTCTTCCATGAAAAGACAGTGTTAAAGTACTAGGGATATAGAGACATAAGTCCCAGCCCTTACTTCCAAAACTTATTTCTGGAGAAGAAAACAAATTAAGCTGGCGATAGCATAGTACATGGTAATAGCTTTGATAGGGATATACACAGAGTACAAGAAAGTTGGGGCCCTTAACACTGGACAGCATGACTAATAGGTTGTCTCATGACACATATGTTGCTAACCACCACATTCTTTTTCTTCCTCTGGTTTAGACTAGAAAACAAAAGATGTCCTAGTTCCACTTGCAGGTAGGGGTAGCCATGTGACATTACTCTGGAGGTTGAAGTTCCTAAAGTGGTTTTCCTGAATATAAGGAGGTGTCCTGAATAAAAAGATGGCTTCCCTAGAAGAAAGCCCGTTTGCCCTTCTTCCCTTTTTCCTGCCTTAGTCTTTGGACTAAAGGCATAGTGGTACAGCAGGCCATCAGTGATGTGACACAACAAAAGATAACATAGCAAATAAAAAAGAGACTAGGACTCTGGTGGCATTGCAGTTATTGCAATACTCTTGAATGCCTAACTTTGGACTCTTTATTTGGTGACACAAATTCTTACTACTTTAAGCCACCAGTTGTTTCATTCTATAGTTAGGATTTTCTATTATCTGCAGATAAATGCATAGTCCTAGTAGATAAAGATTTCCGAAAATGGTAACTTCTGAGCTAGTGCAACAAAAGGAGTAGAACTTAGGCAAGTGAAGAAACTCAAGAAGAGCACTGCTGGTAAAGTGAATAGCACCTACAAAGGCCTGGAGAGGGAGGGAGCATGAAGTGTTCTACAGTAAGCACCTTCCAGTTTCTTGGATGGCTTTAGCCAGGTGATTCCAAACTTTCTCCATCTTCCACCTGCTATGTTTAAGAACTTCAATACTCTGCCCTCAGTAACTCCATATGGTGAGCATTTATTTTTAAACAGTAAGTTCTGTGATGATGAACATAAAATGCAATCCTTGACTAATGTTTAGACTTAGAAACATATATTTATGGAAATTAAGTCAATTTGATCCACATTATGAATTTACACATATAACACCTTCAACTAAAGCTGCCATGTGTGCTTATGTGCTATGCACTTTATTTACACTAATTATCTCATTTAATATATATGACAACTCAGTGGAATAGGTACTATTATCCTTCTTTATACCCACCTAAGTTAGGTTAGAATTATGGGAATTCAGAAAAGAATGGCAGGACAAGAATTCAAACTCAGTTCTGTTTCATTCTATAGCCTCTGCTCTGAGCCACTCTGCTATAATGCTAGTCAGTTCTTTTTTTTTTTTTTTTTTTAGTTTCTAGTCTATTTGTCCCACTTCACCTGCTTAAATCCTTCCTGCATTTATGCAATAAAGTTTTAGTTCCCCACGAGCACTCTGGGGATGAGAGTGGGGTGGATTGGTTATCTTTTAACAGGTGAGTATGGAAGGAAGGGGCATACTAAACTGAGTAGAGCAGGAGCAAAGGGAAGAATGGCAGAAACAGAAAAAAAAAAAAGTTCTTCCCTTCTAAAGGAATGAGTTATCTTTACTTATTGGCAAACCAGGAGTAACTCCCAAAAATATTTCCAAATATTTTATAAGTGTATGATCTCTAAAAGGTATAAATTTAAGGTGGCAAAACTTCTATTTTAAACCGCAATATGTTTAATGATTGATTCATTAGTTTATATTCATTCATACATTCAACAAATATTGATCACGTTCATGTGCCTCTGGGTATATTCCAATGCATATGTTCCTATACTCAAGAAGCCAAGACCAAATAAAAATGCCAATTATAACTACCATAAAGGTTATTGTATCACACAAATAAGGGTAAGTACAGGATATAATGGAACAGAAAATATAAAATTCAGACCTGAGAAATCATAGAAGGCTTTCCAGAGGGGTTGATATCTAAGACGAATCCTAAACTATAAGTACGTGTTACGAACAAAGAAGGAACAGTCTAGAATAGAGTTTCTTAACCTCAGCACTCTGACCTTTTGGGCTAAGTCTGTTATGGGGGCGGGGGACATCCTGTTTTGGAGGATGCTGAAACAGCATCCTTGGCCTCTTCCCATCTGATACCAGTAGAACTCACCAAGTGTGAAAACCCAAAATGTCTCCATATATTGTCAAATGTCCCCTAGGGGCGTGGAGGGCAAATATTGCCTCTGGTTGAGAAGCACTGTTCGAGATCTCTGTTGTCCAAATCATTACCACTAGCCACATGTGGCTATTTAACTTCAAATTCATTAAAATTAAACAAAATTAAAAGTTCAATTCCTCAGTCACACTAACCACATTTCAAGTATTCAGTAGCCACACATGGCTACTGATTACCATATTGAATAGTGCATATATGATATAAAACATTTCTACCACCACAGAAAGTTCCATGGATAATGCTCTTACAGATTGAGGGAGTAAATATTGTCTTCTATTCCACAGTTTGCTGATAGGCTGTGGGGACAGTGGAGAAAGATGAGGTTGGACAAAAAAGGTAAGGTCTGAGTATGAAGAATCTTGCACACCATAAGGCAGAACAATGGGGAGCCAATGAAAGGTTTTAAGCAAAGGTGTGAAATAAACAGAACTTTATAAAGACGACTATGATGATAGTGTGGAGAACGAATGTGGAAAGACTAGAAGCAGAAAAAGAGTTGCAGTATCTCAAATAATTATGATCTGGATTAATGCAGTAGCAGTAGGAATACACAAAAATAGAGCAACCAAGGAGTCAGAACTGATAGGATCTGGTGACTGACTAGTTGTAAAGCAGGCTGAGGAAGAGTCAAGACTGACCTCTAGGTTTTTAGGTTACATGAGTGAGTACCATTCACTAAGATAGTATGATAGGATAATGACCCCAGAAATGTTCATGTCTTAATCTTTGAAGCCCTGGAAATTTGCATGGCATGGGACCAAATCACGGACCTTAAGATGGGGAGATTATCTTGGCTTCCCTGAGTAGGATCAATGTATACTCAGGTATCCTGATAAGAGCGAGGCTGAAAGAGATTTGACTACAAAAAAGAGCCCTGTCAGAATGATGCAATGTAAAAAGGCTCAAGCAGCCATTAATGGCTTTGAAGATGCAGCTACTGGAAGCTAAAAAAGGCAAGGAAACATATTCTTCCCTAGGGTCTCCAGAAAAAAAACAAAACAAAACAAAACAAAAAACCCATGGCACTGCTAACAACTTAGTTTTATCCCCATGAAACCCATGTCAGACTGCTGGCACACAGAAGTCTAAAATAATCAATTTGTGTTATTTTATGCAACCTCTAAATGTATGTTAATTTGTTATAGCAGCAATAGGAGACTAATACAGATAGTTATAGAAGTGGGGGTATGATACGAGTTTGGCTCTGGAAAAGTTGAGTTTGAAGTACCTATGTGACATCCAGGTAAAACTGATCAGCTGATAAAGAGTTGGATTATATGGGCCTAGAGCTTAGGATGGGGACATATAATTAGGAGTCACTGGTATAATGAGACTAATTGAAACCATCAAAGTAGATGAGATTATTTTGGACAAATATAGACAAAATGCAAAGCAACAGATACCCTTGAAGGGTGTGAGAAGGAACGGCCTAAAATGTAACAGGAAAACCAGGATAGTGTGACATCTTAAGGAATTTTAAAAATGAGAATGTACCAAACTGGGGGGATGAGGGGGTAGTGTGTGTATGGAAATGGTCAACAGAATGAACTGAAAAAAGGCTGTCATTTGGAACTGATATTACCTATTATATTCAGCAGTGAGGGGTCATGGTATCCTTTATAAAAGTTTCAGAGGAGTGGTATTAAAGATTTTTGTTACTGGGGTTCAAAACTGAATGGAAGGTGAGGCATGAGACTAATTCAATCAACACTTTGACTAAACTTTGACTTTCTTCTTTCAAAAGGAAGAAGATACAGTGGTAGCTAGAGGACAGGTTGTGGGTTTCAAGAAGGATTTCTTTTTTAAATATGGGGGTAAAATTAAGCATTTAACTATTCATGAGAATAGGCTAGTAAAAAATAAGAAAATAAAGAAGTAGGAGAAAGAGAATGAATCATAACATGCATTCTGAGATAGGAATGGATGAGACCTAGAGGGTAGGCAGAGAGAGATCAGCATTCAGACAGGCAGAAGGACAACTCTTCTGTTGAGAGATAAGGGAAAGAAGACAAGAACAGGTATAGAATTGAGCAAGTATTAAGTTAGGGACAAGAAATGTATTAATTTGGTGGAGTACCACAAGGCAACTTCCTATTTTCTCAGAGAAGTAGAAGGCAAGATCATTTACCGGCAGCAAGAAAAGAAGAGGTGAGTTTAGTAGCTTGAGCTAAAGACGTCTGAAACAGGTTTAGTGGAGAATAGTGGAAAATAAATCACTAAAGAAACAGAGGGTGTGAAGGGGCCTATATATTTTATTGAATCCTTAAAATAGCTGTTAATAGACTTCTGCATGTGGCCGCAGTGGAGTACCTGATACTGCAGCAACTCTCCCAGCACCACCATCTCAAAACATGAACAAAATATCAGAAACAAGTGTTTTCAGAAATTGGACAACAAAAAGCATAGACTGTTAGACCTGAAAAAGAAAAAAACAAATGAGACGATTCTATCTGAAGACAACTTGACTGTCGTGCAGAAAGAAGCAACTTAAGCAAAGCAAGGCAGTACTGCAGAGCTAAAGAGAAGGAGGTTAGTGTTCGAGGTGGCAAAGAATCATATGGAAGAAAAATAAAGAAACAGCTTCAAAATTTACACAAATCCCTATGTAGATTTGGAATTTGGAATCTACAGCTGAAAACTAAACTGTATATATGTAGATAAAAACTCCAAAAGGCTGGGCAAAGAGCTACCAGGGAGCTATAAGTGGCTGACACATGTTCCAGTTCTGCTGAAACAAACTTCAATACACTTTAAAGGAAGAGAAGAACAAACTTCAATACACTTCAAAGGAAGAGAAGAAAACTCAAATGCTCAAAAACCATAAAAATCAGTGTTCAGCACTAAATTAAAAAGTATTACATATGCAAAGAAGCAGAAAATTATGACCTGTAATTGCAACGAAAATCAGTAAATAAAATGGACCACAGGCCGGACACAGTGGCTTACGCCTGTAATCCCAACAGTTTGGGAAGCCACGGCATGTGGATCAGATGAGGTCAGGAGTTCGAGACCAGCCTGGCCAACATGGTGAAACCCTGTCTCTACTAAAACTACAAAAAATTAGCTGGGTGTAGTGGCGGATACCTGTAATCCCAGCTACTCCAGAAGTTGAGGCAGGAGAATCGCTTGAACCCAGGCAGCAGAGGTTGCAGTGAGCTGTGGTTCTGAAATGCATTGCAGCCCGGGCAACAAGAGTGAAACTCCATCTCAAAAAAAAAAGGGACCACAAAAATGATAGAGATAATACAATTAGCAATCAAGGAATTTAAGACAGGTATTTAAGACAGAAACAAAATGATAAGATGATAGAGAAAATGATAAACAAATGATAGAGACACTACAATTAGCAGTCAAGGAATTTAGGACAGGTATTTAAGACAGAAACAAAATGGAGGATATAAAAACTTCTATAAAAAAGTGGAATTTCAGGCCAGGAGTGAAGGCTCACACCTGTAATCCCAGCACTTTGGGAGGCTGAGGTGGGTGGATCACCTGAGGTCACGAGTCCGAGACCAGTCTGGCCAACATGGTGAAACCCCGTCTCTACTAAAAATACAAAAATAAGCCGGGTATGGTGGTGAGCGCCTATAATCCCAGCTACTTGGGAGGCTGAGGCAGGAGAATCACTTGAATTCAAGAGGCGGAGGTTGCAGTGAGCTGAGATTGTGCCACTGCACTCCAGCCTGGGCAACAAATGTGAAACTCTGTCTCAAAAAAAACCCAAAAAGTTGAATTTCTAGAACTGAAAAAAATATAAGATCTAGAAGAGAAAATTTATTAGATGGGATTTATAGCAGATTAGATAGTTCAGGGGAAAAGAATAAGAAAAGTGATAATAGAGAAACAAACTATTAGTAAGTATAGAAAAATTGTTGGATAAAAATCAGCATGTGGCTGGGCACGGTTGCTCACACCTGTAATCCCATCTCAAAGCACTTTGGGAGGCGAAGGTAGGCAGACCATGAGGTCAAGAGATCGAGACCATCCTGGCCAACATGGTGAAACCCTGTCTCTACTAAAAATACAAAAATTAGTTGGACACGGCGGTGCATGCCTGTAGTCCCAGCTACTCGGGAGGCTGAGGAAGGAGAATCGCTTGAACCTGGGAGACGGAAGTTGCAGTGAGCCGAGATTGCACCACTGCACTAAAGCCTGGTTGACAGAGCCAGACTCCATCTAAGAAAAAAAAAAAAAAATCAGCAAGTAACTATGATTTAAAAAAAAAAACTCTTAGCAAAACAGAAACAGAAAGTAACATGTTTAACCTGATGAAGAGCGTCCATGAACAAGCTAACGTTAACTTCATATTGTATGGTGAATGAATCACTGTTTTTTCCTTAAGATCCGGAACAAGGCAAGGAAATTCACTCTCACATTTCTATTAGCCTATCTCCCAGAGGTCCTAGCAGTACAATAAGGTGAGAAAAAGAAATTGGCATATAAATTAACAAGAAATTAAAATTCTTTTTATTCATAGATAATATGATTGAGTGGGTAGAAAATCCTAAAGACTACATAAAAGCTACTAGATTTAATAGGTGAATGTAGCAAGTTTGCAGGTTACAAGATCACTATAACTATTAGCAATAAAACAATGGATAACAAAAATTTTTAAATGCCATACTCAGTAGCATCTAAAAACTTTTAGTTTTAATAAAATGTGTACAAAACCTATACACAGAAAATAACAAAACACGCTGAAAGATATTATAGAAGAACCAACTGAAATGGAGATACACCAAGCTCATGAATTAAAATTTGTTAATAAGACATCAGTTGTGTCCAAATTGATCTATAAATTTGATGTAATCCCAATAAAAATCCAAGTAGAACTTTTTTTAAAAATAAAAATTGACAAAGTAACTCTGAAATTTGTATGGAAATGCCAAAAAATATATGAACCATTTATATTATCTGATATCAAGACTTTCTATAAAGCACAGTAAACAAGACAGTGTAGTGATGTCATAAAGGCAGACACAGCAATCAATGGAAAATAAGAGTCTAGAAAAAGACCCACATATAATGATTTTTGATATAGGAGGTGACTGGGGAGGGGCAGACTTTTCAATAAATGGTACTGGACAACTGGATATCCATCCATATTGTAAAAAATAAACCTTGAAGTTCAACTTAAAGCAAACACAAATTTAACACAAAATGGTTCAAACATCTAAAAGAAAAACACTACAACTATAAAACTTCTAGAAGAAAACCTAATAAAATCTTTATGAGAAGATTGAGATACCTGGAAAAGGAAGTAAAGAGGCTGGCCAATCCTCCCTACAAACAACTATAAAATGACACAAAATGGTCAGAAACTAGGCTCTGGAAACCAACTACAGGCAAACAACATATTGGGAAGTGTTTAGTCATTAGTGACTACTGAACTTTAGGTAGTAGTAACTATGAGAGTCTATTATTCTTGCTTATGGCTGCTACCATGACCTATCCCACATGGTTAAAATAGTAGTGTTGCTAGGATGAGGCAGCCTGTGTTTAAACACGCAAAGAAAAACACAATGACAAAGAGTCAGACAACAAGAAATCTTAATAGAGAAACTAGAGCACAGATAAAGATAATCAGAGAAAAAAGTAAATAGAGCTTCAGAGAGAAGAGAATAATAACATCAATCATTTCAACATATGTGAAATGGGCATTTTAGAAGGGGAGGAGAGAATCAAGGGACTGAAAAAGTATTTGGAAAGATAATGGCTGAAAACATCCCAAACCTAACTAATCTATGTGAGCTCAACAAAGCCCAAGTAGGACAAACATAAAGTGATCCACTATATACATAGTCAAACTGTTAAAAGTCAGAGAGAAAGGAGAAGTGAATGAGTGACAGAATCAATCTAGGATAAATCTTAATACCAACAAAAGAAAACTTACGTACAGGAAGACATTAATATAATTAATGGCTGATGTCCAAAACGTAATGGATTAACATATTCAAAACAATGAAAGAAAAAACAAGCAAACAAAACTGTAAATCAGACATTCTATTTCCAGCAAAACCATCTTTTAAAGCAGAAGGCAAAATAAAGACATTCATAGATAAACACAGACTGAGAAAATTCATTACACACAAACCTGTGGTATAATAAATACTAGAAGAACTGCTTTAGACTGAAAGGAATCATCCTTGATTCCTCTGTTTCCCCTCCACATTGAATCTATCAGCAAGCAAGGCCTACTAGTTTTATATCCAAAAATGCCTTAAATCCATCTACTTAAAAAAAAAAATCTTCCATTGCCATCATCTGAGCAAGAGCCTTGAATTATCTACTGGACTTCTGCAATAGCCTAACTAATTTTCCTGCTTTTACTCATATCCCCCTACAATCCACTGTTCCAACAACAGCCAGGGTATTAAAAAAAAAAAAAAACAGATTGCACTATTCTCTGCATAAAATCCTCTAATCAGCTTTCATGCACTTAGGATACTACTTGCCATGACTAAATATGTAATACATGAACTACTTCCTGCTTGAACTTTTCTATCATTCTCTACTTCCTTCCGTAAGTTCCAGCACACTGGGATCCTGTATTCTTCAAATACCGCAAACTCATTCCCAGCTTCAGATTTTTTGTACCTACTGTTCCTTCTACCTCATGTGTGTCACCAGGAGATCATGACTCAAGGCTGGCTTCTTATTACTCAGGTCGGCACTCAAATGTCATCTCCTCAGAGAAGATTCTCAGAGAAGCTTTTCCTGGCCACCCTATCTAAGGTTACCCTACCCACCATCACTTGCCTCCCTTTCCCTTTTAAAAATTGTGGAGTATCATTTATCGTTATCTGAATTGTAATGCTTAATTATTTAGTCGCTTGTTTAATGTCTACCTCACCCAATAAAATAAAAGGATCATGAGAGGAGAGATCTTAGTATCTTGTTCATCACTGTATGTCCAGGACCTAACACAGTATTTTTTAATTACTGAGTAAAAATTTACATATATTCTAAAACTTAGACTAAAATGTAAACATTTCTGAACTCTTAAAAGACTTTAAAAAGAACTTTGTTCTTATTTAGTATTTTATAAGTGTCATATTTTATAATTTATACCAGTCTTCTGCCTCTTCTTAATGAAGAGAAAAAAGTGAGTGATCCTCCAAAGTTATCTCAAGTATTGCAAAGAGAGCGGGTGGCCATATATAGACAAGAACTGTGTCTGTCTTGCTTACCACTGTACTCTCGTACCAAGAACAGGGTCTAGTATATGATAAACATGAAATAATTACAGAATGACACATTAACAATGAGACTCTTAAGAGTTGGAAGACAGAGGAAATGCTCTGGGGGTTGGTGGCAATGTATTACTCCCTCCACTCCCAGTCACCACTTTTCTAGGTCTTAAGAGTAGTCTTGAATATATCTCTCTATAACAGACTAAATTTCTTAAGGGCATGGAATATGTCTTTTCTGTTTTGTATTCCTTATGAGTAAAACTGGCAGACAGAAGATGTCCAATAATTTTAATAATTTTTTGAATGAAATGCAAGAGCATTGGTGTCTTCATTTGTAAAAGGGAGGTAACAAGATTACCTACTTCAGAGGATTATTATAAGACAAAAAAAAACTCGAAAACCAAAAAACTACACACACACACACACACACACACACACACACACACACACAAACAAAAAGAAGAGTAAGTGAAAGGAAAAAGAAAAACACCTCCACAAAGTCCTCTTTTAGCTAGCTATTAGGTTAGAAAAGTGTAAGAGAACTGATTAAATTTCCTCTTCTCCTATAAACTATTCCTATGTATTCAGCTACCTATAGGATAATAAGCTAATAATAATATAAGCTAATAAGACATCATACTATTTCAGCACCAGACACTGTAACAGACCACCACCACCACCACCAACAACATAGTCAGGTTAGCTTATAAGCAAGACCCAAACTTGGATAAGAGAACTTCCCAAGTCACAAGTGGGGAAAGAGAACTAACTATACTGACAATTTGGGGAATCTAACAGTATAGAGCCTTCGTGTGTTCTAAAGCCTAGAGGCTATCCTTTTGGTAGAGATTTTATGAAAGAAATCAGCAGTATTCCAGATGTCCCAGTAGCTGCAATGCTCCTTCCCTCACACGTTTAAAAGAAGACCTATGAAACTACTACTATACTAACACAATCTAAATTTAAACTATTATTGTGGCTTTAAATCTTAAAAGCTGGCAACCCCACAAAAACTAATCCACTAAGCATCTTAAAAGCTGTTTTTGAAAACAAATTTTTACAGTTCTATTAAGTAGAATCTAAACTTAAACTATTATTATGGCTTAATTCCTACAGGCTGCCAACCAAAACATGAAAAACACACTATCTCAACAAAACTAACCCATTAAACATCTTCAAAAACTTTTCTCTAAACAAATTCTTAGAGTTATTAGAATAGAAAAATAAATATCCAATTTAATTGTTCGTTTAAGCAGTCTTTCAGTAAGAGCCAGTTAAGATTCAAAAACATGTAATTACCTCAGATTGTGATTTTATTATTGATGAGATAGAGGAAAGTATCTAGGTAGCTTATAAACAATTCACCCGAGGGGGCTGTAATTAAAATATCAAATTTTATTCACTGGAGTTAGATTATATTTAAAATCAATATTTACTTGAAAACTGTATATTTTATATCATCATAAAAACCTTATTGCAAAAGGATTTTAAGATTAGTTATTTCACTTACCAAAATGCAGTCCACTTTAGATTGTACAGTTTTGCTAAAAGAAAGAGAAAGTTAGGTTAGTAAAATGAAAAGTTTATTAACTATCTGCAATATTCTCAAAAAGATGTGGTAATTTAGTCTTCCTTACTAAGAAAAAAATAAATATCAGCTTCCTATTAAGATTAGGGATTGTAGCCTAAATCTGTGTTTTTCACAAAGCAAAACAAAAATCTATTTCCCATTTACTGTACCAAATTTAATCTTAAAGCATGGTCAAAACATTTCCTAAGTTTATTTTGAATAAACAATTAAATTTTTAACAGTGTATAAGTGCAGATTTATTACTATACTTACAAGTATGGCACAGAGCTTACAATAATTATGATTTTTACTGTCTGCCTGCCACTCTGGACAATAATTTGCTTAGCACTTAGAAGTCATAACGATGTACTACAATCTGTAGCTTGTAAGATTTGATACATAAAAGATTCTGTTCCCTCCTCTCTCTGTCTACACACACACACACACACACACACACACACCAGTAACAAGAATCCCTAGACATAAAAGCAATAATAAAAGATTAACTAATATAGTAATAAATTGGGAGGGCAGAAAAATACACTTAGAAATAAATAATACAATAAAGCCACTATACATCAATTTAACTGAACTACTGAATATAAGTGAACTGTTAATATATAACACAAATGAAGCCAGTATAAAATAATTTAAACAACTATCCTTTGGATTTTGTTGTAACACATAGGAAAGTGAAAATGCAAAGGAATCGTGCAAAATGTTCAGGAACAGTTTACACACAATCTTTAAAAGATGTTAAAACCAAATTGTCTTCTGTAAAAATTTATAAAGCCAAATATATGTAAACCAAAATTGGTTATTTGCCTTTGTATGTAGCCATACAGCTAAGCTATAATATAAAAAAATTAGTATTTAAATCTCATTTAACACAATCATTAATAACAAAATTTTATACCTGTACCCAGATTTCAAATTTCATTTTCTAAACAATAAAACATGACTGGATTCAGTTTAACTGCAAAGTTCAGAACGACTAAAAAGAGCAAAAAAAAGTAAAGGATAACTGTAGGTTAAGAGGGACTGAAATCCCCTTCCCACAGTCCTACAAAAGATTTTTAGGTTTTAAAATCTCCTTGTATAGCTTATAATTCATTGGCACCTAACTTGTGCTATTTTTTCTCTCTTCTCAATAACTCCCAGTTTCCTCTGAGATCTGAGAGTAATCTATATATTAAGAATTGCTGCTAAAAAGGTAATATATCCAGGATCCAACCATCTCTCATCACCTTGGTCTAAACAGTCATTACTGGCCAGGCGTGGTGGCTCATGCCTGTAATCCCAGCACTTTGGGAGGCAGAGGCAGGTGGATTGCCTTAGCTCAGGAGTTCGAGACCAGCTTGGGCAACACGGTAAAACCCCATATCTACTAAAATACAAAAAAAAAAAAAAAAAAAAAAGCCGAGCATGGTGGCTTACACCTGTAGTCCCAGCTACTTGGGAGGCTGAGGCAGGAGAATTGCTTGAACCTGGGAGGCAGTGGTTGCAGTGAGCTGAGATTGTGCCACTGTACTCCAGCCTGGGCAACAGAGCGAGACTCCGTCTCCAAAAAAAATAAAACAAAATAAAGAGTAATTATTTCTTGTCTAAGGTGTTACAATAACCTTTTAACTGGTTTCTCTGTTTCTATCTTTGCCCTATCACCAACCACCACACCCTGTGGGCTACTCCCAACAAAGTGGCCAGAGTGATTATTTTTGAAGATGACATTAGTCCTTTGCTCCAAAGTCTTTACCATGGCCATAAAAACCCAGTATGACCCAATCCTCTGCCATCTTTCTGATCTAATCTCATACTAGTCTATTCTTCATTCATTCAGCTCTAGCCAGGCAGCCTCCGTGATAGCTCCGCGGCAGGAGTGGGCCCTGCACTGGCTTGCTCTGTCAGCTTCTAGGACTTTTCTCCCATATAACTTATCCCTTTACTTTCTTTGTTACTTGCTCCATGTTATCTTCAACAGACAGTTCTTCCCTGACTTCCCCATATAAAATACTCCCAGTCACTCTCTATAGCTCTCATCCTGCTTTATTCTTCATCATTGCACTTATCACTAGTGATGTTATAATTTTATTAATTTGTTTACCAGCTATCTTCCTTGACTAGAATTTAAGCTTCATGATAGCAGGCTTTGTGTTTTGCTCATTGCTGTATCATCTGGTATATGTAAGGAGTTCAATAAAATCTGTTGAATGAATAAATGAAAAAAAAAATTTCAGTCCCCCAGATGAAGAAAAAGTCCTTGGAAAGACTGGGACCACTTAAGAATGAGTTTTTATATAAATCAGTATGAAAATGAAATGTTTATTTTATAACATATAGATCTCAATATATTTTCATTCTACCAGTAACTGACTACTCTATGGGATTATCTAAGGAGGATGGTTCTATCCACCTATCACAAACAACTTGGTAAACCTCTAAAAAATATATGTAAATGATAGCCTTTTAAAGCAGGGGTCCCCAACTCTCATCCCTGTTAGGAACGGGGCCACACAGCAGGAGGTGAGCAACCAAGCGCATTACTGCCTGAGCTCTGCCTCCTGTCACATCAGTGGCAACATTAGATTCTCATAGGAGCCTGTGAACCCTATTGTGAACTGTGCATGTGAGGGATCAAGGTTGCATGGTCCTTATGAGAATCTAATGCCTGATGATCTGTCACTGTCTCCCATTGCTCCCAGAAGAGACCACTATCTAGTTGCAGAAAAACAAGCAGGCTCCCACTGATTCTACATTATGGTGAGTTATATAATTATTTCATTATATATTACAATGTAATAATAACATAAATAAACTGTACTATAAATGTAATGAGCTTGAATCATCCCCAAACCATCTCCCCCACCCCTCCATCTGTGGGAAAATTTTTTGTCTTCCATGAATTTGGTCCCTGGTGCCAAAATGGTTGGGGACTGCTGTTTAAAAGGACAGAGTTATAAAGAAAATTGAAAGCCCTTCTGGTAGATGAGGGCCCTGGAATCACTTAACTTAGCCCCTTGATTATTTTTACTTTATACTTAAACATAATAGAACAATATAGATGAATTTTAAGTTCCCCTTTTCTTCTGCCTAGCCTTATACCCCTCCCTACCTTCTCAAAGGCAACTATCATTAATCCAATATGTAAACTTTCCAGTTGTTACTTCAAGTTGTTACTTGTATTAAACAAAAATCTATAAGCAACATACACTGTTCTGTGAAGCTTTTAAATGTTTATGTAAATTCCATCACACTGTACTTTTCTACAATTTTTTTAAATTCAACATTGTTTTTGAGATCCATCCATGTTGATACACTTAGATGAAATTCATTCATTTTAACTACTAAAAATTATCCCATTGAATGAATAATCAAATTTATTCATCTATTCCTCTACTGAAAGGTAATTATGTAGCTTCCAGTTTTTCTACAAACGATACTGCCATAAGTGTCTTTGTATATGTCTCTTGGCATATACCTGTAAGAATTTCTCAGCTTTAAATCTAGAAGTCAATTTTCTAGGGCTTATAAATGATTTTTTTCTATTTTATTTTATATTAACAAATTTCTCTCAAACACTTGTATCCATTTATACTTCCATTAGCAGTATATGATAGTTCCTATTTTCTTATTACCTTGCATATATGCCATTTATACATGATATAGGTAATACATACATACTAAAAAGTTACTATTCCAATGGGCATGAAATTGTATTTTTTTAAAAAATTGTCTTTTCCTCAATTACTAGCAATGTTGTGTGCCTTTTTACCTGCCTGTTAGACATAGGGATTTTCTCCCCTATGAATTGTTTGTTCCTATCCTTTGCATATTTTTAAGCGGAGCTATTTCTTATTACATTATAGAAGCTTTATATATTCTGGATACTAATTCTATTATACATATTTAACTTTGTTAATAACTTTTATTAAAGTTAACATTTTTGATCTAGTCAATTTTTTTCCTTGATGAGTTATTTTTATGTCTTATTTAAGAAATCCTATCTAGCTAAGGTTAAAAGCAGTCTATATTTTATTCTAAAAGTTTTGAAGTTAGCTTTTCTCATTTTGATCTTTAATCGGAATTTATTCTTGTATATGGTATAGTGTAATATACAGTATATACTATTTCCATCTGGGAGCCCATTCACTATTTTATTATACTAAATTTCTGTACATGCTTGAATCTTTTTCTGGGCCTTTTCTGTTTTATTATTAATCTACTCACCTATCCCTAAGTTAACACCACACTTCAATTTTATTACTGCTATAAAATTTAGGTCTATTTATTTGATTGCATGACCCCCCTTGTTCATTTCCAAAACAGTCTTGACAATTCTTGGACCTTTGTTTTTCCAGGTGAATTTTTCAATCGGGTTTTCTAATTTCACAACAGTCCTCCTAAACTTTATGTAGGACTTTATTTTTGGACTGTATTAATGTTATAGGTTGAATGGGAGAAGATGACTGATAATTTGCATTTTTTTAATCTGTCCTTAAAATGTCATTTCCTTTCTGAATAAATCTTTTGTTAGAAAGAGTACAAGGCAACTTACAGATGGTATTGTGAATTTTATCTGTGTGTTGATGTTCAGGCAAACTATTGGTTTTCTATGTTGACCTTATCTCCAGCAACCTTCATGAACTCTTATTAGTTCTAACAGCATGTAGTTGTTTTTTTTTTTTTGAGACAGAGTTTTGCTTTTGTTGCCCAGGCTGGAATGCAGTATGCCATCGCGGCTCACCGCAACCTCCACCTCCCAGGTTCAAGTGATTGTCCTGCCTCAGCCTCCTGAGTAGCTGGGATTAGAGGCATGTGCCACCACACCCGGCTAATTTTTTTTTTTTTTTTTTTTTTTAAGTAGAGACGGAGTTTCTCCATGTTGGTCAGGCTGGTCTCAAACTCCCAGCCTCACATGATCCACCTGCCTTGGCCTCCCAAAGTGCTGGGATTACAGGTGTGAGCCACTGTGCCTGGACAGTTCTAATAGTATGTAGATTCTCTTGTAGATAATCATTTCATTTATAATTAATATTTTTCTTCCTTTCCAATCTTTATGTCTCTTTCTCCCTTCTTTTTCTTATCTAATTACTTTGGCTAAAATCTCCAATATAATAAAGAGTAGCAGTGATAGAAGATATCCTTGTTTTGTTTCCGCATTAAAGAATTTACTTCTAAACTTTCTGTAATCAAGAATAATTCTGGTAACATCTGTTTTGGTAAATGTTCTCTACCAATTTAAGGCACTTTTCTTTTAGTCCTACTAGTATGATAGTTAAGGCTTTTGTTCTTCTGTTCTCTCTGCCAAGGAACACTCTTCAAAAGTGCTATCTGCCTGGCTTGCTCCCTTACTTTTCTGTGCTCAGTGGTTCAAACGTTATCTCCTTAGAAACCTTCCCTGACTATCTTGTCATTCACGTTGCTTTATTTATCTTTATTATAATTACTGCCACTGGCATTTATCTGTTTGTCCAACATCCCCACTAGCTTATAAAGACAGAAGTTGGTATGATTTGCTTACTACTATATCCCCAACGCAAGGAACAGTACCTGGCAAAGAGGTTTATCTATGTATCTTTTTAAAAAACTAGCTTTGAGTTTCCTTGATCGAGCTTTTTTGACATCTCATCAGTTTTTATTTTTTGTTTTTCTTCTGCATTATTTGTATTTATGCTGTTAAAGTTGAATACAAAACACATTTTCCTCTTAGTTCTTTGTTTTTAATAAGCACACACAAGAAAGACTTTATCTTTCTATTCCTGAAAAATTTCCATTAACTGGAACCTACAAATTTTGCTACGTAGTATTTTGTTATTTAATTTTAAATATTTTGTAACTTAGTATTTGATGTCCATGTATATGTATGTATTTTATTTTTAAATTATCTACTACTCACCAATTATTTTTTCACTTCAGCCAGGGAATATGGTTTTCATGATGAAAACTTCCTTTGGGACCCAAGTCACAGTCATATTTTTTAAGAATCTATGTATCCTTTAAATAAACCTATATTCTCTATTTATCTGCTAGAGGGATTGCCATATAGATCTATATTTAATCAAGTTTATTAATTATGCTGTTTAAATAATTTGTTGCCATTTTATCTACCAGTTTCTGACATATGTTAAATATCCAACTACAACTGGACATTTATTAATTTCTCTTTGGAACTGTCAATTTTTGCCTTCTTAACTCTAAGACTATACTGCTAAGACTACATTCTATATAAATAAGACTATAACTTTTACATTTTCTTGGTAGTATATTCCTTTAATCATGATCTAGTGTCCTTTAAACTCAGTAATGCCATTTTGTCTTAAGCTCTACTCTGCTGCATATTAATTTTGTTAAACCATCTTTCTTTTTGTTTTCTGGTTTTTACTACTGATGAGAAGTTTGTGGTCAGTCTCCCTTTCTTTGTGTAATTTATGCTTTTTAATTTAATCATGAGTTCATTTTAAGTGAGGATATTTTCTCCATGGAAGTCCTGTATACCTGGATTGGCATTAATTTCTCTCGTGATTTGAAATTTTTTAATTATGAACTTATCTTCACAAAGATTATTTTTCAGAGGAGTCTCATATCCTGTGGGTTACAGAAGCAGTTTCACATTTGTCTCTGCTGAATTTCTAAGGGTTTAATGGTTCCAGACCAATTTGTATACGGATTTATTGATTTAGAGTCCTTGTACCAGAAGGAAACTGTTATATCAAATGAAACTCCACATTCATCTATAAAACAGGATTAAGGCTCTGGTTCTCATATTTTACCCTTCTACATGCCCTGAGCAAACAGCAAGCTTACCTGAAACTTCCTGGGTCTGTCTGTGGGTTCCCTGTTTTAGTCCCATTTCACAGGTAAGGAAAATCTCTCTTCAGGTTCTATGCTTTAGTTCATCAGTTCCAACTACTTTGTGAGGGCACAGAGTATGTGGCCTAGACTTTCCTATGAACATTAAGACATCAATCCCCAGCATTTAAGGTCTGTATGAGGACATGAAAACCACTATGGGTCATTTAGAAATTAGTTCCTGCTTACGACCTTTCTTAAGTAAGCTCCCCTGACTCCTTGTTACTAGCACCTATTAATTTAATTTCTCTTTCTTGATTTGAAGCTTTTATATATGTATATAACCTTTCTGTATATATCTTATCAAAAGTTTATGTCTGGAGTGTGGGGTGAAAATCCTGCCACAAGAGCTCAACTATACTGTCTAGGAGTCTTTTATTATATGGGTGTATACATATACTATATGTATACATATGAACTGTATACATGTGTGTATGTGTATATATGTATAATATACACACATATCTATACATATATGTGTGTATAATAAACACACCATAGTTTTATACCAGTGTTAATGGAATATTTTTGAAAACTTCCCCCAAATTCCACCACTACAACCAATAAACTCTTTCCTTCTTTCCCATATTCTCTCCTGTATGTATTCATGAACATATCTAATTTTTAACACAGCTATAATCAAAGCAGGGTATTATTTAAATTTACCAAAATCATGTTCTACTAAGAGTCTTCAAATTTTTAATGTAATGTATTTTTTGTAATATTCCACTTAGTGGATGTTTCAGTTTCCTGAACTATCACCTGAATATACTTTGATTGTTTCAATTAAAATAATGCTTCAGTGTTCTGCTTCAGATAACGACAAGTTAACATATATTAAAATAAACTTGCTACACATAGCAATTATACATTCTGGACAAAATATAAAAACAAACATTAAATCAAAAGAGTAATCAAAAGCAGGAAGCAACTGGAAGGAAGTTAGCCTTAAATGAGAAAACTGTACTGGTAGAATTTTTTTTTTTTTTTTTTTTTAGATGGAGTCTTGCTCTGTCACCCAGGCTGGAGGGCAGAGGCACGATCTCAGCTTACTGCAACCTCCGCCTCCTGGGTTCAAGTGATTCTCCTGCCTCGGCCTCCTGAGTAGCTGGGATTACAGGCGCATGTTGCCACATCTGGCTAATTTTTCGTATTTAAGTAGAGATGGGGTTTCACTGTGTTGCCCAGGCTGGTCTAGAACTCCTGAGCTCAAGCAATCCACCTGCCTCGGCCTCCCAAAGTGCACTAGTAGAATTTTTATAAGGCTTTTGCCTGAGGGTACTTATCAGCCCATGTGGCAATGGTCACTTAGACTGAAGCAGGAATCTGTTGTCTTGCTAGCTTAAAAAGGACAAAGTTTGGGGTTGCCAAGGCAGCTTAAAAGTGAAAGGTGAAATCCCAGAAAGGAAAGTGCTCCAAAATTTCTATATGAACTACGCCCAGTATTTGAATGACCCTAGTTTGAGGAAGACTCCAAGGTTCTTCACAAAAAGAAACAGCTGGAAGGTGGAAGGATCTGAGATGAGATTTCTGCTGCTGCCTGTCACAGAAAAAATAAAGTTGGGGTTTGAATCCAGCCACATTAGATGTCTACTAAAACAAAAAGTCAACACTCATCAGAGAAAAAGAACAGAATCCAAAGTCTATAACATATCACTGATAATGCCCATTACACAAGCAAAATACACTATAGTGAACAAACAGGAAAAAAAGACCTAGAGTCAAGAGAAAAAGCAGCTCACAGACACTAAATCCTGAATGATCCAAAGTGTCAGAATTAGCAGACAAGGACTTCAAAGCAAGTATTATAAACATGTTCAAGTATTTAAAGGAAAATATGGTCATAATAAATGTTCGCATGGGGAAATCTCAGCTGAAAAATGGAAGTTATGAAAAAACCAAATGGAAGTTCTAGAACTTAAAAGTTATAATGTCTGAAATGAAAAATTCATTGTATGACCTTAATTTGAGATCAGATGGCAGAAAAAGGGTCACTTAACTGGAAAATCAATAGGTCTATTGAATGTGAAGAAAAGACTTTTTAAAAATAATAAACAGAGCTTCAGAAATTTAAAGTGCAATATCAAGTGGTCTAACTATGTACAATGGGAGAGGAGAGATAATGAGACAGAAAAATATAATGTTTAATAAATGGCCAAAGTCTTCCCAAATCCTATGAAAAACACAAACTTCTAGATCCAAGAAGTTCAGCAAATTCCAAGCAGGATAATTATAAAGAAACCCACACATAGTCAAAAGGATCAAAAAACAAAGATAAAAAGCACACTGTGAAAGCAGCCAGAAAAAAGTAACATTGCATGCAGTGAAAAAGTTGTATGAATGAAACCTGACTAATGATACCTGACTTCTACATAGTAAGCTGATTTGCAGCAGAGGTACCAAAGCAATTCGAGGGACAAAAGAAAATCCTTACTACAAATCCTGGTGGAGTAACTAGACACATTTGTAAACAAATGTACAAACCTCATACTATAGAAAAATTTGAGCTGAAGCTTAAAGTGTCTAGAAGAAACCATAGGAGAATATGATGTGAGAGCTGACAAAGATTTCTTAGGGTTACAGAAGCAATAACATTTTTTTTTTCTTTTTCTTTTTGAGACAGAGTCTCACTTTGTCACCCAGGCTGGAATGCAGTGGTGCGATCTCGGCTCACTGCAACCTCCACCTCCGAGGTTCAAGTGATTGTCCTGCCTCAGCCTCCCCAGTAGCTACGCCACCATGCCCAGCTGATTTTTGTATTTTTAGTAGAGATGGGGTTTTCCCATGTTGGCCATGCTGGTCTTGAACTCCTGACCTCAGGTGATCCGCCCATCTCGGCCTCCCAAAATGCTGGGATTACAAGCGTGAGCCACTGCGCCCCACTGCAATAAACATTTTTAAAAAGGCTTTGGGAGGCCAAGGCGGAAAAATTGCTTGAGGCCAGGAGTTTGAGACCAGCCTGGGCAACACAGTGAGACTCTATTTCTACAAATTTTTTTTTAAAAAGCCAGGCGTGGTGGTGCATGCCTGTAGCCCTTAGCTACTTGGAGGCTGAGAATTGCTTGAGCCCAGGAGTTCAAGGCTTCAGTGAGCTCTGATCATGTTACTGCAATTCAGCCAGGACAACAGAACAAGACCCTGTTTCTAAAACTAAAAATAAATCAGACCCCATCGAAATAAGAATAAACTTCTATTCACTGAAAGACATCAATTAAGACAGTAAAAAAAAAAAAAAACTACATAAAATACTCAAAAAACATATCTGACAAAAGACTTATGCCCAGAATACATAAGGAACTCCTACAACTCCGTAGTAAAGACAGGTAACTCAATTAATAAAGAGCAAACAACTGGAATAGATATTTCACAAAAAAGGTACACAAATGTCCAATAAACACATGAAAAGATGTTCAAGGAACCAAGCCACCAAGGAAATACAAATCAAAATCCCAACAATACACCAGTAGGAGGCTTAAATTTAAAATTCCAAAAACCCAAATATTGGCAAGGCTTTGAAGCAACCATAGCTCTCATACATTTATGGTGGGAATGTGAAAGGCAAAACCACCTTGGACTAGTTTAGCATTTAGACATAAACCTACCATAAGTATTTATCCGACAGGAATCAAACTAGATGTCCACAAAACAGATGTTGAAGAAAAAGAATGTTCATAGCATCTTTATAATTCCAAACTGGAATCAATCCAAATGATGTCAATGTAAGAATAAATAAACGCTTTGTGGCATAGTCACACAATGGAATACTACTCAGCAATTAAAAATAACCCATACATACACAGAGGAACATGGATGAATCTAATAAATATTATACTGAGCCATATAAAACACCTAGAAAAGTTCATTCTATATGATTTTACTTATATGAAGTTCTAGAGTAGATAAAATTAATCCATGGTAAAGGAAAAATTAGAAAAAGTATCTGTCTCAGGATGAGGCTTCCCTGCTCACTGGGAAGGATCATGTACAGACAACATAATGCAATGCTCCATTTCCCCTTTTCAGGAAAGAATTTTGTCCACTGCTGGGAGTGCAGTGCAGTGCAGCACAAAGCCATGGGTGTCTGTCAGCATTCAGTGTCTGTACCCTTGGGTATGATTGCTTAGGCTGAAGGAAATATCACTTCTCAAGGTCATACCAATTTCCAGGGACAGCCCATATCTAGACACTAATCAACATGGGGATATTAAGGCCCAGCCCCTTCCCCCAACCTGGGACAGCTTTGATTGGTCATTCTATCTTCAGAACTCTTCAGCATTGCAGTTCAACTTCCCCTCTGCCCAAGCTGTTTCCTTCCCATCCATTCCCTTCCATAGATATGAATCACAAAAGCATTCCCTAATAAAGCAGTTCTTAAAAAAATATGATTCCTGGACTAACGGTATCAGTATTCCTGGGAACTAGTTAAAATGCAAATTTATGGGTCCCACTACAGACCTACTGAATCAGACAGCAGAAGCACCACCTACACATGAAGAGCTTCCTATCAACTTTTTGTGCCCCACTCTTAAACATACTCAGATGGACAGACAACTGGAAAAAACTCTCTAATATGAAAGACAGGAAAAAAGGGGGTGAAACCCTTACTTGGAAGAAATAACACTATGCAAAAAGAAAACAAAATTTTAATCCTCACAAAGGTTAAGGGAAGACACGGCATTCAAGAAACACAAACTGGATACTATATACATATATTTTTAAAGTATATTCAGAAAGTTAAAAAGAGACATCTTAGAAATTAAATCTATTTAGGCTGGCTATTTTCTGTTTGCTCTTTGAAATCACTCTCTACCCTCTGTGATAACCCAGGAAGCTGGACTTTTCACCATCAGTAGGGCTCCCTTCCTCTCTGGCCAATGTTTGTCACTGGACAGAGGTAGGGATGTAAAAGAAGAGAAAGCACCTGGTTCTCTCTGACAGGCAATGAGTTAGTGGTTTGGGTAACTGTGGTTTTTCTCAGCATGTTTTGTAATATCTTTTTGAGTCAATAAATTATAAGTTCCTAAAGCTTTGATTAAAAAATTAAATATATGAAAATTCAAGTAAATAAAATTTCAAATAACAAAACCTCAAAGTTATCAAAAAAGAAATGGAATTACCTATAGACAAAGGAGTTAGAAGAATATATTTGCAATTATCTATCTTTTTACCATTACTCCAACTAGTTAAGAAAGCATTTTCAGAAGCTGGAAAGATATGCACAAAAATACACGTATCACTCAATAATAAACCACCAATGCACATCTGAGCCTGCACTTTATAAAAGCAGATAACATTTGACTTTTAAATATTTCATAATTTAAATGTTCATTTATTATTTTGGGGTTTCTTAAACATTTTTATTTTATACATGTTTATTTCAATTCAAATTTTGACAGACTAAAAGACTGTATTTTATTAGTCCATTTATAGGCAATTTTGCAACACTGATTTCTTGTGGGAAAAAAAAAACCAGACAGATAGTAATTATTACGATCTGTGGAACTGAATGACCAGGAAAACCGACCTCTTACTGCAAACCAAGCACATGGAGATAAGCCCACCCATGCAGCAGCAGTGTCTTGATGATCAGCTGAATGGAGATATAACATCTTATGTTGTGCCCAGAAGGTAGGGTAAGGCTCAAGGCTGCAAGGGGCAAAATGTTCTCATAAAGGCAAGATTCAGGTGCTGCTTGCTGAAGCACTCCACAGACACACCCTGTCTGTCCCAATGGCTTGTGACTGCCACACAGCAACAATGAACACAATATACTCTCACTCTCACTCTCAGAGCAAGTATCTTCCCCTTATGAGAGAATGAATTCAGGCAATTCTTTACAAAAATGACAGCATTTGTTCCAAGGCACCAACAGTATAAAGCTTTTTAGAAAATACACAGAAATAAACAGACTAAACATGGGAATTAGTTCTTAATGGTGGAATCTGTTACTACTGTATCTAGTGTAATAATAACTTCGGATAGATTATAATCAAAATGCTTATCAAATAGACTGTGCTGTGTGAGGGAATGTCTGACCAAAGAGTATTCTCACAGGCACTTTGGGTGCTGGCTGGTAAGCGCTCACAGGGGTTCTTCTCAGTGCCAGAGAAGCTGAGCATCACATGTATTTGTAAAATCCTTCTCCAGACTTCTTGCCAAGCTTCTTCTCTGCCATCAGCTTTTTCAAGGATGGGCTGGGCTGAAATATGGGGTTCTTTGTATCTATTTCATGCCATCCATCCATGATGAACTGCACAGAATCCAGCCCAACGTAATCTAGAAGCTCAAGTGAGCCCATGGGGTACCTGGCTCCTAACTTCATAGCAGTGTCAGTGTTCTCCTTGGATACGTCACCTCATTCATGCAGCCTGACTGCTTCCATGAGGTGTTGAATCCTGAGACAGCTGACAATAAACCCAGGAGTGTCCTTGCAAGGAACAGGATGCTTTCCCAGGGTTTTGCTCAAGTTTACCAAAGATTCAAATGTCTTTCGGGTGGTCATTGGTGTTTTAAAGACCTCTACAAATTTCATCAGGGGCACTGGGTTGAGTAAATGGAGGCCAGCAAATCGGTCTTGTTTGGTGGTAGCATTGGCTATGCTTGTAATTTGCAAAGAGGAAGTGCTGCTGGCAAAGTTGTATGTTCAGCAACAAACTTGTCCAACCTCTTGGAGAGCTTGATTTTCACCTTTAGATTTTCTACAATGGCCTCTACCACTAGGTCTGTGCGGTGGACTATGGATATTGCATCTGTGCTGGTTGATATGCTGCTTAGGGTTTTCTCCACAAATTCATCAAAAGCCTTAGGGTTTTCTACAAACAACTTCTTTGTCACTTTCCTAAGGCTTTTCTCAATTCCCTCTTTATATTTTGCCAAGATGTCCTCTGTCTGGTCTAGCAACACTACTGTGTGGCCGGTCACTGCAGCAACCTGTGTGATGCTGATGACCATCATGTGCTTGATGATGATTTTTCTTGCCCAAGGATGTGGACAAGGAAGACAAAGAGTACATGAACTGCCTGGTGATGAAAGCCATGGTGCAGTGGCGGCGGCGACTGCAACAAGACCCAGGCAGGAAAGGCGCGTGTGGTGTGGGGACCAGCAGACGGGCAGCCTCTGAGGCCATTTTTTATTTTTGAATAAAATGATACTACTAATTTTATCTGCAAATAAGTTTTGTTCAAATGACAATGTATGCTCAACATTAATATTTTTCTAATTTTTTAAATTGATGATTGTTGATAATTGATAATGACAGGCATTGAACTTCCTGTTTTGCTGATTTTTAACTTTTACAAAAATTTTAATTAAATAGTATCAGTCTGGTATTTTGGTATTAGATTTTAAAAAACAAAATTTCAGTACCATAATTGTGCTGTGGTATCATAACTATTACATTTATGGAACATGCTAACTACTCATCTTCTAAATCTTTCAAGATTTACATCTCAAGTCATATTACCAGAATGTTATTGATATAAAGTAGTAGGGAACAGGGGGAAAACATCAGCAATAAAGCAGAAAAAAATTTAAGCAACAGAGATGGCTTGAGAAAGCATATTGTGTTTTCTCTAAATCAAACTATAGGGTGAAGCTAGATAAAGCTTTCTTATCCAGGGGGGCTACACAAAAGAAATAATAAATTTTAGGAAGCATGTGCTTAAAAATTAAAAAAACTTAGTCTAATCCTACTTTCTCACAAAGAAATGTCACAAAAATACCATGTAATATTTCCCTTTATTCAAATTTAAAGATGATACAATAAATAAATTAGCAGTCATGGGCCAAACATATATAATATATAATACAATGTAAGCAATAGTATGACAGAAAGAATATTTAGATATCTTGTTTGCTAGAAACATTTCAGAAACTTTCCCCAGTTTCAACAAATCATTGATAAACTATTTTTTACTGCAGAAAATATTCTAGGAGACTCTCACTTGTCCCTTCCAACACCAAGTTTAGCCTCTATCCAAAAGTTCAATGCTATTTTTACATTCATTTGGAGTCCTCAAGTCTGAAGTCAGAGTGACTCACAATTCCTATATACTTGATTCAGATTTCTTGTGTTATAGAAACAGAGGTATCTGTGAATACCAGATACTAGATTTAACCCAAAGACAATCTGAAATAGAGGAGGTATACTATAATAGATCAACGAGAAGAAGCTCTTACATTCTATCCTTACCAGGACAAATCAAACTCTTAGCTTCTACCCCTATAAAATAATTAATTCTGTTAAAAACACATTGACTTCAGATCCCTTTTGCAGGTTGTGACTTGGCTCGCAGTCCATCATAGCAAAACTTATTTTTACCTTATACTTGCTTATATTAAATGAAAACTATTTACTTTTACTTTTGTTTGCTCATATGCTATAAAACAAAATTTTTTATATTTAAAAAAATAATAATAGTCATAATAGTGGCTAATGCTAAAAAGGTGTAGCCAGAAAAAAAGGAAATAAAAAACATTCGGAATCACACCATGAAGACATTTAAATTCACTTACTTTGTCTTCTTAAAAATAATGGATTCTGTTGGTAAGGATGAGGAGAAATTGGAATCCTTGCACATTGCTTGTGGGAATGAAAGATGATATGGCTGCTCTTGAAAAACTTGACATATCTTCAAAAAGCTAAAACAGAGAATTACCACTTGACCTAACAATTCCACCCAAAGAAATAAAAATAGGAATGCAAACAAAAACCTCTACACAAATGTGCTGATGTTCATAGCAGCACTGTTCACAAGAGTCAAATGGAGGAAACAACCCAAATGACCATCAGTGGATGAATGGATAAACAAAATGTGATACATTATTAAAATGAAATATTATTCAACCATAAAAAGGAATGCAGTATCAACAAATGCTACAATATGGATAAACCTTGAAAACTTTATGCTAAGTGAAAGAAGGCAGACATAAAAGGTCACATATTGTATGACTCCCTGTATACAAAATCTCCAGAATAGCTATATCCAGAGAGATAGAAAGCAGACGAGTGGTTGGTTGGGGTTGCGGAAATGAAGAGTGACTGCTTAATGCATATTCCTTTTGGATGATGAAAAATGTTCTTGAACTAGATAGAGGTGATGGCTACATAACACTGTAAAGTTACTAAATGCTACTGAATCATACACTTTATGTGGTTAATTTTTATGTTATTAATTTTACTTAATAAAAAATAATTGGGATCATAAAATTAAGAAAAAACTTCCTTTAGATACTACTAGTGCCTAATCAACAGATTCCAAACTATCAATTCTGTTTCTCTCTGTAATCCAAGTTGCCTTTGAAATAGTCATTGTTCTTAGTACTTGCCTGCTCTTATGAATTTTAGAGACTCTACTTTTCATGAAAGGAAATTAACCAAAGACCAGTGTTTCTCAACCAGGTACTGACATTTAGGATGGCACCCTGCTTTACTTTATGGGTTTATCAAATGCACTATAAGATGTTTGGAATCACACAATGGTGTTCACTAAATGCCAGCAGTGCTTCCTAGACATTCTGACAGCTAAAATTGCCCCACATTATTTCCACGTTTCTAGTTGAGAGCCACTGCTCTAGAACAAAATGACATATGCTATGTATTGTGTTACATTATAAGAAGTTCCCTAATGTACGCAACTCAATGCTCTACAAATGAGTCATTTCAAAAGCTCACACGTTTTTATGTATGGAAAGTAAACTTCTTGCTTTTGACATAGGATGCTATAAAGATTTATTGATTTTATTGTTGTTCTAAACATAAAATCTAATTTCAGCCAGAAGAATGAACTTTATCATAAGGTAACTTGTGCCTGATATTTGATTACTAGATCATATTACACAAATGAATTTTCAACTTCTATTAATAACATTATTTCATTCATATATTTTCTTTGCTTTTTAAAAAATATTATCAGGTTCCAAATATATAGGAAAGTTATAAAGAATAATATAACACCCATGTACCTGCTAGCCAGTTTGAACAAACTTGAACTTTTTCCTTTTTTCTTTAAGGAAGAAAACTTTACAGATAAAGTCCCCATGGGATCTTTTCCTATCTCATTCCACCATTCCTTTCTCAGTGGTGACCACTATCCAGAAGTTGTTATTATTCCCATGAATGTATATACATTTACTACAAATGCTGACTATCTCCATAAACAATACAATAGTTTTGTTTACTTCACAGGCATGAAGTTCTGTGGCATGTATCACTCTTTTTTTAAAAAAAATTTACTTAACAGGCATTAGAAGTTTATCTATTTTGATACATTCTAGTTTACCCATTTTAACTGTTACATAGAAGTGTGGATTCAATTGTGTGTCCAGACCCCTCCCCAAATTTGTATGTTGAAGCCCTAACCCCCAAGTGCTGTATCTGATGGAACGGATACAGCACTCGGAAGGAATCAACCCTGCTGGCACCTTGATCTTCGACCTCAAGCCACCAGAACTGGTAAAAAAAAAAAAAAAAAAAAAACAAATTTCTATTAAGCCATCAAGTCTGTGGTACTTTGTTATGGTTGCCCTAGCCAACTAATATGCACGGTATTCCATTGTTTGAACACACTGCTTTATTTATTCTTTAATAATGGGCTCTTAACGGTATTTCCAGCTCTGTACTGTAACATACAACATTGCAACAAATGTTTGGTATGGAGATCTTGTTATTCATATTGCAGGACTTTTTCTTGGACACATACACAAATATTCGCACACACACTACAGTATGTTGATCTTCAACTTTCTGATTATTGCCAAATTGCCTTTCAAGGTAATTTTGGCCAATCTATACTCCATCAGCTGTGTATAAGACTGATTTCTCTCTATCCTCTCCAAAATTGGTAATGACAGACTTCTGCCAATCGGATGGGTATGAAATATTTTGTTTTAAAATGCATTTTTTTTATCAGTGATGTTGAACACCTTAATGTATTTGCTGATCACTAAGTTTTCTTCTGTGAATTGCCTACTCATATCCTTTACCCCTTTTTCTACATGGTTGTTTTTATTATTTTATTTACTAATAGAAGCTCTTTTTATACTTTAGATACTAATCTTTTGTCAACTACTTGAGTTACATCGCCATCAGCGGCATGTTGCTTTTTTTAACAGTGTTCATTGTCCAAGGAAAATTTTTATTTTAATATAGTCAAATATTTTTCTTTATGAAAAGTGCTTTTGACATGTTTTTAAAAATCTTCCTTACCGTGAGCTCCCGAAGTTATTTTATTTTCTTCTAAACTTTTGCTTTTCACATTTGGGGGCTGAGTTTTTCTGGATTCCATGTGTGATGTGATAGTTTTTTTTCATATAGATAATGAAATGTCCCAGTGGGCCATCCCTTCCCTTGCACACAAGGCCTATGTCTTGTTAACCTGCTTCCTAAGTCTAGCACTTTGCCTGGTACACGTTAGGCAATTATAAACATGTGACCAATAAAAGGAAGGATGGAAGAAAGAGAAGGGAGAGAAAGGGAAGCAAAGTAGGGATAGGAGTGTGGAAAAAAAGTATTTGGATCATGGTCTTTGATACAAACTATATATTTGAACCACAGAAGTCAAAGGGTATTAAAACAGATTCAAGGGGTGGACTGCGGGAAGATGGGCTTTCCAGGATTCTGGAATGCTAGAGGTAAATATATCACTTAAGTGCATCTGGGCACTGACTCTGCTTTCTCTCCCCCAGGATGAGAATATGGTCTTGCTAGTGCTGAATTAGTTCAAAATCCAGAAAATTGTGATGTTATAAATATCATTTATTAAGTCTTTGCAGAATGTTCAAGAAAGCCTAGGTACAAAAAGGCAATGATATATTCAGAACTTGATACAGCAATGCTAGCTGAACCTTTCTCGTAGGGACGGTGGCTATATGTACCACAGGAAACCTAAAGAGATGGGAAAAACTTTTTTAGATATACTGTATTTGCTGCTATTCAGAATAGTCACTTGGTTTCTACATTCTTAACTAAATAATTTAGGAGCATACAACAGGTGGGTAATAGCCTCTTCCAACAATCCCTAACCTGAAGTTCAAAGGCGGAATGCTGTAGTGGAGGCAGTATAAAAAAGAAAAAAAAGAATGGGACCTAGAATGACTTTTGCCTCAGACGCCCTCAAAAGAAAAACATCTCTCCCTAGAGCAACATATGTCTAGTTCAGTATAGTCAAGGAAGTATGTTCCATTAGAGTAAAAGGGGCTCAGCCTCCCAATGTAAGTACGCAACACCACCTACAAAGTATTCTTGCTGAAATATTGAAACATATCTCTATTTAACTACCAATTTATAGTAATAAAGGGGAAGAGGAATATGCTACATAGCACCATGAAGATAAAATCAGCAAATCCAGACTGTGGGAAACTCCATAGGACAAAGGATCCAATTTCTTCAACAAATAAAAAACTTCAAGAAAAAATTTTTTAAAGGGATCTAGAGTTTGAGAGATATCCACCAGTAGCCATGAGGACACTGATTCAAACAAACTGTAAATGTGATATGATGTCTGGGATTCCCTTCAAAATAACCAATGAAGACTTACAGATAAATAAGATTAGCTATGAAACTAATTGTTAAAGTTGAATAATAAAGACCTGAGAGTTCATTGTCTTTTCTCTCCTTTTGTATACATTCGAAATTTTTTACAATGAAAAGTTAAAAGAGGGGGCTGGGTGTGGTGGCTCAGGCCTGTAACGCAGCACTTTGGGAGGCCAAGATGGAAGGATCACTTGAGGCCAGGAGTTCAAGACCAGCCTGTTCAACATAGCAAGACCCCATCTCTGACAAAGAAAAAAAAAAAGTTAAAAGAGAGGAAGGACTTAGCAGATCCTTTTAAAAGGAAAAGCAAATAAACCATGTAGGACCTACAGCTAAGAGACTGCAGTCTGAGACCTAAAAACCTTCTGATGTTGATTTAAACTGTGAAAAACTTAAAATTTACAAGAGAAGGCTGTAAATCAAAGATTCAACCACTATAACCGGTCTACTGAGTGACTGTTAATCAGTATTTACTTAAGTTACCACTGAGTGATATTGAAAGAATATTATTTGAAAATGTAGGATATAATGACTCATTTTTGCTTTCTAATGAGTTATTTTCCTTTTTTGCTGTCCTTCCACGTATAGGTATCTTTCCTTACGTGATTGCTGGTTGCTCCAAATGCTGAATTTTACCATTGTAATATTTAAAAATAGCTAATTTGCTCTAACAGGATTGTAAAAATATGTATTTTGGGGAGGCAGAGTACTGAACAAATTGTGCTGCTCTCTTTAGCCTCAATCTATATGCCTTCCCTGTTTTCTTTAATGCAAGCATTTTCAGGTTGATATTAATATTAAAAGCTCAAAGAGTCAACAGGATTCAAATATGTCAAATAACAGGAAAGCATTTGCACATATAATATACTCCTTAAAGTTAAGAAGATCTTCAAATAAATTTATTTAGTAAGAAACACCATGGTAAATATAGCAGGAACCAAAAACATGGTCTTGACAGGAAGAATTCCAATTCTGCAACTACTAGCTATATGCCCTTGACTTAGAAGAATCATTTTTCCCCTGAGGCATACTACATCTCGAGTTTTTAAAATAAAGATTCAACATTTACATAAAAAGCCATATTGTAATAACAAGCATGTAATAGGTTCTTAATAAATGCTACATTAAAACTAAATCTAGTCTAACCCTTTCATTTACAAATTAGGATAAAAAAATGACTTGTACAAGGTCACACACTGATTTTTATTTGGCTCCATTATCCAGTTAAAAATGCTATGATTATGTCTGATAATAATGCCTCCACTTTACACTGGGATTTTAATCAAGAAGAATATTTTGTGCCCCAGTCTTACCATTTTGGAACTTCCTTTGTCATAGAAACATTATATATTGTCAGTAAATAAGCTGAATTAAAGGTCAGTGCCCTCTAGTGCTGAACCTTCAGAGGTAGGTGCAGGTTCCAAATACAGGCAAATTTACCTAGTCTACAGAACAGGAAACAATCTCCATAAAAATAATGAAATGAAAACATGAGATAGCTACATGCACAGCGACCCATCTGTAAGGATGACTGTTCTCTCTGGGAGATGAGATTTTAAGCCTTTACTTTCTTTTCAAACATTTAAAAAGCTTTTTAAACTTTTTGTTATTGTTTAAGTTTTTATAACATATAAAACATTTAAAAAGAAGCTAAAACACAGGGCAAGATAACATCACTGGATTGCACAGTGGGGAAAACAACTCTTCTTCTCCTACTGCATAGTTTCAGAGGAAGTTACAAACCATGCAGCTTAGTATCTAATGTTACATTAAGAAAAAGTCGTAAAAGTGCTGTAATCCCAGCACTTTGGGAGGCCGAGGTGGGCGGATCACGAGGTCAGGAGATCGAGACCATCCTAGCCAACATGGTAAAACCCTGTCTCTACTAAAAATACAAAAATTAGCTGGGTGTGGTGGTGCATGCCTGTAATCCCAGCTACTCGGGAGGCTGAGGCAGGAGAATTGCTTGAATGAGGGAGTTGGAGGTTGCAGTGAGCAGAGGTCGCACCACTGCACTCCAGCCTGGCAAGCCTCGCCGTCTCAAAAAGAAAAAAAAAGAAAAAGTTGTGTCAGAGATAAGGCAGATCTTTAAATTGAGAAAAACAAGAGGATAAATGTGACTTCAATTTTTTGAATGTACTTTAGGTGCCACCAATAGGTGACATGCTATGTATGTACAAGTCTTTTTTTTTTTTAACTGAAAAGCATTAAACCAGCCCATGGTATTAGGTGCTTAAATGATTATAAAAAAGAAAACCAAAATGGAAATGGTTTAGAGAGCTGAAGTTAAAATGAGAATTCCATTAAGGTGGCATATCCAGGTAATGGTGCTTAATGGGAAGACTACGGACTATACCAGTGTCTCATATAAATTAATATGAGAACATTTCTTGAAACTGTAGCTAAAATGGCCTACAGGTATACTTGTAAGACATGACTTATTACTCTTTTCTAGAGTTAAGAGTTTATTAGGGCAGTAAAGGGTTCAGTATCCCAAATCTGGTCCAAAAAATAAAGTCGCCAAGTTCAATGTCCTGTAGTCCTCCACTTAAACCCAAGAATCACAGAACTTTTCTTATCACAAAAGGCAAAACAATTCGAAAACCAATTTGATAGTTAATATTAAAATTCTCTTCCACAAGGCAGTAATAGAACCAAAGGAAAGAAAATCCAGCCTAAAAGCATTTCAATCTATAAAGGAGAAGGCTATCTAAGGAGATCAAAAAATTACGAAGTAATCTCCTCAATGTTCAAATGATGCTCTAGAGAGGAAGATATCAAAACTGATATATTTTTAAAGATAGAAGAGTTATTAGTGGAAATAGGTAAAATAATTTATTAAGGATATAGTTAGATACGTCTAGATTTTTCATTTTCCTTCCTGTGCCTAAAGCATAATTCTATGTAGGAATGTCTGGTAGTAGTCTCTTTTTGGGCTACTTCAAAGCGATGTATGGATAAGAAATCATTTGTTTTTTGGCCAAAAGTTTAAAAAACACTGGCCGGGCGTGGTGACTCACGCCTGTAATCCCAGCACTTTGGGAGGCCGAGATGGGCAGATCACGAGGTCAGGAGATGGAGACCATCCTGGCTAAAAGGGTGAAACCCCGTCTCTACTAAAAATACAAAAAAATTAGCTGGGCACGGTGGCAGGCGCCTATATTCCCAGCTACTTGGGAGGCTGAGGCAGGAGAATGGCATGAACCTGGGAGGCAGAGCTTGCAGTGAGCTGAGATCGCGTCACTGCACTCCAGCCTGGGCGACAGAGCGAGACTACGTCTCAAAAACAAAACAAAACAAAACAAAAACCACACAGCCACACAGAAAAACTGCCAAGTAACACAATTTTTCCCTAGACCAGAAAGCTTTATAAAAACCTAGATAATCAGGCTTAGTCTCTGAAACCTATCACTTCATGGGAGAAGTGCCTACAGTCTCACTATCCAATAGAAATATAATACAAACCATAGAAATCTTAAATTACCTAGTACATTAAGAAGTAAAAAACAGATATTACATTTAGTAAAATATTTTAGTGTGTCAAAATATTAACATTTTGATATGCAATGAATATAAATATTGAGGTACTTAAGATCTTTTTCATACTAAGTCTTTGAAATCCAATGTGTATTTTATACTTACAACACATCTCAATTTGATTTAGCCACATTTCAAGTATTCAACAGCCACATGCAACTAGTGGCTACTGTACTGGACAGTGTATGTCTATGGCACAGCATGTCTCATGAGCTATACTTAAAAGTTTGGGCCAGCAGCTATAGCTCACACCTGTAATCCCAACACTTTGGGAGGCTAAGGCAGGAGGATTGCTTGAAGCCAGGAGTTTGAGACCAACTTCGACAACACAGCGAGACCCTACCTCTACAAAAAAAATAAAATAAAATAAACGAGCCAGGTGTGGTGATGTGTGCTTATAGATCCAGCTATGTGGGATGCTGAGACAGGAGGATGGCTTGAGCCAAGGAGTCTGAGGCTGCAGTGAGCTATCATTGTGCCACTGCACTCCAGTCTGGGCGACAGGGCAAGACCTTGTCTCTAAAAAAGAAAAAGAAAGTATAATGACTGTCTCAGAGGTGAGCATACAGAGACAAAAGAGGTCATCTGTTATTCTGACAGGGCTTACATCCAAAATGTACATAAAACTGCCAATCTCTTGGGTAGACTGCCATCAATCATGATACATGCAGATTAATTCCTTTCTAGATTTTACTAGGACAGCAAAGTGATCAGTATCTCAATATCTGCCCTCCCCCCACCAAAAAAAAGTGACTAAGCTAATATCTTATTGCTCTTCACTTAAAACCAAGAATCACAGGCACAGATCATAAGGCATTTATGTATTACAGTCAGTAAGGGATTATAATAGAACATGGGCAAGAGTAAGTTGTCAAGTATAAAAGGTATCTGAAAACGTGAGAAGCCAACCATATGACAACCTGGAACAGATAGAAAACTGCAAAGTTAGTACAGATTAGTGACATATTGACAGTATTCTAGAAGTACACTTTGTGAAGACACTTCTTCCTAATATCTGTAGGTAACCCACAGAGAAAGTGGCTAATGTTCAGGTAAATTTAGGAATTGCTGGGTTAAATAAAATGAGCCAGGATTTTAATATTGTTTAAAATTGGATTTTAATTTAAGGATTAAGTTCCCCTATCCTTATAATACAAGACTGATCATGAAACTCTCAGAGACGTGTGAACCAGAGTAACTCCATCTTAAATAGGAGCTGGGTAAAATGAGGCTGAAACCTACTGGGCTGCATTCCCAGACATTAAGGCATTCTAAGTCACAGTATGAGATGGGAGGTCAGCACAAGATACAGGTCATAAAGACCTTGCTGATAAAACAGTTTGCAGTAAAGAAGCCGGCCAAAACCCACCAAAACCAAAATGGCCACGAGAGTGACCTCTGGTCATCCTCACTGCCACACTCCCACCCACACCATGACAGTTTACAAATGCCACGGCAATGTCAGGAAGTTACCCTATATGGTCTAAAAAGGGGAGCATGAATAATCCACCCCTTATTTAGCATATCATCAAGAAATAACCACAAATATAGGCAACCAGCAGCCCTCAGGGCGTCTCTGTCTATACAGGAGCTATTATTTCATTCCTTTACTTTCTTAATAAACTTGCTTTCACTTTACTCTATGGTCCTGCCCTGAATTATTTCTTGCATTTAATCCAATAACCCTCTCTTGGGGTCTGATTGGGACCTCTTTTCTGTAACAAAACCTTTTTTTTTTTTTTTTTTTTTTTTTTTTTGAGATGGACTCTCACTCTGTTGCCCCAGGCTGGAGTGCAGTGGCCCAATCGTGGCTCATTGTAACTTCTACCTCCTGGGTTCAGGTGATTCTCCTGCCTCAGCCTCCGAGTAGCTGGGATTACAGGTGCGTACCACCACACTTGGCTAATTTTGTATTTTTAATAGAGATGGGGTTTCACCATGTTGCCTAGGCTGGTCTCGAACTCCTGGCCTCAAGTGATCTGTCCACCTTGGCCTCCCAAAGTGTTGGGATTATGGGCATAAGCCACCGAGCCTGGCCTGATCACGAACCTTAATATGCTAACATACGTTGTATCCATTTGAGAGTGGGTTGGAGAGCTATCCTATACATCATTTCCCAAACTAATGAAAAAAACACTTTATTTTCATGGATCATCTTGAGAAACTATTAGACCATGTTGGGGAATGCTGATTTAAAAGCACAGGTAAGGCTACTCCTACAAACCCAGGGAAAATCAGTGCCAAAGTATTTGTAAGCAATATGAGAATATTGTAGGCTAAAGCTTTGAGGGTCTAGATCCTTACAATATTTTAATGTAAAGTCTAATAACTAAATGATCAGGAACACCTTTTTGATTTGATCAAAACCAAAAGGTAATGATCTATGGAGCTATACTATCTACCCATACCTACATTCAAGTAATAATGGCAATGGAATATAGTATGAGTGTAATTAAAATCTTACCCCAAATAATCTTATTTTAGTCTTATGCTCTTAAGACCAAAAAAGGAACTTAATGAAATCAAATGGGAGTCAGGGTCATGCACCTTACTCTAAACCTGCTACAGTTCAAACTAGGCATGCTCAATAATCTGTGAACCTCAAAGCACAAAGTTTAAAGAAGTAACTGACCAATGAGAATAAGTAGTATACATAGAAACGTCTAAAACGATCATATTGTCTAGAACCAAAAGGCACCTGAATGCCTATAAAGGCATCTATTAAGACAATAAAGGCAAAAGAAGAGTATTTTCCCCTAAGAAAGAAGAGTTTTCTACAGCTTGTGGAGAGCATTTCAAAAATTTAAGACAAAGCACATACTCCAAAAAATATTGTCTAATTTCTCCAAATCCCTAGTCTGAATTAAATGCTCTTTCTACATCACCAAAGGAGAGAGAACATAAAATGAAGTTGTGAGTAACACTTTAGTTTTCAGAGCAGATAGTTGTAATTGCCAGTAGCAGGAAACTCAAGTTTTGCCAATTCCAGTGGGTAGGAAAAGGCTGTCTTAATTTGCCTTTCCCTGAGAACTAACAAGTCTGAACAAGTTTCTCTAGGTTTTTGAACACATTTCCTTTCCATGAAATGCCTGATTATGCTTTTTGCCCAAATTTTGTTTCTCTCTTAGAAATCTGTAAAATGTCTTTATCTCAAATACTAACCTTCTTTCAGTTATATTGCAACTATCTTCTCTCACTTCTCCTCCCAGAGTGATTTTACCCTTTCACTCTCATTATGTTGACACAAGTTTGACTAACAAAACTTTAAAATTGAATGTAAATGCCCAGATGTTTTCACTAGAGATTTCTACTAAACATTTAAGAACTAACACCAATTCTACACATTCCTTTACAGAAAACAGAAGATGAGAGAAAACTTCCCAATTCATTTTATGAAGCTAGTCACTACCCTGCTATTAGCAGAGGGACAGAAACATATATTAGTGAAGCATGACTAAGAACCTGGAAATAAACTCACTCAAATATGCTCAAGTGAGTTTTGACAGAAGTGAAAGTTATTAAATGGAGGAAAGACAGCTTTTCCAACAAATGGTGCTAAAGCAATCAGACACTCACAGGTTAAAAAAAGAGATACCACCCCACATCCATTAGGATAGCTACTATTAAAAATAAAAAATATATAAAAACCCAGAAAATTAACAAGTGTTAGTAAAGATGTGAAGAAAGTGGAATCCTTGTGTACTGCTGGTAGGGATGGAAAATGGTGTAGCTGTTATGGAAAACAGTATGGTGGTTCATCAAAATATTAAAATTACCATATGATCCAGCAGTTCCACTTCTGAGTATGTATCAAAAAGAATAAATGCACAGACTAGAACAGACCTTTGTACACTAATGTTGAGAGCAGCACTATTCACAATAACCAAAAAGTGGAAGCAATGCATGTGTCTATTGATGGATAAATGGACCAAAAAAAATGATACACATATACAATAGAATATTATTCATCAGACATAAAAAAGAAAAACATTGTGATGCATGCTACAATATAAATGAATCTTGAAGACATTATGCTAAGTAAAATAAGCCAGTCACAGAAAAACACTCAATAACAAATGCTGGCAAGGATGGGGAGAAAAGAGAAACCACATACACTGTTAGTGGGACACAGTGGCTGGTGCACAATCATGATGGAGAATAGTTTGGAGGCTCCTCAAAAAACTAAAAATAGAGATTCCATACGATCCAGCAATCCCACTGCTAGGTATATAGCCCAAAGAAAGGAATCAGTATGTCAAAGAGATATCTGCACTCCCATGTTTACTGCAGCACTATTAACAATGGTCAAGATATGGAATCAACCTAAGTGTCCATCAACAGATGAATGGATAATGTGGTACATATACACAATGGAGTATTATTCAGCCATAAAAAAGAACAAGATCCTGTCATTGCAGTAATATAGATGGAACTAGAGGTCATTATTTTAAGTGAAATAAGCCATGTACAGAAAAAAAAACAGTACATGTTCTCACTTACTTGTGGAAGGTAAAAATTAAAACAACTGAATTCATGGGGAGAAAGTGAAAGAGAGAGAAGAAGGATGGCTACCAGAGGCTTGAAGGTTGGGGTTGGGGGTGGGGTGTGGGGAAGTGGGGATGGTTAATAGTTACAAAAAAAAATAGAATAAGACCTAGCATTTGCTAGCACAACAGGGTGATTACAGTAAAAAATAACTGAACATTTAAAAATCACTAAAGTATGACTGGGCTGTATGTAACACAAAGGATAAATGCATGAGATGATGGATACCCCATTTACTCTGATGTGATTATTACACTTTGCATTCCTGTATCAAAATATCTCATGTTACCCATAAATACATACATGTACTATTAAAATAACTATGTCAAATTAAAAAAGACCCCAAACTAGACAAACACTGTAAGATTTCACTTTCATGAGGTACCTAGAGTAGTGAAATTCTGAGATAGAAAGTAGAACTGTGGGTATCAGAGACTAGAAGGAGAAGGAAATGAGGGGGTATTGTTTAATGGGTACAGAGTTTCAATTCTGCAAGATGAAAAGAGTTCTGTGGATGGCTAGTGTTGATGGCTACAATCAATGTGACTGTACTTAATGCTACTGAACTGTTCTCTTAAAAATGACTAAAGTGGTAAATTTTATCTTAGTTGCATTTTACTATAATTAAAACAAATTTTTAAAAAATTAACATCAAGCTAAGCCTCATACCTTACAGAAAAATTAACTCAAAATGGATCACAGACTTAAATGTAAAACATAGAAATACAAAACATTTGAGAAAAAAAGCAATAAACTCTTTCAGATCTAGGGCAAAGCAAAGTTCTTAGACTTGGCACCAAACATATTATCCATAGAAAGAAAAACTGATAAATTGGACTTGTGCTCTACAAAAGACTGTTAAGCAGATTAATTTTTAAAAAAGAGCTAGGACTTCTGGTTTCTGGTCCAGCATGTAAGAAGCTGTAAGTCAACACTAAGCCCTACAAGATAAAAAGCTGAAAAAAACTGAAAAATCAACAACTCTTCTTAGGATTTGTCAGAGTGGTAAGGTCAGGGGTCAAATCACAAACCCCCCAAATGGGAAAGACCAATAGGAAAATGCAGAGAATTGTAGCTTGCTGGAGCAGAAACCCACAAGCCACAAACCTGCATGAGAATCTGTACCAAAGGAGGGAAACAAACTATAACTGATGAATTACAAGAGGCTCAGAATGAACAAGTCTGAGATAAACTTCAGGGAAATCCAGTAATCAAGCATCTCCACACTTTTACCTCCAAGAGCTTAACCAGGTTTTCCCAGTGAATATTTAAGAAAAACCTCCTCTGAATATTGGAGATAACTTTCATGCCTTAGACAAGGGAAGGAGAAAAGGAATCATTGTGAAAAATGCCAAAGCATTCTGTTCCTAATAACGCTACCCTCAGGAGAAATTAAATCAACCAGAGCCTATCCTGCTGGAGCTTTATCAGAGCATAACTGACCTGGGCAAATGGCAAAACCCAACTCCAGACCAGTCTAGCCATCCTGTTCCAAGTAAGGGGGCACTGGAGAGACTGAGAAGCACTTGTGAAGTTTACAGGGCAGAGGTACAGGCTTTCCAAAAGACTGAGACCTCAAGATAACATTATAGAATGCTCCCCCCCATACCTTACTACCACATTACTAAAGGCCTATTTACAGCAGATCCTTTTATTCAGTAACTCGCACCTGGTTATTAAGAAAAAGTTATAAGGCAGTAAAAGGCAAAATCCAGTTTCAAGAGCACAGCAAACAGCAAAAACATAGTCCAATGTGGCAGGGATGTTGCAATTATCAGACCAGGAATTTAAAATGATTATGATTAAGATGCTAAGGGTTCTAATGGATAAAGTACACAGACTGCAAGAACAGATGGGCAATATAAATAAATAGACAGAAATTATAAGAACTAAAAAGAAATGTCAAGAGATTAGAAACACTACCAGAAATGAGGTATAATTTTGATGGACTTAATGGTAGGCTGGACACAGCTGAGGTTAGAATCTCAGCTTGAGGTTTAACTCGGTAGAAGCCACCAAATTTGAAAAGCAAGGAGAAAAAAGACTGAAAAAACAAAAGAAAACAAAACCCAGAACAGAGTATCCAAGAACTGTGGGACAACTACAAAGGGTGTAACATATGTGTAATGGAAATTGCAGAAGGATAGGAAAAAGAGTAATACATGAAATTTCTGAAACAATAATGACAAAAGAATTTCCCCAAACTAATGTCAGACACCAAACCACAGATCTAGGAAGCTCAGAGAACGTCAACCAACATAAATGTCAAAAGCAAAACAAAACAAACAAAAAAACTATACTTAGGCATATAATTCTCAAAACTACAGAAAATCAAAGATAATGAAAAAATCTTGAAAGAAGCTAGAGGAAAAACATACCATACCTGTACAGGAGCCAAGATAAGAATTATATCTGATTCTCATAAACCATGCAAGAAGGAGAGTGGAGTGAAACACTCAAGAGTGTCAAGAGAAAAAAAAAAAAACCCAACCTATAATACTAATACCTGCAAAATTTTCTTTCAAAAGTGAAGAAGAAATATTTTCTCACAAAAAGAAAAATCGAGGGAATTTGTTGCCAGTAGACTTGCCTTGCAAGAACTGTAAAAGGAATTCTTTAGAGAGAAGGAAAATAATAAAGGTCAAAATGCAAATCTGTGTAAATAAAGAAAAAGCATCAGAGAAGGAAAAAGTGCAAGTAAAATCAAGTTTTAAATGTTTCTTATTTTTAATTGATCCAACAGATAATTTGTTCAAAACAATCACAGGAACAACGTACTGAATTATGTATGCTTTTATACAGACACATATGCCTCTATATAAACAAAATTAATGACAGTAGTAATATAAGAAACCAGAGGCAGGAATTAGGATTATTTTGTTATTATAATGTATTCACAGCACCTGTGAAGCAGTATAGCGTTAACTAAAAGTGGACCTGGATTAGTCGTAAATGTATACTGAAAACTCTAGGGCAAACACTAAAAAACGCAAAGAAAGAAATATAACTAGTATGCCAATAAAAGAGATAAAATAGATTCAGATAAAATGCTCAATCAAAACCACAAAAGGCAAAACAAAAAAGAGAGGAAGACAAAAATAAAAACAAAGAACAAGGATGATAAATAGAAAATAACAAATATGATAAATATTAATCCAACTATATAAATAATTACTTTGAATGTCAATGGTCTAAATGCACCAATTGAAAGACACTACTGTCAGAGTGGATCAAGAAATAAGACCCAATTATATGTCGTCTACAAAAGCCAACTTTATTAAATACAAGGATACATACAGATTAAAAGTATATGGATGGAAAAAGATATGTCATGCTAATACTAGTCAAAAGAAAGTAGGAGTTAACATATTAACTTCAGATAAGGCAGGCTTCAAAGCAAGGGGAGCATTACATAGTGATAAATAGGTGAATGCTTCAAGATGACGTAACAATCCTAAATGTATATGAACCTAATAATATAACTTCAAAGTATGTAAGGCAAAAACTGAGAGAACTGCAAGGAGAAACAGAATAGACTATTACACTTGAAGAGTTCTGAAGAGTTCAATATCCCTCTATCTGAAATGAACAGGTCCAACTGGTATGAAATCAGGAAGGACACGGTTGAACTCAACACCACCACCAATGGGATATAAAGGACTTTTATAGAGCACTTCATCCAAAAACAGCACATTCTTCTCAAGCTCACACGGAACATTCACCAAGACAGATCATATTCTGGGCATTAAAACACATCTTAACAAATTTTTTTAAAAATAGAAATTATACAGTATCTCCTCTCAGACCACAGAGGAATTAAATCATAAACAAAGATAGCTGAAAAATTCCAAAATATGTGGAAATTAAACAATGCACTTCTAAATAACGCGTAAGTCAAAGAAGAAATTTTGAGAGAAATTGTAAAATACTTTAATTCAAATGAAAACGCAACATGTCAAAATTTGTGAGAAACAACAAAAGCAGTACTTAGAAAGAAATTTATAGCACTGAATACATATATTAGAAAAGAAGACCTAAAATCAATAACCTAAGCTTCCATCGTAGGAAACTAGGAAAAGAAGGCTTAAAAAAGAAAAAGATACACAGATTACTAATGCTGGAAATCAAAGATGGGACATCACTACAGATCCCCCAGCATTAAAAAGATAATAAAGGAATTACATGAACAATTCTATGCCAACAAATGTAATAACATACATTAAATGAACTAGTTCCTGGGTGACACAATCTGCAAAATCAGAAAAGAAATAGAAAATGTGAAAAGGACTATAGCTGTTAAAGAAAATGAATCAATAATTAATAATCTTTCCAAACCAAAAGCAAAGGGTCTGGATGGGTTCACTGGTAAGTTCTACCAAACATTTAAAAAAGAAAGTATATCAATCCTCTACAGTCCTTTTCAGAAGAGTCACAGAAACATAGCCAACTGATCTTTGACACAGGAGCAAAGGCAATACAACAAAGAAAAAACAGTCTTTTCAACAAATAGTGCTAGAAGTGAATATCCATATGCAAAAACAAAACAAACAAAAACACTAGAGACAGATCATACACTCATCACAAAAATTAACTCAAATGGATTACAGACCTACATGTAAAATGCAAAACTTTATCCTAGAACACAACATAGAAGAAAAACTGGATGACCTTGTGTTTGTGACTTTTTAGATATAACACCAAATGCACTATCCATAAAAGAAAGCATTGATGAGCTGGACTTCATTACAATTAAAAATTTCTGTTTTGCAGAAGACACTGCCAAGAGAAAAGAAAGTTGAGCTACAGATGGAGAAAAAAATATTTACAAAAGACACATCAGATAAAAGACTTACCCAAAATACAGAAAGATTCTTATAATCAACCCCATTAAAAAATGGGACAAAGACCTGAATAGATACTTCACCGAAGATGTACAGATGGCAAATAAGCACATGAAGAGATGCTCCATATCATGAGTCATCAGGAAAATGCAAACTAAAACACCAATGAGATACTAAACATACCTATTAAAATGGTCAAAATCCAAAATACTGACACCACCAAATCCTGACAAGGATGTGGATCAACCAGAGCTCGCATTCACTGCTGGTGGGGATGCAAAATGGAAGACATTTTGGCAGTTTCTCACAAAACTAAATAGATTCCTACCCTATGACCCAGCAATTGCACTTCATGAAATTTACTCAAAGGAGAAAAAAATACATTCATATGAAAACTGGTACACGTTTTTAGTAGATTTATTTGCAACAGTCAAAATTTGGAAGCAACACAAATGTCATCGGTAGGTGAATGGATAAACAGTGGTATATCTATTAATGGAATGTGATTCAGTGCTAAAAAGAAATTAGCTATACAAGACATGAAAAGACATCAAAGAAACTGAAATGTATACTACACTAAGTGAAAGAAGCAAATATAAAAAGGGTACATACTGTGTGATTACAACTATTGACATGCAGGGAAAAAGCAAAACTACAGAGACAGTACAAAGATCAGTGGTTGCCAAGGGTTAGAGGGGAGGGAAGAATGTATAGTCAGAGCACAGAGGACTTTTAGGGTAGTAAATCTACTCTTTATGATACTTTAATGGTGGATACATGTCATTATATATCTGACCAAACCCATAGAATGTATAACACCCGGAGTGAAGCTTAATGTAAATTATGGACTGTGGGTAATACTGTGTCAATGAAGGTAAACCAGTTTTAACAACTGTACCACTCTAATGTAGGATGTTGATAATGGGGAGGCTATGCATGTTGAGGGCAGAGAATGTATGGGAAATTCTGTATCTTCTGGTTCTTCTTTTGTGTGAATCTGAAACTGCTCTAAGAAATAAAGTTTATTTTTTAAAAAAAGTTAAAGAAGACAAGCTTTAGTGTAAAAAAACATTTCATACGTATATCCAACAAAGAAATATGTTAAAAATAGAGTATGTTAAAAATACTCTCAAAACTCAACAGCAAAAAAAGCAATCAAATTAGAATGTATGCAAAATACTTGAAAAAATGTATCACCAAAGAGTATACACAAATAGTACAGATGTTTGTATAAATGGTAAACAACACATGAAAAGATATTTAACATCATTAGCCATTAGGGAAATACAAATACAACCACAATGAGATATCACTGTATACTATATACCTATAAGAACAGCTATTAGAGAGTGTCAATGCCAAATACTGTCAAGGATATTGAAAAACTGGATCACTCAGACATTGTCTGTGGGAATGTAACATGGTACAGACATTCTGGAAAAGTTTTGCTATCCTTTAGGAAATTAAACTTGCAACTACCATATGACCAAGCAATTGTACTCCTTGGTACAGTACATTTGTACATTTCTCCATTTATCCCAGAGAAATGCAGATTATGTTCACATAAAAACCTGTACATAAATGTCTACAGCAGCTTTACTCATAAGGGCCCAAAACTGGAATCAATCCATATATCCTACAATGGGAGAATGGTTAAACTGTGATATATCCTTATCATGAAGTATTATTCCATAATAAAGAGGAATAAATTATTGATAGCTAGAACAATCTGGATGAATACCCAGTGAATTATGCTGAGTGAAGAAAGCCCATCCCAAAAGATGACTTATGATCCTATCTACATAACATTCTTGAAGTGACAAAAGCTTTAGAAATGGGGGAACAGATTAGTGACTGCCAATAGTTGAGGGTCAAAGGTAAGAAGTGGGTAGGGATATAGAAGGATACCATGAGGGATATTTGCAGTGACAAAAACGTTTTGTCTTGACCGTATCAATGTTTTGGTTGTGACAGTGTATGATGCTACAGATTTGCAAGATGACACCACTGGGGGACTGGGTAATAAAGGGTACACATGATCTCTTTATATTATTTCTTATGACTAGATGTGAATCAACAATTATCCCAAAATAAAAAGTTCAATTAGAAAAAATTAAACATACATATGTAATCATTTCCTTCCTGATATGTGCATTTGTATCCCTCCCTACTCTAAAACTATCTTTTGTCCTGTAAAAACAAGTATATATTTTATTCTAGTATTTTTTAAGATTTTCTTTTACAATCTTTGTCACCTACAATTGATTGTGGATCAAGGGGTAAACTTGGATCCATTTCACTTTTTTTCTATATTGATAGCCCATGATCTTAGCACCATTATATAGCCCATTGCTGCCATTATCTGAAAGCTCACCTCTGTCTTATATCAAGTATCCATCATGCATGAGTTTTTTTCTAGGCTCAATTCTTTTCCCTCACCTCCAGTTATTTAACCATGTGCAAATACCAAACCGCCATAAATACTGTAATTATAGTAACTCTTGGCATTTGGTATGGCAAGTTCCTAACTTTGTCCTTCTTCTTTAGGAGCACTTTGGCTATTCTAGGCCATTTTTTCTTCCACCAAAAGCTTAAAATCAGACTGTCAGGTTTTTTGAAAAATATTTTGATTAAAATTTCATTGAATTTATAAATATATTAAGAAATAAAAAAATCTGTGATATTTATTTCAATGAACATGGAACATGTCTCCATTTATTTATGCCTACATTATTGAAAATCTTTCAATAAGGTTTTAAAATCTCCTATAATAGGTCAGGCGTGGTGGCTCACGCCTGTAATCCCAGCACTTTGGGAGGCCGAGGTGGGCGGATCATGAGGTCAGGAGATCGAGACCATCCTGGTTAACATGGTGAAACCCCGCCTCTACTAAAAATACAAAAAATTAGCCAGGCGCGGTGGCAGGCGCCTGTAGTCCCAGCTACTTGGGAGGCTGAGGCCAGAGAATGGCGTGAACCCGGGAGGAGGAGCTTGCAGTGAGCTGAGATCGCGCCACTGCACTCCGGCCTGGGCAAAAGAGCGAGACTCTGTCTCAAAAAAAAAAAAAAAAAAAAAAAAAAATTCTAGAATAAAGTCTTACATAACTATAGCTACATTTATTTCCAAGAACCTACTTGTTATTGAAAATGTTTAATTACACTATCGATTTTTATTGTATACAGAAATGCAAATGACTTTTGCTACATTATCTTCGTAATTCTGTGTAGATTGAGTTTTCCATGTAGACTAACGTATGGTAAGTTAGTTTCTAATTATTAAGTTTTACTCATTTTTTTAACTTCTGAATATACTAAGAAATCTGTACATTTCTTATTTCTAATTTTAAAGACAGTGTTTTAACTACAACTTTTTCACTAATACGTACAATTGTCCCTTGGTGGGTATCAAGGTACTAGAAGGTACTAGTTCTATGACTCCCATGGATACCATGATCTGCAGATGCTTACATCTCTTTTATCAAATGGCACAGTATTTGCAGATAACCTATGCACACCTTCATGTATGTTAAATCATCTCCAGATTCCTTGTAATCAATACAATGTAAGTGCTATGTAAATAGCTGTATCATGTTTTTAAAATCTGTATTATTATTGTATCATTTTATATTTCTTTTTTCAAATCCAGTTGGTTGAACCCACAGATACAGAGGGCTGACTGTTAAATCTATTGTAGTCTGTAGATACCATTCATCAAGTTAAAGAAGTCCCCTTCTGTTCCTAACTTGCTAAGTGTTTTATCATAAAACAGATATTCAATGTTATTTATTTTCCTGCGTCAATTTAGATAATCAAATAACTTGACTTCCCTCATCTGTTAATGTGGTAAATTATATGAACAGATTTTCTAATGAACCGACTTTGCCCTCCTGTAACAGACTCAAGCTGGCTAGGATGTTATTACCATTTTTATACATTTGTGGCTTCAATTTGCTAATTTTTGTTTTAGATTTTCTGTTCCTATGTTTATGAGTGGGATAGTAAAATTAAAGGTCATTCTTATATTCTATTTGGATACCAAGATTATACCAGCCTCACAAAATGAGTAGGAATGTATATTTGCTATTTATTGCTGTATAATAAACTACTCAAAAACTTAATGGTTTAAACAAACATTTTTTATCTAACAGTTTCTGTGTCAGAAACTTAGAAGTCACTGAGGTGGGTGGGTTCTGCCTAACAGTCTATCCCGAGGTTTCAGTCAGGATATCAGCAGGAGCTGCATTATCATTTCCAAGATGGATCACTCACACTGCAGGAGGCCTTATACCTCATCACAAGAGCCTCTCTGTGGGCTTCTTACCTCATGATGTGGTGGCTGCCTTCTGCCAGAACAAACAATTCAAGAGAGTGAAAATGGAGCTGCAGTGCCTTTTATGAACTATGTTCTGAAGTCCCACACCACCATGTCTGCTTTTCTTCTGTTAGAATTGCATGATTAGGTCCAGCCCACACTCAAGGCAAGGGGAACAGGGCTCCAAAATATCAAGAGATTGTAAACATATTTTTTAACTACCACAGAGAATTCCTTCCTAAGTTCTGAGTTTGTATAAGATTAGAATTATTTGTTCCTAGAATCTTGGGTAGATTTCACTTACAAAACTATGGCGATTTGGTATTTTCTTTGTGGGCAATTTTTAAAGAACTAACTCCATTTCCTTAATGGTTAAAGGGCAATTAAGTTTTCTAATACTGAAGTAATTTAAAGTATTCTTAGAATGTATCCATTGTATTCAAGTTTTAAAATTTATTGGCATCAAGTTGCTTATAATATTCTTATTTTCACCTCTGCTGCATCCATAATTACGAATCATTTTTATTCCTAATATTATTTGCACCTACTTTTTTCTTGATCTGTCATTTCTGACCCTGGAACATTTAATACGAGTTTGCAAAGAAACCAAATTAGATGCTACTGACCCTATCATACTTTAATTTTCTATTTAATCAATTTCTACCTCTTACCTTCTTTAGGTTAATTCTGTTCATTTTTTATCTAAAATTCAAAGCTTAACTCATTAATTTTCAACTTTCCCCCCAAGTACAAGCCAGTTAAATCACAAATTTATAAATATCAATTAGCTACAACTACAAGTTCTGATGTGGAATCTTTTCATTATCATCAAATTTTCGACATTTTCTAATTTTTGTCATGATTTCTTCTTTTTTAAAAAATATAGATAGGGTCTCGCTATGTTGCCCAGACTGGTCTCAAATTCCTGGGCTCAAGTGATCCTCCTGTCAGCCTATAGAGTAGCAAGAATTACAGGCACACACCACCATGCGTGGCTCTACGGATATTCTTTGGAGGTATATTTTTAATTGCCAAGTATTTGCAGGTATTTTCCAACAATTTATTAACATAAAAATGGTTAAAACAAAAAAAATTAGAAAGAATAGTACAACCAAAAACTATATGCTTCACCTATATTGACCATTGTCAAATTTATTTTCTTTCTATATAGACACATATGTACTATAATACATTCATTTTGCTGCACTATTTTAATAGTTGTATAAATTACAATGCCTGACATCTCCTAAGAATAAGAAGACAAATGTATCTACTAAGAATAAGCAAAATCTCCTAAATAACAATTTCATTATGCCATCTAAAAACATTAACAATAATTCCACAATATACCATGCAGTCCACTTTCACATTTTCCCTAATTATCTCAAGAATGTCTAACAGAGCTTTCACCCCTAGAACCAGATCAAATCTAGGTTCATACACTGTAAGGGGCTGTTACAACTTTTTTTTTTTTTTCCTACAATACTCCCTTTCTGAAGAGCCCAGGACAGTTGTCTTGAGAATGTCACATACTCTGAATTTGTGTGATTGCTTTCTCTTGATGTCATAAAGGAATGCATATACTATTATAAAACATACACTTTATAGACTTTATATAGACTTTATAGACTTCATATCCTTCATAATACATGGGCATCTTTTCCACTAAATGTTTTAACTTATGAGTCAGTATCCATACAACTTGAGTACTAGTTATGAAGTCTGACTACACATTAGCTGAAGTGCATGATATGTACAATTTATTTAATTATAGCTTTAATTGTACACAGTTTTAATGATATGCATAGCTGTTATTTGGTAGCAACATATTCAGGCATAAATGCTAAATAACTCATCAAATGACAGTAATCCATATTCTTTCACTCAATCGAGCCAATCTGTCGTGTTTTACCTTTGATTTTTATTAGTTCTCCACCTGGGAGACTGGCGAAAACCCAGCGAGCATTATGTAAGGATATAGTCAGCTCTATCTGTAAATTCTGCATCCATGGATTCAACCAACCACAAATTGAAAACACTCAGGGGGAAAAAAAAGAGATGGTTGTGCCTGTACTGAACACACCCAAACTTTTTTTGGGTCATCATTCCCTAACAATATAGTATAAAAACAATTTGCACAGCATTTACATTGTATTAGGTATTACAAGTAATTTAGAAATGATTTTCTTTTTTCTTTTTTTTTTTTTTTTGAGACGGAGTCTCGCTCTTGTTGCCCAGGCTGGAGTGCAATGGCGCGATCTCGGCTCACTGCAACCTCTGCCTCCCGGGTTCAAGCAATTCTCCTGCCTCAGCCTCCCGCCACCATGCCCAAGTAATGTTTTGTATTTTTAGTAGAGATGGGGCTTCACCACGTTGGCCAGACTGGTCTTGAACTCCTGACCTCAGGTGATCCGCCCGCCTCAGCCTCCCAAAGTGCTGGGATTACAGGCGTGAGCCACCACACCCAGCCCAGAAACAATTTAAAGTATATAGAAGAATGTATGTAGTTACATGCAAATATTATGTCATTTTACATAAGGAATTTGAACATCCCTGGTTTTGTTACCTATGGGGGTCCTGGAACCAATTCCCCACAGATACAGAGGGACTGCTTGCTGTATGGCATCTAGGCCTCTAGAGGTGAGGAGGCATGGCAGTAGTTATTCTATTAGGAAAAGCGGAAAGCCAACTTTAACAGCATGTGTAGCGAGCAACAAAGAAAGCGATAATCACCTCCATCCAAACCAAGCAAAAAAACTCTCTCAAATAATAATGGTATCATGTATTGAGTGCCAGTACATTGTGCTTTACGTACATTACTTGCAAAATGAGGTACAAATACAAATCTAGAAATGAAACCAGGACTGAAATCCATGTCTGTCTTATTACAAACCTACAATTCCCACTACACACCAATATCAGATAACAGAGAGATCGAATTGCACAATTAGAGAATAAATGTATATTACAACAGTGAATAAACAAATGGAAATGAGTGAAGGAATCAAATTAGATAAAAAAGTAGTAAGCAGGATGACACTGGGAGAAAAAGAGTGAAAACATACAAACATTAATACCTTCTGGGGTTTATTATAAAAAAAGTGTAATAATTTCTTAATTAACTGACAAGACTACAAAATTAACTTTTACTTCTCCCTTTAGTTAAATCAGTTCTTACTTCATATACATTGACACTCCAATATTAGATATAAATAAATATTTAGGATTTTATGTTTTTCTGATGACTGGTACTTTTATCATCAAGATATATCCACTTTATCACTGGCAATAATCTTTATCCTGAAGACTATTTTGTCTGGTATTAATAGAGCCACTCCAGCTTTCTAATGGTTAGTGTTTGCTTAGTACATGTTTTTTCCATCATTTATATTTATTCTAAATTTTTTTTAACTTTTATTTTAGATTCAGGGGTACACGTGCAGGTCTGTTATATAGGTAAATTGCTATGTCACAGGGATTTGGTGTACAGATTATTTTGTTACCTAGGCAATAAGCATAGTACCTGATAGGTAGCTTTTTTAACCCTTACCCTCTACCCTCAAGTAGGACCTAGTGTCTGTTGTTCTCTTCTTTGCGTCCATGTGTTCTCAATGTTTAGCTCCCACTTATGAGTGAGAACATGCAGTATTTAATTTTCTCTTCCTGCATTAGTGTGCTTAGGATAACGACTTCCAGCTACATCCACGTCGCTGCAAAGGACATAATCTCATTCTTTATTATGGCTGTGTAGTATTCCATAGTGTATGTTTACCACATTTTCTTTATCCAGTCTACCATGGATTGTCATTTAGGTTGATTCCATGTCTTTGCTATTGTGAATAGTGCTGCAGTGAAAATATGTGTGTACATGTGTCTTTAGGGTAGAATGATTTCTGTTTCTTTGGGTATATACCCAATAATGGGATTGCTGGGTCATATGGTAGTTCCGTTTACAGTTCTTTGAGAAATCTCCAAAATGCTTTCCACAGTGGCTGAACTAATTTATACTTCCACTAGCAGTATATAAGCATTTCCTTTTCTTGACAGCCTCACCAGCATCTTTCTGTTGTTCCCTGACCAGGAAGCATAATCTTTTTTTTTGACTTTTTAATAACAGCCATTCTGACTAGATGGTTTTGATTTGCATTTCTCTGATGATTAGTGATGTTCAGCATCTTTTCATATGCTTGTTGGCCATGTGAATGTCTTCTTTTAACAAGCATCTGTTCATATCCCACTTTTTAATGGTTTTTATTTTATTTCATTTTATTTATTTATTTTTTTGAGACAGAGTTTTGCTCTTGTTGCCCAAGCTGAAATGCAGTGGCGTGATCTCGGCTCACTGCAACCTCTGCCTCCTGGTTTCAAGCGATTCTTCTGCCTCAGCCTCCCAAGTAGCTGGGATTACAGGTGCCTGCCACCATGCCCAGCTAATTTTTTGTATTTTTAGTAGAGATGGGATTTCATCATGTTGGCCAGGCTGGTCTCGAACTCCTGATGTCAGGTGATCCACACACCTCGGCCTCTCAAAAGTGTTGGGATTACAGCGGGAGCCACTGCACCTAGCCAAATGGTTTTTTTTCTGCTTAATTTAAGTTCCTTACAGATTCTGGATATTAGACCTTTGTCAGATGCATAGTTTGCAAATATTTTCTCCCATTCTATAGTTTGTCTGTTTACTCTGTTGACAGTTTCTTCTGCTGTGCAGAAGTTCTTTAGTTTAATTAAGTCCCATTTGTCAGTTTTTGTTGCAACTGCTTTTGGCCTCTGTCAGATCTTTCCTTTCCCGGTTCCTATGACCAGAATGTTATTTCCCAGGTCATCTTCCAGGGTTTTTATAGTTTTAGGTTTTACATGGAAGTTTTTATTCCATCTTGAGTTGATTTTTGTATATGATATAAGGAAATGGGTCCAGTTTCAATTCTCTGCATATGGCTAGCCAGTTATCCTAGCAACATTTATTGAATAGGGAGTCCTTTTCCCATTGCTTGTTTTTGTAGACTTTGTCAAAGATCAGATGGTTTCAGGTGTATGGCTTTATGTCTTGACTCTCTATTCTGGTTCCATTGGTCTATTTGTTTCTGTGCTAGTACCATGCTGTTTTGGTTACTGTAGCCTTGTATTACATAATAGTTTGAAGTCAGGTTAATGTGATGCCTCCCGCTTTGTTCATTTTGCTTAGGATTGCCTTGGCTATTCAGGCTCTTTTTTAGGCCCATATAAATTTTAAGTTTTTTCTAATTCTGTGAAGAATGTCACTGGTAGTTTGATACAAATAGCACTGAATCTGTAAAATGCCTTGGGCAGTATGGCCTTTTAAAAAACATTAATTCTTCCTATACATGAGCATGGAATGTGTTTTTCCATTTGTGTCACCTATGATTTCATTCAGCAGTGTTTTGTAATTCTTGTTGTACAGATCTTTCACTTCCCTAGTAAGCTGTATTCTTAGGTTATATTTATTCCAAATCTTTATATTTAAATATAATATACACTTTAAAGTATATCTCTTGTAGACAGTATATAGTTGGAGCTTGCTCTTTTATCTAGTCTGAAAATCTCTGCCTCATAACCATAATGTTTAACCCATTTAAAGTAATTATTAATGATTAAGTTAATGGTCTTGTTTTTTATTCATTCTGTTCCACTGTTCCTCATTTCCTGTCTTCTTTATTATTCACCTGATATTTTTTAGTATTCCATTTTATCATCTCTATTGGCTTTTTACCTGTACCACTTTGACAATTGCTCTAGGGATTACAATATATATCCTTAATCTATCACAGTCTACCTTCACTTAATATTGTAAGTTCATCATCTTACAACAGTGCAATTCAATCTGTCTTACTACTGTTCTCTGTGCTGTTTCACGATCTTTTACTTCTACATGATATAAACATTGTTAACATTTTTGCATTAAACAAAAAACTGTCTTTCACAGAAAATAAGTACTTAAAAAAAGTCATTTATATTCTCCTAGAGAGAGATCAATTCTGGTTCTCTTCACTCCTTCATTTGATCTGAGTTTCTGACTGGCATCAGTTTCCTTGAGACTGAAGGACTTATTTTAGCATTATTTACAGTGAAAGTCTGATGGTGATGAATTCTTTTAGCTTTTGCTCATCTCAAAATGTGTTTTGTTTACATTTCAGAAATATATTTTTGTTTGATTTAAATTTCCAGATTGACAACTTTTTCTTTCAGCACTTAAAAGGTTCCATTGTCTTCTAGCCTCCATTATTTCTGATGAGAAGTTGGTCTTCGTTGCTGTTGTTTCCCTATGTATATCACGTATCTTCCCCATTCCTGCCCCTCTAGCTGTCTTTAAGATGTTCTCTTTATTTTTAGTTTTAAGTAATTGTACTTGTTGTGCTACTATGATTTCTTTTGTGATTACTGGGATTGGTGTTTGCTGACCTCCACTGATATGTGGGTTTTCTTCAAATTCATAAATCTTTCAATAATCATATCTTCAAATTATTTTTCTGCTCCAGTATCTATTCTTCTGGGACTCCAATTACACATATATTGGCCCACGAGTCACAGAGACTTGTTCATTTCTTTTTCCTCTCCTTTTTTCTCTCTGTGGTTAACTTCAGTGAAGTTTTCTTTCATAGTTTCCAATCTGTCATTTAGCATATTCAGTGAATTTTTCATTTCAGATATTAAATTTTTTGTTCTAGGTTTTCCATTTGATTCTTATTTAGAGCTCTACTTTGGCTGATATTCTCTATCTGTGCATGGATACTGTTCATCTTTTCCTTTAAATCTTTGAGCCTATTTACCAGAGACAATATAAAATAGTTGGCTGCTAATTCCATGTCTCTGTCATCTCTGGGTCTATTTCTATTTTTTTCCCTATAGTTCCCTGCTTCTTCATTTGTTTAGTAATTTTTTATACAGCTGGTCATTGTGGGTACTATGTTGTGGAACATTTGGAATTCTTTTAAAGTATGTTTTGTTTTTGCATGAAGTTATTTACTGGCAGTTTAACCTAGTATTTTTAAAGGTTAGCTTTATGCTTTGTAGAATTGATCTAAAATAATTCTTACTCTATGGGTAAAGTAGCCCTAGTCTTTATGCTATAGACATCCTGAAGTCTTAATTAATGCCCAAGGTGCTGAGCGAGACCTCTCTAATTTAGCTGTTTGAAATTATGTCTTTCAGCACTGTGTAATCTCCAGAACCTCCTTTTGACTACAGGCCCCAACAGTTGTTCTTAGAAGAGACTGGCCCTGCACACATGGAGTTCAGCATTCAGTTAAAGATTCAGAATGATCCCCATAAAGGTTTCTGAAGCTTCTCTAAGCAGCTCTCTTCCTTCCAGCAGAAGCCTTACAAATCCAACTGCTTCAGCAGCCATGCACTCCAATCACTGTTTCCTTTATCCTACTAAACCTCTAGTCTCTATTTGGGCATTATTTCCCTCAGCTACAGTTTGGATAGCCAGGGTGAGCTTACCTATTGGATTTCCCTTCTCCTAAGGATCACAGCCCTATGGTTGGCTATCTAATGCCAAATAAAACCCAGTTGCTTCATGTCTTTTATCCACTTTTACAGTTGATCATGGAGGGAGGGTAAGTTTAACACCCATTACCCCATTAAGGCTGGTCCTGGAAGTTAAAATGTATCAAAATTAATTTTTATATACTTTTAAAGTTTAATACATAGTCATCAAGAAAACTGAAAAAATGAACAATTTTTCAAGAAATTAAAAAACCAAGCCCTACAAAGAGCATCTGTTTACTTCGGGTATATTTTCTTCTACTTATATATTTGTAACATACATATATAAAATCTTTTTTAAAATTAGGATAAAACTAGTTTTTTTTTTCCCATTTAGCACTGCATGGTGGGCATTTTCTCAAGACATTATACATAAACAACAGAATCTTTTTACAGCTATACAGTAAAATCCTGGCGTAATTTAAAAATAATAAGCAGTCTTTTTTTTGTTGAACATTTAGGTTCCACCACTATAAATAAATGCTTTGTCTTCAGATACTCACACAGCTCACTCCATAATTCAGGTCTTTATTCAAATGTTACCTTGCTGGTGATCTTCTGATCAACCAACCTATTTAAAACTTTAATCCTCTTCCCGACATACATACTACCTATTCTCCTCCTTTTCTTCATAGAATTTACGATCTTATCACAGAACACATATATTTTTACTTATTGTTTGTTATGTCTGCCTATACTACAATATAAACTTTATAAAAGCAAGTATTTTTGACTATTTTGTTTACTGCTATAGCCCTAGAGTTCTAAAAGAGTATCTGCCTGATCATTAGTCCTTAATTAACATTTGCTGAATGAATGATTATATGAATATTAAGAAAAAAATATACATCGTTTAGACTACACCAGAACAAATAACTACGTAAAGAAAAAAAAAATCAAAAGAAAAATGTAGATGTCATGTAGATGATGAAAACATTATTTTATGCTTTAAATTTTTCTCTGTAATGAGTATGCTTTTGGTGTGTGTGTGTGTGTGTGTGTGTGTGTGTGTGTGTCCATGGGTTTTGAGAAAGGGATCACTCTATCACCCGGGCTGGAGTGCAGTGGCATGATCATGGTTCACTGCAGCCTCAACCTCCCAGTTTCGGGTGATCCTCCCACCTCAGCCTCCTGAGCAGCTAGGACTACAGGCATACACCACCACACCTGGCTAGTTTTTTGTTTGTTTCTTTCTTTTGTTTTGGTAGAGACAAGATTTCATCATGTTGCCCAGGCTGTTCATGAACTCATGGACTCAAGCAATCTGCCTACCTCAGCCTCCCAAAGTGCTGGGGTTACAGGTGTGAGCCACCACACCTGGTCTGCTTTTAATATGTAAAAAATAAATGTCCTTTTAAAAAATAAAATACAGTGTGTTAAGATTACACATCAAACAAGAAGAAATGTGTTATGGGTAAAAATGGATTAAAATACCTTTCTCACTAGTGATTTAAACTGCGACAAGTTATTATTTAAATCAAGTTAAGACCATAAATATTTGTAACACAGCACTGTGGTAGACAAAAAGTTGAACAAGATACAATTGTTGCCCATCAGGGGCTCAATATCTAGTGGAAGAGAAAGGCATACATGGTTTTAAAATGTGGTATATGCAAACTATGATAAATGCCATAATGGAAGTACAAGGTTAAATGGGGGAAAAAAACAAAACAAAACAGTCGAAAGTATAAAGTAAAGTGAGGTAGCATTTATCATGGTCTTGAAAGATGTTTTTCTATATGCAGAGGGAAAAGGGAAGCATTACTGTTAAAGGGTACAACCAAAGCTAAAGAAAGAGATGGAAAACTGTACGACACATTTTTAAGAGGACAACAAGTACTCCAAGTTCCTCCATAACTATCAGGCATGGGTCTCAAAGCAAGGATAACCTTCAGGGATAGGCAAATAACATAAATGTGTGATGCAGCTGGACCTAATATAAATAAGATGTGGTGGGCCATGTAGTAAAATGGAACAAGTTGAAGGCATTCACATTAAAATTTTTGTAAAATTTTGTAAAATGAACGGTGCCAGTCCTGGTAAGGGAACCGTGTGTAAGAGAAAGGAAGATAGAGAAGATAAGCTGAAAACTCAAGTTGGAAAGAAATTATGAAGTATTTTAATTCTGTAAGCAAGCAATTTTAAAGTAAGTATTTTAAATGTAAACTGTTCATCTCAGAAAGGCTAAAAAACACATTAAAAAGAAGAATATAAATATTTTGAAAACTGTATCATCACTCCCAACATTAACAAAAAGCAACATTTTTTGGTGTATTTTTCTTCCACTCTCTTTTGCCAAGATTAGGATTGTGTGTGTGTGTGTGTGTGTGTGTGTGTGCAGTTCTCTGTGTAAAACTGTATTAACTATACGGCATTTTTTAACCCCACTAATATTTTAACAAAAGAATTTACTAACGTAGTTACATGAACTCGTTAAACATTTTAATGACTACATAGCCATTCACATTTTCCTCTGTCCTGTTTTTTAATAAGGATTCAGTATAAGTGAAAAAAACACCTAAGTTTTTTGGGGGGTTTTCATTATAAGTAGTAACTTCTATTTTCACTTGTTTGTTCTGAGATGTCTTCTTCTACTTAATAGAGAAAATTTTTCATTCTATCAGAAGTTCATTTCTATTTTGTCCTAGTTTTTGAAAATCATCCCACTGTTGTTTGCATTTAACTATGTATTCATCTGGAATTCTGTTGATAACTGTTAGGGGTTGAGGCTAATTTATTCTCTCTCTCTGCCTGTTTAAACAGCTAACCAACTACACTAATACCATTTCTTAAATAATCCTCCTACTGATTTGTTGATGCCTCCTTTATCGCTGATTTGTATTAGTATTATAACAAAAATACTACTTAAGATTCTGAATAAAAAAAGAACAAGAATGGCAGTAACAAACAAGATTTCACAATTAGATATTACTGAATGTAACATTTTTACATTTGGAACTCAAGGGATGAACAACTGTAGTCCAAAACAGCCAAAATATGCAGGTCTAAAATATAATTGTTTTGTTTTTTAATCTGCCACAATAACTCCAGAGCCCATTTATCTCTTTTAAGTCATAGCAAAGATTAACACATGTAACCTCAGCTATATAAACAAGTAACAAACACTGTACAACTGACATCCCAAAACAATTTCTTATAAAACTGGATTTCTCTTGCTGGGTTTCAGTTACAGTCCCTCATGGGTCATTGTCTTCATTATGGAGAGCCCTGTCTGAGCTACCTCTCCATTGTTTATACTGCACTGCCAGTGCTGGAATATGCACTCCAACTTACTTAAAAACTGATTTTAAACAATTATAGAGATTTTATTCTATTATTTAAAGCAAGACATAAATCGTACTTCTCTCCAAATAGGCTGAAAATGTAGGTAATTCACAACATTTCGCATCTCACTTTAGAAGTCAGGAATCCCAATCACATCTCACTTTAGAAGTTAGGAACACCAAAATGTCTTTCTAGCTTAATTCCTCTCTGCCTTCAACAGGTGCCTGCAACAGGTTGAAATTTGGTATCTTTATATCTGGAGACTACAAGCAAGTAAACAATCTAGCATAACCGTTTCCTTCTATAAACCTGCTTGCTGACTCACATCTTCCCTATAGGACATTATTAAATGATTTTGTAATAATATTTTTATATCAAAGGCTAATCACATATTTTCTTAGACAACCTAATTAAACTTTGAAACAACCTAATAAAAAGCTGTTAACTTCTCAGATTCTAAATGTTAAAAGCAGACACAATATTTTTATAAATTATATGAATAACTATTTTCTTTTAAGATGGGAGAGGAAGTGGAAGACAGAGAAAAAATATAAAAAGAGAACGGGAAAAGGGTAAGAACAAGAGAGGAAAAACAAGAAAACAAAAAGGGGATGGAGAAAAATTCAAGGAGCAACAAAAGACAGGGAGACAAAATAGGAGGTTCTGAATTTTCCACTACAAACACTCTGTACTACAGAAGTGTTGAGGAAATACTTCCTTTCACAATTTATTGGCTATTATCTTGTGTCTTTAGACTAGATACAAATGTAATCCATATTTATTAAACACAAGCTTTAAAGGAGATGTAATAATACACCAATGCAAATATTTTGGGGCCACCTACAGAGTCTACCTATCATAGTGACTATCAGGAAAGGTGGGGAATTCATGATTAACTAAAAGAGTAAAAGGAAATACAAATGTAGGTATTCAACAGGAATACCTACTAGTTACCCAGAGGGAAGTCACGTAAAGAAGGATTAAAAGCAAGAAATACCTTTGGAAAGAGTGACAAACAGATACAGTACACCCTAGGGGAAATTAGTTCAGGGAAACTGTTAAGTAACAAACTCTGATCATCATTTTCAGGAAGCCAAAGACTGGGCACTTAATTTCAGAGGCAGAGCTGGAGGAAAAAGAACAAAGTGATAAAAGGAGCTGAGAAAGAAAACCCAGGCTTAAATGGGCTAGAAGCAAAGATGGAATAAGAAAGTAATACAGAGAGAAAATTGTAAATACTTAAGCATTGTGATAAGACCTGCTATTTAATAAAAGTGGGACCCTGATGTAAATTACCCACTACTTTTCAAGTTTGTACCCAATGATTTCCTTATTACCATGAATATAATGAAAGCTATAAATAGCTGAAACCCTTTACTGAGGAAGGGCATCAAAAGTAAACTGCAGCCCCAAAGAAAGGTAGCACCCAAAACTCGGATGGGAGTTTGAGTGGCCAACCATCAAAGAACAAAAGGGAGCTTGCTTTCTATTTGGAGGTTCCTCAAATCTATTTAATACAGGAAAAACTCTTTGGTATGTAAATTATCTCAATCAAGCTGTTTTAAAAAAATCAGAATCCACATAAGAAGTGCTCAATAATTACTTGTAAAATTAATTGTAAGTAGAAAAATTAAGTGGTTTATACATAACACTGGCACCAAATATGGCCATTTCCTCTTCACCTCTGTAATTTAAGCACTTTGCCACTGGCTTATAGTATTTTGCAAAGGTTCTCAACTTCAGTGTTACAACACATTCATGAAATATATTACAAGTAATTGGTTACTAAATGATAAAATGAAATTGGTTACTGTAAAGGATAAACTTGCAGACAACATATAGTTGAGTCTTGTTTTTTTATCCACTCTGACAGTCTTTTAATTGGTGTTATTTAAAACATCCACACTTGAAATGATTACTGATATAACTGAATTGATATGGACCATATCTTTAACTTTTTACTATTCATTGCCCATGTTGTTTCCATTTCTCTTTTGTCTTCCATTCTGAATTTGAGCATTTTATATGATTCCATATTCTCAAGTCTCTTAGCAACCAATTACACTTCCTTTATTAACAAATTTTTTTTATTGGTTGCTCTAGAGTTTGCAATATACATTTATGACTAATCCAAGTCCACTTTCAAATAACACTATACTGCTTCACGATTAGTGCAAGTACCTTAGAGTGTTCTCAATTCCTTCATCCCAGCAGTGAATGACACTGTTGTTATTCATTTCGCTTATCCATGAGCTATACTCAATGAATACACCGTTATTATTTTGAACTGTTATCTATTAGATCAAGTAAATATATGAAAAATAAAAGGTGTTATTTTATTTTCATTTATTTCTTCTCACTCTTCCTTTATATAGATCTGAATTGCTGACCTTTATCATTTTCCTTCTCTCTGAAGACCTCTTCACATTTTGTGCAAGGCAGTTCTACCAGTTGACAAATTCCAAGTTTTGTTTCTCTGAGAAAGTCATTATTTCTCTTTCACTTTTGAAGAATAATTTTGCTGGATACAAAATTCTAGGTTGGCGGTTTTACTTTCTTTTTCTTCAACACCAATATTTCACTGCACTTTCTTCTTGCTTGCATGCTTTCTCAGTTCAAATATGATATAATTCTTATCTTTATTCCTCTGTAGGTACAGTGGTTTTTTTCTCTCTGGCTTCTTTCAAGATTTTCTCTAATTTTCTACAGGTTGAGTAAAATATGCCTAGGCATTTTTTTTTTTTTTTTTTGGTATTTACCATGCTTGGTGTCCTCTGAGCTTCCTGGATTTGGTGTTTGTCATTAATTCTGGGAAATCCTCAAGTTATTATTACTTCAAATATTTCTTCTGTTCCTTTCTTTCTTCCACTTCTGATATTCCCATTATGCTTATGTTACACCTTTTGTAATTAAACTATGGAATTGAACTATGGAATTATGTAATTGAACTACGTAAATGAACTATGGAACTACGTTCCATCTTTTTCATTCAACTGAAGAAGCAAAGCAAGCATCAGAACCAGACTCAGATATGACAGATTTTGGAATTATCAGACTGGGAACTTAAAAAAACTATGATTAAGACACTAAGTGCTCTAAAGAAAAAAGAAGATAATGATGACTAAACACTATGTGTTTAATTTTTTTCATCAGTTCATTTAATACACAATTACTGACACTAAAGATTTTAGTTTAGAGGAAAAGTGTATACTTACAATACTTTAAACTTTTAAAATGAGGCTGTAGGATTATATTCAAAAACATTAAAATTATGGAATTATGAATTCCACCTTGGAGGACTTAAGAATGATTGAAAATAAAGTAGTCCCCCCTCATTCTCGAGGGATATCTTCCAGTACCCCCAGTGGATGCCTGAAACCACAGATGGTACAGAATCCTATATATACTATGTTTTTTCCTGTACATACCTATAATAAAGCTTAATTTATAAATTAGGCATAGTAAGAGATAAACAATAACTAATGATTAATTATAAGAACAAAATAGAATAAATAGTAAAATAAGTAATTATAATACATAGTAAAATAACGGTTACTTGAACATAGCACTACCATACACCTAACTGTGATGACTATCAAGTGACTAAAGGACAGGATGGAGCAGGATGGCACAAGATTTCATCACACTACTCAGACTAGGGAGCAATTTAAAACTCACAAATTTTTTTTCTGGTATTTTCCATTTAATATTTTTGGTCTGTGGTTGACTGCAAGTAACTGAAACTTCAGAAAGTGAAACTGCAGATAATGGGGGACTACCATACTATAACTTTGCAACATGAGACTTTGGCCTAATTGTTGTTGTTGTTGTTGTTTTGTTTTTTTGAGTTGGAGTCTCGCTCTGTTGCCCATGTTGGAGTGCAGTGGCGGGATCTCGGCTCACTGCGAGCTCCGCCTCCCAGGTTCACGCCATTCTCCTGCCTCAGCCTCCCGAGTTGCTGGGACTACAGGTGCTCGCCACCACGCCTGGTTAATTTTTTGTGTTTTTAGTAGAGATGGGGTTTCACCATGTTAGCCAGGATGATCTTGATCTCCTGACCTCATGATCCGCCTGCCTTGGCCTCCCAAAGTGCTTGTTTTGTTTTTAAGAAGATGACTCCTCTAATCCAGTAGTTTCTCAAACTTCGGTTTCAGTTAGAGAATGAGAATCTCCCGGAAGACTCGTTAAAACAAACACTGCTAACCACAGCCCAAGAGTTTCTGTTATAGCAATTCTGGGTTGGGGGAGCCCCCAAATTTAAATTTCTAACAAGTTCCCAGGTGGTGCTAATAGGGTCATAATTTGAGAACCACTGCTGTAACCAAGTAGCACAATATAAAATACAATTTTAAAGCTGAAAGGGTCTTTAAAAGCAAGATCTTTGGACCCCTGCCCCCCACCCAAAAAGGAAGGAAGGAAAGAAAGCTCTACATCAGTAGCCAGGGTAGCCACTTGTATGAATTTGAAACACTTCAGGCCCTCACAGTTGTTTTCCTATTTTAGTCCTATTCCTTCCATACTTCCCAAATAAATCTACCTCCTTCCTTATCTGCCCTCACCGACAGGTTTCCTTTGCCACCTTCAGGCTTTGGCCATAACTCAAACAAGTTATCTTAGCCTTGGGTCTTGTCTCCTAAAAAAAAATAGCTCAAACCCTCTGCTAGGACCAAACTTAAAAAAGCCATCTCCAATTCAATGTTAAGGGGTCTTTAAAATTCCAAGTTTATCTCTTGGGAACTAGGCTGGAATACAAAATAACTAACCAGTCCATAAAACCCTAACTACTGTTGTATACTCAGTCACGAAAGGTTGCTGAACCATGTAGTAGTCATCTGCTCAGTGGTTTTTAGATGAAGGACACAATGGCTTTCATTTGGAACACACATTATTAAATCTAGGTACATAGTGAAAGATATGGGATTGGGAAAACTGAAACTCTCAACAAATGATTACTTCAGTTTCACAAATGCAATTTTAAAAAGTATCAATTGCTGTAAGTCCTTTATTCTGTAAAGTGTACCATCAGTTTAATATCTTGTTTTGGGAGAAAATTACCACATTATGTTATCAAATACAGAAACAATATGTAGAAAAAAATAAAAGTGCCTCTAAGAATGCAGTAAACAAAAAAAGATATTCACTAGTACCTACCACTAGGTGAAAAATAAAAAGATGCAAAATTGTTGTCCCCACCTTCAAATAGCTTGTTTATTAGAACAGCACTGGAAAAAAAATGAGTGATTAAGTGATAAATTGTACAGAACTCACTACACACTATGAAGTCAAGAAAAGGTCAATGTGTACTACAGTAGCTAACAAATGTTTCAGAGTACTTGAGCTATGGCTTCAAAAATGATTAAGATGTAATTAAATGGCTGGGCGCAGTGGCTCACGCCTGTAATCCCAGCATTTTGGGAGGCCAAGGTGGGCAGACCACGAGGTCAGGAGATCAAGACCATCCTGGCTAACACAGTGTAACCCCAACTCTACTAAAAATACAAAAACAAAATTAGCCGGGTGTGGTGGTGGGTGCCTGTAGTCCCAGCTACTCGGGAGGCTGAGGCGGGAGAGGTGGTGCTTGCAGTGAGCTGAGATCATGCCACTGCACTGCAGCCTGGGTGACAGTGCAAGACTCTGTCTCAAAAAAAAAATAAAAATAAAAAAGATGTAATTAAATAGGGTTTGGAGACAAGGAAATGATGTAAAACAGAAAAGATGTAAAGCAGGAATGAAAGTAGGATCACAGAATATAAGGCAAACAGTGAGATGCCTGAGGGACTGAAGTGGATGTTGAATGCTGGTGAATAGCAAGAACGCTTATTTTGACTGCAACATACAGCATAGTGCAGTGGGGAAAAAGGACAAGGACACAGAACAGCTATGTTGCTGCTGTAATAATCCAGGAATGACATGGTGAAATACTGAATTATGGTCTTGGCAGTCATATTAGTCTGTTTTCATGCTGCTGTTAAAGACATACCTGAGACTGGGTAATTTATAAAGAAAAAGAGGTTTAATGGACTCACAGTTCCACATGGCTGGGGAGGCTTTACAATCATGGCAAAAGGCTTGTCTTACATGGTGGCAGACAAGAGAAGATCAGAGTCAAGTGAAAGGGGTTTCTCCTTATAAAACCATTAGATCTCATGAGACTTATTCACTACCATGAGAACAGTATGGGGGAAAATCGTCCCATGATTCAATTATCTCCCACCAAGTCCCTCCCACAACACGTGGGAATTATGGAAGCTAAATTTAAGATAAGATTTGGGTGGGGGCAGAGCCAAACCATTTCATTCCACCCTGCCCCCCTCAAATCTCATGTCCTCACGTTTCAAAACCAATCATGCCTTCCCAACAGTCCCTCAAAGTCTTAACTCATTTTGGCATTAACTCAAAAGTCCACTGTCCAAAATCTTACCCAAGACAAGGCAAATCCCTTCCACCTATGAGCCTGTAAAATCAAAAAGCTAGTTACTTCCTAGATACAATGGGGGTACAGGCATTGGATAAATACTCCCATTCCAAATGGGAGAAATTGTTCAAACGAAGGAGCTAAAGGCCCCATGCACGTCCCAAATCCAGTGGGGCAGTCAAATTTTAAAGCTCCAAAATGATCTCCTTTGACTCCATGTCTCACATCCAGGTCACACTGATTCAAGAGGTGGGTTCCCATGGTCTTGAGCGGCTCTGCCCCTGTGGCTTTGCAGGATACAGCCTCTCTTGGCGGCTTTTATGGGCTGGTGTTGAGTGTCTGCAGCTTTTCCAGGTGTGCAGTGCAAGCTATCGGTGGATCTACCATTCTGGGGTCTGGAGGATGGTGGTCCTTTTCTCACAGCTCTGCTAGGCAGTGCCCCAGTGGGGACTCTGTGTAGGGGCTTCAACCCCACATTTCCATTGCACACTGCCCTAGCAGAGGTTTCATGAGGGCTCCACCTCTGCAGCAAACTTCTGTCTGGACATCCAGCTGTTTCCATACATCCTCTGAAATCTACGTAAAGATTTCCCCTTTTAGCCATGGCTGGAGCTGCTGGGATGCAGAGCACCAAGTCTCTAGGTTGCAAAGAGCAGGGAGGCCCTGGGACTGGCCCATGAAATCATTTTTACCTCCTAGGCCGCTGGGTCTGTGATGGGAGGGGCTGCTATGAAGACCTCTCACATGCCCTGGAGACATTTTCCCCATTGTCTTGGTGATTAACACTTGTTTCCTCGTTACTTACGCAAATTTCTGCAGCAGGCTTGAACTTCTCTCAGAAAAGGGGTTTTTCTTTTCTAATACATCATCAGGCTGCAAATTTTCTGAACTTTTATGCTCTATTTCCTTTTTAAAACTGAATGCTTTTAACAGCACCCAAGTCACCTCTTGAACGCTTTGCTGCATAGAAATTGCTTCTGCCAGATACCCTAAATCATCTCCCCCAAGTTAAAAGTTCCACAAATCTCTAGGGCAGGGGTAAAATGCTGCCAGTATCTTTGCTAAAGCATAGCAAGAACCCGGTTCCCAACAGGTTCATCTCCATCAGAGACCACCTGAGCCTGGATTTCACTGTCCATATTATTATCAGCATTTTGGTCAAGGCCATTCAACAAGTCTCTAGGGAGTTCCAAACTTTCTCACAAAGTTCCAAACTTTCTCACATTTTCCTATCTTCTTCTGAGCTCTCCAAACTGTTCCAGTCTCTGCCTGTTACCCAGTTCCAAAGTCACTTCCATATTTTTGGGTTATCTTTACAGCAGTGCCCCACTCTACCAGTACCAATTTACTGTATTAATCTGTTTTCACACTGTTGATAAAGACATACCCGAGACTGGGTAATTTATAAGGAAAAAGAGGTTTAATGGACTCACAGTTCCATGTGGATGGGGAGGCCTCATAATCGTGGCAGGGAGGCCTCACAATCATGGTGGCAAGTGAAAGGCACATCTTACATGGCAGCAGACAAGAGAGAAAGAGAGAGCTAAGTGAAAGAAGTTTCCCTTTATAAAACCATCAGATCTCATTAGATTTATTCACTACCATGAGAACAGTATGGGGGAAAACTGCCCCCATGATTCAATTATCTCCCACCAGGTCCCTCTCACAACAGGTGGGAATTATGGGAGCTACAATTCAAGGTGAGATCTGGGTGGGGACACAGCCAAACCATATCAGCAGTGGAAATAGGAAGACAAGGAGAAATTTAAGCTACACTGCAAACTGGGAAACTTGTTAAAATACTGGACACGAGGATGAGAGAAAAATAAAAGATGAAACCAATGCTGCCAGACTGATGGAAAGAAGGAAAAGTGATATCTACTATCAAAAGAATTAGAGTAACTGAAATGAGTAGTGAAATGAAAGTAAATGAAATGAGAGTAAATGAAAGCAATTTGAGGTGGCAAGGTACTAAGGCATAGAAAAATCATGGTTGTGAAAGGCCAAGTTTAAGGTGACATTGGTTGTGGCAACCTGTACTCTGGTACTCTGCCCCAGTTCGCACCCAGCTCACATCCTTTTCTTCTCTACTATTACTTTATATTCTTTCTTCTACTTGTACATCAAAACTTAACATGAGAGGATTGTGATTAGTTAGTGGAAATCCTATTCCTTAGTCAAGCAAATTTTCTCCCAAGCCATTTTCCTCTATTTATTCACATTATTGGCAAAGCTCACTGTCATCATAACTCTGAATCTAATTTCTGCTAGTGAGAATAACAATGACCAAGTAAGTATACTGTTAAGTGTGTTTGGATTTATAGCCCATCCCTTGATTTTTCATTAAGGCCACTATCCTGAATTTTGTCAGTAAAAATATTATGTCCTCATTGAATCTCTCCCTCACCTAATTCTGTATTTGTTTATAACACTGCTTATACGCCATTACTGCATTTAACAAAACTTACTTTTGATAAACTCAGTTGATGAGTCTACCACAAAAGAGGGTGAATGTTTTAAAGTGGTAAGACTGTCTTATACTTTTTTAACCTTTTTATGCCTTGTATGTGGCAGTCATTAAAGCAAATGTGTACTGAATTCAGTTTTCCCTGACTACATGATTCTATAAATTCAGAATTTATCGTTGACCTTCTGACTTCTTAAAAACCTGTACATGTAGAATCTGCCTAAAATGCTGCTTGCTAGTAGCTCCTGCTTCAGAAAAAAGGACATGCATTTTATAATATGACAGTTAAATTTTGATCACAGATTGCTTTGATATATCTTATTAATAGATGTAATGACTGCAATCAAATTACGGAAGTGATTCACTTACATTAACTAAAGCATCTTGTTGGAATACGTTTCTCAGGTTCCCAGAAGCACCAACTTTACTCTAAGCAAGATGTCACTGAAGTGACACTCATCCAATTAAATTTTTAAATTTCATGCTTACTGCAAAAACAATGGTAAGTTCTTGGTGTTGCCATATAGAAATAACATATTTTACTGTCATATTGTAGACTACTGATTCTGCAAGTGATTACTTTGTTTCAGATATATTCAATCTCCAAATTCCTATCAACTTTACATATTAGAAAATGAGAGTGTTTCATTTAAATTCAGTAAAAACTCACTAAAATGGACTTACCTTAGGAAAGGCCAGTCTAAACTACTGAAAAAAATTAAATTACACAACTCAGATCATTGTTCCCCTGGGAGTTGACGAAAGGTTCGTGAGACATGTTTCACAAGCTGGATCTTAAAGTTAGACACTTATATCAGCAGAAACAACATTCTTAAGGTAGCAGGTAATGGGACCAGACCAGCACATACATAAGCAGAGAAATAAGATAATGGAAGCAAAGAAAAAGTACATACATTCAGGGGATTCATACAGTAATCCCCTGTTCTCGTTTGTTGTTTTTTTTTTGAGATGGAGTCTCACTCTGTCGCCCAGGCCGGAGTGCAGTGGCGTGATCTTGGCTCACTGCAGCCCCTGCTTTTCCCAGGTTCAAGCGATTCTCCTGCCTCAGCCTCCTGAGTAGCTGGGGCTACAGGCCCCGCCACTGTGACTGGCTAATTTTTTATATTTTTAGTAGAGACGGGGTTTCACCATGTTAGCCAGGGTAGTCTTGATCTCCTGACCTCATGATCCGCCCACCTCGGCCTCCCAAAGTGCCCTGTTCTCATCTTGTAGCTACTTGGCAATACAGGTGCTCAAAACAGAAAAGCCACAGAAAAACAGAAAAACACACAAACCAAGTGCTCTCCATGCTTGGTTTATACCTTAAAACTAGGCATCATAAATGGCAAGACAATAGCCCTAGTGACTCTCCCTCCCCAAGATAGCCATTGCTGTAATGCTTCATCTATAAGAGAGCTCAAATTAAAAATTACTGATTTTGGAAAGAAAAAGGGTGGCAATTATAGGGCATGTGTATCATTACTTCTTATTCCCATGCCCTTGCTAGAAATATCACTAATCAATCAGACTTAGCATGCAAGTTCCAATCAATTTGCCAATCCTGTGTTGGAATGGGTGTAAAGGTATCCTTTGCTATCTAAACCTTTGCTATTCAAATTTAGACAACAAATGGGTTCAGATAATTTATTTTTTTTATTTCAGATAAGGCTATTTGGAAGACATGGTAGTGTGTACCATATGGACTCGTGCCTCCCAAAAATCCAAGACATAACAGATTGGAATCTGTCACTTTCTGATCTTTCACTTTCTGCACTCAGGAAAAAAGCAAGACTCAAATAGTAAGGAATATCATAATTTTTCGGTTTGTGCTCAGTTACGAGGAAATAGAAAATTTCACCTCCCACACAACTTTTTGTTATATATATATGAGCTACGGTAATAGATGCCTGATAGAGAGGTTGTACATAATTAACCAAACCTCATGTTTCTATTTTGTCTTATAAATAGGAGGCATACAGTTAGTGAAATAGAAAAAGTAAATGCCTATTTACAGTCGCAAAAAAAGAAAAATCATGTTTTAAGGTATTTATTTATGTGGGTTGAGTGCCAAATATCTTAATCTCATAGTCAGCAAGTAAGTGCATTAAGGCCTTAGTGTTTATTGTTCCTTATTTTATTATCCTACCCAAAGCAGGAAGATTCTTCCTCCTACTGGCCCATGCTTCTCATCTTTAACTCGAACTTAGAACCCTCCAAAAAGCAGAAGAGAAAGCAACTAAAAGACTAAACAGAAAGAGAATGGTAGAATAGGAGGCACTGGACAAGAGTAGTCTACTTTGCTCAGAGATGTGGAATAACCATCTTACTATCATGTTCCTTATAATTTACAAAGAACATTCTGTCATGATTACTTATTAAAATGTCTATCCTAGATGAAGAGGAATAGCTGTGAAGCTCAACTCTGCACTAAATTATTCTGAAAGAGTACATACTTTTCTTATTTATATAATTGAATCTACAATATGACATTCACTGCCTTAAAATATTACATTACTATTATGGGATAAGGTTAAACATCTCTTTATAAAGAAGACAAAACAAAAGCAGCACACAAACAGCCTCCCTACTACAATCTCTCAACCAGCAGTTAGTAAACTCCCCAACAACCAGGATTACTGCATAGCCTTACTTTTGCACAATAAACAGCTCTTAACTACTTTAAATGTAATATATGCTCAATAAAGATGTGCACAGTTAATCTCACATAACAGAACCCTTGCACAAGGTAGCAATAAGCAAGTCCTCCTCAGCTAACACCCAAGGAAACACTGACAAATCCTAATAATTCATCCAATGAAAATGTTCTGTTGATTGCCCATGATAAATTAATTATATTAGTCTTTCATTGTGCTTTTGGTTTTATTATTGTTGTCAATATTGATTTAGTAACAGTGTTAGAATCTCAGGAACCTTCACGGTCACTTAGTACAGATCTCTCATTTTGTAAATGAGGAAACTAAGGTCTACTTTTTCCACAATGCATACCTTGACACTTGTCACTTCTTTTCCTGGTCCCCTAACTGAATAAAAGAGAAGTTTTATTGCATATTTTTGCTTAGGTCAATTTTACAAGGTTAATATTACAAGTGAATGGGCATTCCTCAAATGCCAGTCTCTGGCATACTTTGTATATAGCAGATACTCATTTAAGTACTTACAAACTCTTCTTGCTTAAAGTCCTCAAATATAAGTATATGATAAGGCTTATTTTAATTTTCATTTGCACAATTTTAGCATGCAATATTATTTTCTAATGGAAAAAGTAATGCAACATAATTCTTAATCCAATGCATCTTTCAAACAAGACACTTCTCTCTTTTCTACCACTATGAAGCTCATTTCCCCCAAATAATACCAAAAACTTACAGTTAGACATAAACCAAATCAGTCCTGCACATACCATCATTCAAGACACCTTTCAATGGAGAGAGCAAATTGGTCAATCATTTAAATACGTACATATCCACTACCCAACCTAAACAAGACAAGAAAATCAACAGGCTTGGAATTGCTTAACTTGCAATTAACTTTTGTCAATAGGGAAGACAATTTTATCAGTTTAAAATCATAGGAGAGCAAGGAACTGCCTTCCTTCTGGAACCAGAAACCATGTTGGGACACAGCTAGCCTCAATACGGATATGCAAAATGCATCTTAAGTCTTTTGTGTGCTTGGTATTGAAGACAGGCTAAACTCAGGGTAGGTAGGAGGTCAACCTACTAATCAAAAATACATGGAAGCCAGCTGATGTGCTAGTCGGTCTTTATTTTTAAAGCAAAATGAAAATCATAGACTTCCAGTTAAAGTAAACTCTAAAGTTATGAATTTATAGTACATGTTTTCCACTGTAGCTGAAGGAACAATATTTCTCAACAGAGTTAATAAACTACCTGATTCAAAAACCAAGAATAAAACTGAACCACTGCATTCTAGGATGGCGGACTGTAATCAGAACTAATATGGCATCACTATGTAAACCTTCTGGATCACCAAACACAGCTCCCTGTAACTAAGATGGAAACAAGAGATTAATCACTTAATATCTAGATGTTGATTGTCATCATCATAAGAAAGTAAAACAAAATTGTTCAATTTGGGTTTTAACTAGAATTCAGAAAACATCCAAAATAGATCATATATATAATTCTACTTTTATTATAATTTTCAGCCTAAAATATAGCAGATACAGAAGTATGTATGCCTTACAGGATTGAATAAAGATAAGGAACTCTGACCCCAGCATTTTTTCCAGGGTCTAATAAGGAATCAGTAGAATCTTATAGGTCTTCTGTCATTGTTTATCTCTTTCCATAAAGTGGGCAAAACGATAGATCTTATATGACCGTTTTAAGAAGAGGCTTATGAGGTCTTGCCTGCAAATAAAGTTACAGAAATAAAAACAGTAATTGATAACAAATTCTTTTAAGAATCCCTAAATTTGAGTAAATGCAGTATTGGAATATTTTCTAAAACAAAACATCAGGATTTCTTTTGAATTTTCAGGTACAAGTTTAATACAAGTTGACTATCTTTTATCTGAAATGCGTGGGATCATACGTGCTTCCGACTTATTTATTTATTTGTTATTTTTAGTTTTTTATTTTGAACCGGAGTCCCGCTCTGTCGCCCAGCTGGAGTGCAGTGGCATGATCTCGGCTCACTGCAACCTCCACCTCCTGGGTTCAAGGGATTCTCCTGCCTCAGCCTCCCAAGTGGCTGGGACTACAGGCGCACGATGCCACACCTGGATAATTTTTTGGATTTCAGTAGAGACGGGGTTTCACCGTGTTGCCCAGGCTGGTCGCAAACTCCTGAACTCAGGCAATCTGCCCACCTTGACCTCCCAAAGTGTTAGGATTACAGGCGTGAGCCACTGCGCCTAGTGTGCCTCCAATTTATTATTTTGGATTTTGGAATATTTGCATATGTGTAATGAGTATCTTAGGGATGTAACCCAAGTCTAAACAAGAAATTCATTTATGTTTCATATACACCTTATACACATAACCTGAAGGTAATTTTTATACAATTTTTTTTTAAAGGAGTTTTGCTCTTGTTGCCCAGACTGGAGTGCAATGGTGCGATCTCGGCTCACAGCAACCTCCGCCTCCTGGGTTCAAGCGATTCTCCTGCCTCAGCCTCCCGAGTAGCCAGGATTACAGGTGGGCACCACCACCCTCGGCTAATTTTTTGTATTTTTAGTAGAGACGGGGTTTCACCATGGCCAGGCTGGTCTTGAACTCCTGACCTCAGGTGATCCGCCCGCCTCAGCCTCCCAGAGTGCTGGGATTACAGGTGTGAGCCACCGCGCCTGGCCTATACAATATTTTAAATAATTTTGTGTGTGATTCAATGAAGTCAGGTGTGGAATTTTTCACTTGTGGCACTAAAAACGTTTGGGATTTTGGAGTGTTTCAGATTCTGGAGCATCTTGAATTCTGGGGGATTTTGGATTAGGGATGATCAACCTGTATCTATGTTACAGCCTCACTGCAAATATGTTATTCACTCCCACTCATGTAGGTATGATCTCAGTTCACAAACAGGCAGAAACCATCTCAATCCTATTTTTTCCACAACAATTTTATTCTATCAGGGTTTCAAGTAAAACTGACTTAAAAAGGTAAATAAAAGGACTTAGTAAATGTGTTTACTGTTGCTTACACTAAAAAATTTTCACTAAACTACGAAGACACTGAGAGATAAGAGGAAGGGAAAACTTGCTTTGGTATTTCTTTTATTTATTTATTTATTTTTTGAAGTAACCAAAGAGGGGTACAATTTAAGCTAAAAGAAGTTTGCAGTTAGGTTGGGTTGTGGCCTTGTTTTAGGTAAAAATACATGGGTTACTAGTTTTCTTTTTTTTTTTTTTTAACAACAAAAAGCTAATTTTGGAATTCTACTTTTTAGAAAATACAAATAACCTTACAGCATATTCAGTACTAAAGCACATGCCTACTAAGAAATCTCCTTTCTAGTGAATAGTGTCAGTGATTTGGACCTTTTGTCTATGGAGTAAGAATGAGTAAGGGTAAGAAACATGCAAGCTTGTTAACCTAGAATTAACTTGAAGGTATTCATAACCATATTATAGAAACATAACAACACTGTCAATTTTGTACTAACCTTATTTTCTATAATTACCTTTAAAATATATTTCCAACTCTTTTCCACTCAACTTTGAATGCTTTTTTTCCAGACTCATTTAATGCCTGATATTTCAATGCACACACTTTTATCAAACCGTATTTCAGTTTAATAAACAGAATAAATTATGAACTGATAACTTATTGTCCAGTCAAAGGCCTACATCACATACTATATTTATATTTGTAGAGTAGGAGGACAAGTACAGACTTGTTTGTGATATGCAAGCCCAGTAATTTAGAAACTATGATAAACCAAATGCAAAACCCATTTGATAATTTTTAAATGTCACATTTCTTTTGAGTGTAATTTTAAATTCTCATTAATAATGGCACCAAAGGATGATTCAGGAAGCAGTACAAAACTGATAGTCTCTCAGAATATTATCAGGTGATAAAATAATTTGTAAAATAATATTATTGCCTCAAAAATGTGAAATATCTAACTGCAATCATCTATTAAAAATGATTTAAATTTAATACATATATACTATTTCTTAGGAATATATGGTAGTAAAGGAGTTTTCACTTTTGGTATCTTTATTTTACATAGTCACTTGATGAATAATATAAATCCATTCTTGTGGAGCAGGAGGTATGACACTATTAAGTATATTTACTAATTTTGTTTATTATCTACAAATGTTGTTTATTCTGAAATTTTAAGTATATAAAAATCATTTTTGCAAATAGGATTTCTAAAGTTGAACATCAGATGCCAATAAGTGTATCATTACAATTTTAAAACAAAAATATAAAATTTCATATTTTGGGATTCACGTGTTTGTTGCCCATTATTTTTTCAGAGCAAGTACCAAAAACTGGAGTGCACTCTACTTCAGAAGTTTTTCTCATGTTAAAGTCAGAGCAGTTAGGCTGTAATGGATGTGCCAATATAAAAAAAAATTAAATTAACACATTATTTGCCAAAAAGTGCACTCGACTATCATCATTATTCAAACATTTCACTCAGTTGCCTCCACAACTCACTTATTTTAAAACTATAAAGTGAAGATTCCTTTCCCCTCTTGTTCTCATAATCAATTAAAATATACATTACTAATTCAACTTTTAAAATTTGTCTCTCTTAAAAGATTTTAGTCCATTAACTTGGATTTCCCACATCTGAATGTAAAACCAAGGTGCTTAATTCAATTTAATGATGATTTCAGAAACACAAAGTTACATCACGTTACTAGAGGTTAAAAACACACACACATACACACTGGTTTTGTGAAAACCTTGATGGCAAGCAAGATATTCACCATCTCTTCTTTTAAATTATAGCTTTAAAAAGGGGGTGAGGGTATTCATTGAAGAATAAAGCCTGCTTTCTGTCACACACACACACACACACACACACACACACCCCCCAATCATATCTATCAGACCTATTCAAGTTGCCACAACATGACTATTGTCAAAGCCAAAAAAATTCTCCTTTAAAATATTTAAACTTCATTTTAAAATTAAAACTGAAAGCAAGATACTCAACTGCCAACTACTGTTGATGAAACTATTAAAGCCTGCACTGACCTACTTCATATCAGCATCATGACGGCATGGATGCATGCCAAGAAAATAATGAAAATTACTATATAACTAACCTAAATCTTGTATTTAAAAATTGTCACTTTAAAAATGTGCAAATACTGTACATGCAACGCCAGTTGCTTTACGATATGTTTTCAAAATGAGAAAATGAGTTTTGATATTTTAGTACTCATATTCAATGATGGCCCTGCAAAGATTTCATTTCCATTTTCAAAATCAAGGCTTTTTAAAATACCATATAAAATTCTCTTTTTAAACTTCTATTAAAAGCAATCTTAGACCAAATTCCAAATATTACTTTCCATTTAAAAAATATTGCTACACTTAAAAAAAAAAGGCAGTTAATGAAGAATCCTACAAAACAATGCAAGTTCATGTTCAAAGAATATTGCAATGGCTCTAACAGCGGATGGACTTAGTGTATTTAATTATTAAAAGATTCCCACTAGACTTTAGGAGTTTAATGCTGAAATATTGGAAATTTTCATACAAGAAAGTAAAATAGCGAAAGATATTCCATCAATGGTTTCTTTTAAAAAGACATACAAATGGCAAGACATTTGATTCCCTATATTTTAATTGAAAAAAAAACCAGTTTGTTGTAAACTACCATCTTAAAATATTTTATACTAAAAAAGCACTTTCTTCACAATCAATGCAAAGAATAAACTCCCTGAAAAAGAAATTTAATATTAGGATAAGGGAGGCAAAAACATTCAGAAATAGCAGCTAACCCAACTGAAAGGAAGAGACACATTAGGTTTTGTGCTGCATATTAATATTCTTACGCACAGTATCTGGTGAAAATTCACAATACACTTCTTCCTCCTTCTATGGCTGCAAAAAGGAGTAAACACATTTCACATTCTCCAGTTCCAAATTCATGCCACCATCATGCAATATGACTTAATTTCGACCCATATTTCTGTTACAATGAGTGAAAAAATAAAACCAAAAAACTTGTTTATCTGCACTCACAATTGAGGAAGGGGTAAAAGCATTTTTTAGCTAAGAAGACAGGGGCTGATTGATGCAAAGTCCGCACACCTCCAGAGGTCCTACAAATGTGCACCCGACTGGGGAAAGCCACATTCAATGAATGCATCAGCCTCCTCCTCCGCTCCCCCCGCCCGCCGCCCCCCACCCACTTTGCAGCAGAAATGTGCCTGGGCTTTTTCACGCGAGCGATGGAGGATCCTCTTACCAGATGGAGTTCTTGATCTTGTGTTGCAGCGCGCTGGCCTCTGTCCCTGGCAGCCCGGGCACAAGGGCTGGCAGGGCCACCCCCGAGTTGGGGGCGCTGGGGGGAAGCTGCTGATGGGCATCAGGCTGCTGTGGTGGCGGCTGTTGTTGTTCCTCTGCCATCGCTGCAGAGGGGTGGGAGGGAGGGAGGGAAAGATGGGGGCGCGGGGAAGGGTGAGGGAAGAGACCGGGAGGGGAGGACGAAGGGGGGAGAGGAGGAGGGGGAGGGGGAGGGGAAGAGGAGGAGGAGGAGGAAGGAAGCTGGATAAGCTAGGCCTTTACCCCAGGGCTCGAGTGAGTCGCTTTCGCCTGCCGCCTGGGGAACATCACCGGGGAGACCAGCGGCTCCTCACGGCCGGGGTGCTTCACCGCGGGAGAGGCATGGCGGCGCCCCTCAGCCCCCCGCTGCCGCCGCCGCCTCCTCCCGTCAGCGGCCGGGGCTGTGGGGGGGTGAGATGGGGGCGTTTGAAGACGAAGTGGGGGGGGCAGGCTCCCCCCAAAATCCAAGAAGAACGGTTGCTCAGGGATTTGGCGGCCAGGCCTTCCTTCCTTGTCCCCGGGGCTTTCTACTCCGGGGTCCCCGTGCTGCTGCAGCCCCAGGCACCGCTCCACGCCACTCCCCACGTTGCCGCCGCCGCTCGCTCCCGGCCCCGCCGCCGCCGCGGCCGCCGCTGCCCTGCCAGCCCCGGAGGCAGCCCAGTGCGCGCAGCCGCACTGCGGCCCGGCGCAGACCGCACAACACCTACCGCTCCGCCGGGGGGGCGTGGACCAGGGTGTGCGGGCCGCGGGCGCGACGGGCCGGGAGGGGGGCGCACGGCGCGGGCCAGCGGGCCGGGGAAGCGCGCCGCTGGGGGCCGGGAGGAGTCCGGCCCGGCTGGTGGAGAGCAGGAAAACGTGGGGGAGGTGCTGGCGAGAGAAAGAGAACTTGCGTGAGGAGGAGAAACCAAATTTAATAATATTTGGCGTGGAAATGGGATTTGGGCGGGGGAGGCATCTTCAAAGCAAGTAAAGAGAAATCAACATTATCCCCCCTCCCCTGCACATGCATGTGAGGATTACTTCCTCCCTGAGTAAATGAAGAGAACTGAAGCAGGTAAGACGATAAACTGACTTTTCAGAAGCCCCCAAAGAAGAACACCCGTTGGAATTAACCACCCTTTAGGTAATTAAGTCTTGAACGGAAATCGCGAGTCAGGAGCTGGGTTGAGTGCTCCTCGGTCGGGCATTCAAAGCCCTCCAAATCTGGCCCCACTTTAACTATCCAATCATAGCGGCCTCCATCCCCCTGCAAGAACTCCCGGCTCCAATCAGGGAAGTCTCCATGCCATCCTCAACGCGCAGCAGATTCATTCTTCCTTCGTGCCTTTGCTCATGCTGTTCCCCTCCACCTCCCCACCCCACCCCACCCCCTTTCCAGGAATGCCCTCCCTCCTTTATACCGCTCCCAATTCCACCCAGGCTCTAAAGCATAGCTCAAGTCGCGGCTTGTCAGGGTCCCTGCAGCCAAGGCCCCTGCCTGCCTCTGAAAGAAACGCATGTAGTACTCACAACATGGAGGCTCAGGCGTCAGCCACGAGCTCCTTCCTTTGGAGCCCGTTGAACACCCGCCCTCCCCCCGCAGACTCCGCACCATTCCCCCCCTTCCCATTCATACCTAAATGATAGCTTTGCCACAAATAAGTCAGTCTCCTTTAAGAGCAGAAGAATTGGCTTTTCTAGGTGGGGCTGATCAGGGAGGCTGCGTGGATGTAGAATACAACAGCCAAGGCCTCTGGCACCAAATGGAACAGCTGTTCAGCTCACACTGACCTTTCTTTGGGCCCGTGGGTGTTATGAGCCCTTCAGCTTTAACTTTTCTGATAGAGTGTCTATCAGGTTTCTACCTGTTAGATCCTCTGGCCACTTTCCTGCTGTGTGTGGACTTTGGGCTGTGGGGCTCTGCCACCTTTTAGACTCCTAGTGGATGGTGAATCTGATTGGCTTGGGTTGCCTGGCCTTTGAGTTCTCAGTTCCCTGCCTTGGCCTGAAACCCTCTTGCTTTTGTCCACTGTGCCCTCTGTCCTGGCCCACAGACTTAAGGCCCAGACTCACACTGAATGCTTGCACGAGGTGAGGGTTGAGGGTGGGGGTGCAGGGAGGAAGAACACCTGTGTGCAAAATAAGCCCCCCCCCCCCCGGGGCCTCTTGGATTACGCTGTGCTCCAACTACCCATTGCACGAGTTGCATCAAACAAATGAGCCCCCTTTTCCATACTCTAAGGTCTCTATTAGCTTAGCCACTTTAGGAAACTATAGGTGGTTTACGACATTCATTTTGCATACATATCTTCATGTGGGTGTGTAAAGACAGTATTTTTCTGGACCAAATTGATAGACATGGTGTGCACTAGACAGAAGCTTTGAAGGATAAAAATAGCTAATGTTTGTTGAACACTTTGTGTGCCAGACTAGCACTTTCCATACATTATCATAGTTATTCCTCCCCAAGAGTGTATAATGTAGGTATTATTAGTCTCCCTCTGTTACAGATGAAATGGACGCTTAGGTTAATTAACATTCTTAAAATTACCCAATTAGTAAATGCAGGAGCCAAAATTTGAGTCCTGGAAGTTTAATTCCAGAGCCTGCAAGCTATGCTGAAACTGGAATTACGCTGAAAAATCTTGAATGTAGGTATATATATACGTGTGTGTGTGTATGCCCTATATCACGCTGAGGAAAGTTGCCAAGTTCCCCAAGGTTCTAATTTTTTGCCTTGCCAAGAGAGAATGATGGCTCCAAGTTGCAACACCCTGGGAGGGGGAGATCCTTAGGAAGTGGGAGAGTCATCTAGGGGGTAACGTATCTAAGGTCTGCCAAAGGCCTTAACAAAAGGAAGCCGAGAACCAAGACGTTTTATAAAAAGTTCGCTACCGGGTGTCACACAGGCTGGCTTCCCAAGTGCAACTTCTGAGAGTTTTTAATGGGTTCCATAAAAGAGCCAGGTCACCCCAGCAGCCACTAGAGGGCTCACGAAGCTGCAGCCGCGGGCTGCCCTCTAGCGGCGGTGCTGACCGGAGTGTGGTGGTAAACCTTTTCCGGCCTTCCAGGACCTACAGGGAGTTGAAGGAGACCAGCAATGGGAGGGGTGGCAGAGAGTATCAGACTGAGGAGACCTTATTGCCAGAGTGAGATACCCTTTCAGGGAGGAAAGGGGCGGCCCTCACTACTCACTTAACATCTGGGAGTACAGTGGGTGTTTTGTTCCAGTCTTCAGAGAAGACTGTGAATAAAATCATGACATTAAGAAATCTGATGAAGTTACCCAAAATTTTGAGTGTGGACTCAAGCCAAACCCAGGGACCCTGAATAAAGGCAGGAGTGTAGCCATGTGCTTCTCATATTATATGGGTTCCTTTGATTGTGCAACCCTGTACTGAGGACCCTCAAGGACCCAGAATCAATGTGGCTCATTTTCTCTGAGCATCATTTTGACTCTCTGGTAAATAAGGTAAGACATTGTAGTAAGCATGACTTTTTAAGATAACACACAAGTATTACCCAACCCTGAGGAGCCTAAGTTTATTCTCTACTGGGAAAGTGTACACCAGAGGAAAATTTTGAGGAACACTGATGTAGTGGGGTAGAAAAACCTGGCCTTGGAGTCAGAAGACCTGGGAATTCAAACCCTCTGTTTCCATCTCTATAAAAATGAAAATAATGATGTACATCAGAGGGTTGCTATAAGGAACAACATGAAAAGTGATAGGTAAACCAGGGAAGTGTTGTCCACATTTAGAGAGTATCTACAAGATGGGTTGTGAGCACCTCAAAGGAAATGACTATTTTATTTATCCTAGTAGTCCCAGGACATAATTCCTGACTCCTGACTATTTAATAAATATTTGTGGAATTTAGTAGTTAACTAACCCTCATTTTCCTAGCCCGATCCATTATATTGTCTTGCTCTCTTGTGTCTGTAAACCTTGTCTCCTTTATGAAACTGTAAACATTTTATACTGTCCAGACTGTAGTATATACATTTATCATGCCTGATATATAGCAGTATTGGGCACGGAAAATATGAATAAATAAGACCTGGCCCCAACTTGAAGTAGTTTACATTTTTGTGAAGTAGAGCAACATATTCACATATATAAGATGATGAGTTATAAAATATAAACATATCCACTAGTGTTGTGGAGTCATAATGGAGGGAGGGATTGGTCTTGCTCAGGGTAGAAGAACTGGAGAAGGCATCATGGCTGGCATTTTAATTGGGTCTTGTTGGATGAATAGGAGTTGAGTAGGCAGAGCAACAGAGGGAAGATGATTTCAGATAAAGGGAGTAACATGAGCACTGGTGTGAAGCCATGAAAGGGTACTGTTTGCTGAAGGAATAATGCATAGCCCGGTGTTGACTCTGTGATCAGATCCTAAAGTAGTATAGGCGAGGGAAAAGAAGGAGAGAGAGACAAAAACCCACTTTACAAAATGTTACTTTGCATTATAGTTAGGATCGTTCTATCAAAAGAAGGCCTGAAAGTCGGTTTCATTATTGGTACATACTGGTTAAGTGCTGAAAGTATACATTTCACTTCCACAAAGTATGGTGGTTTACCAGATATGGAAAAGGTAAAGTTCTACCCTGTTCTCCTTCTTTCCCAACTTGAATATAAAAATAAAATACTCCTCTCATCCTCTTTTCCCCTGATCATTACTTCCTCTGTCTTTTTCCATTGCAAACTTTCTCCTCTAGAAGCTGAAAGTAGAGTGTAATGACCTACATGTTATTTAAGAGAACAAGGAAAGAAGGCTTTTCACCTCTCCCAAATCTTCCTTGATAGCAGAAAGTGATGGATAATTTCTTTCAGCTAAGCTGTTGTCTTTCAAAGTGCAAGTAGTCCTAGGAGAGCTTATATATATATAAGTTTCAATGCTGTAATGTGATTGAGCTTTCTTTCAGTCTTTAATAGCATTAGAGAGAAGAGGATGTGGGAGGGAGTGAAGAGGAGAAAAATAAAAGCAGCAGCAAGATTACAGAAGAGGGAAGTTGGGGGGGTTCAGAACTAAGTTAATATTGGCAAATTTTGATACATGTTCTCAATACCAAGAGTGCTAATGTAAGTATGCTGTGAAAATGTGAATTCTTCTGTTAGAGCACAAATATGTCATTATGTCATTAAAACAATGTATAGCCCAGTGTTAAGGCTAAGTAGCCTAACTATTCAAATACTGGCAAGGCAGCAGACTGTTAACACTGTCACTACCTGGCTATGTGACCCTATCTGTACAAGTCATTCTTTCAAGTACCTTTGCTTATCTCTAAGGATTAGTGGGATAAAGTTCACATAATGTACTCAGCTCTTCAAGTGAGTAGTATGATGAAACGAATGCTAGATCCCGCTTTGATTTCACTTAGAAATTTTCCACTGTTGATACCATATACATGTTTATGTTGTAACTTTCAATTCTTTTACATTAAAGAAGGTTCAAGTTAATATCATCTACATAAATTTTAAAGGAAGTGTTTACTTTAACTTGGGCCAAAAGGTCCCAAGTAGAAATTTGATATCTTAGAAATTCAGGAAAGGAGTGGCTGTGAACAGAAGCAGATAAAGAAAAACACTAAATTGTGACACTAAAAGTGTTTTAGTTATTTACTTAACACTAAAAGTGACAATGAAAAGACACCAGAGCCAATCCTACAGTGAGGAAGTCAGTGCCAGTGCAGTCTGAACAGGTGGGGCCTAACCAATAATTCACAAGGTCGATCATTCTTCCATTCCTTTCAAGGCACATTCGAGAACCTGCTATGTACAAGTTATTATATTGGGACCTTAGAAAGATTAAAAAATAAGTAGTAAATAAAATATTGTTCTCATTTTCAAGAAGCTCATAATCTAATTGGAACACTACACATGTCAGCCCATACATATTTTTAAAAGTGAAATAAAAACACAAGAAACAAACAAAAGGTGTGTGACAGGATAATTTATTGAGCTATTTATTTGGGTTTTATGCTCCTTGTATTTTCCCTCCCTTCCATTCCAAGCAGGCTTCAAGGGAACTTTGTGTTACTAGGCAGAAAGTTGTCTGACAAGAGCTCTCTCTTAGGCAACTCCAGGGGGCACCGTTCACATTTTAAATGAAGCCTCCTGGAACAGGACTCCTTAGAATGCAGTGTCAATGTTATTTCTGGAATTGGACCCAGCAACCTGTCTTTCAAGTTTGTTGCTCCTTGAGGAGATGTTGCTAGGGGGTTAAAAAGGTAAGCACATCTGGGGAGAGAGAGAGAGGGAGGGAGGGAGGGAAGAAAGGAGGGAGGGAGGGAAGGAAGGAAGGAAGGAAGGAAGGGGCGCTGAGACAGGTGGATCACAAGGTCAGGAGTTCAAGACCAGCCTGGCGAAGATGGTGAAACCCCATTTCTACTGAAAATACAAAAATTAGCCGGGCATGATGGCAGGTGCCTGTAATCCCAGCTACTCGGGAGGCTGAGGCTAAGGCAGAGAATTGCTTGAATCAGGGAGGTGGAGGTTGCAGTGAGTCGAGATCGTGCCACTGCACTCCAGCCTGGGCGACACAGTGAGGATCCGTCTCAAAAAAAAAAAAAAGGAAAGAAGAAGCATCTATGGGCAGGTGGAATTACAGAAAAAAAAATTCCCATGAACCGTAGAAAATCAAAGATTGGGGTTCCAGTAGTAAGAATAAGAGTACCCCAGGGAGATACTCTAACCTCATATGGATGCACAATGCCATTAGGGAGGCTGGATTCCCTTGCCTTTCTTGGCCCATAAGTGGAGGAATTGCCAGTGAGGATGTCAAAGTCCATCTTCCATTTTCTAGGCTCAACATAAGTCTTTCAAACTCTACTGCAGTACTAGGAAGAGAGGAAAGCCCAGTAAGAACTGAGATTGGATTTCCTTCTACTCCAGCAGAATTAAGGCTGAGATCACTTAAGTCTGTGGTAAATTTAATTTGATTTAAAGAATAGTGACATGTCTTGCACACCCAAATTTGTACTTGCAAATTTATACTTCCTAGTGGTGGATGCTATATAAAAAAGACACTGGTAGGTGAGATATATAAGATTAAAAACCAGTGAATGGCGTAGCTAATAACTGCTAAGGAAGTTTAGAGAAAGCAAAAGGAGCTAAAGTTAAAAGTGGCATGGAGGACTTGGGATGGAGCTAGAGTGTGAGTAAAATGAAGGATTTATAAAGGTGGGAGAAAGAATGGAGACAAGTCCGAAGGGAAAGGCAGTGTGAGTAGAAGCAGGAAAACGAGCATGCAAATGACAAGACACACAGAAGACTGGTCTAATTGGAGTGAACAGCTGATGATAAAGGTTATATGGGGTACCAAATTCCGAGTGTATTCAAGCTACTCTGAGGAGTTTGTGCTTCCATACTGTGTACAAAGCGAGGTTCTACGAGAGAACAAGTATTAGGAGATATATATTTTATATTTGTATGTTTACATATTTTAAAGGAATTGGCTTATGTGATTGTGAGGCTGGCAAGTCTGAAATCTGTAGGGAAGGCCAAAATGCCTTGCACAGTGGATGCTGCAACCCACAGGTGAAATTTCTTCTTCCTTAGGAAAAAAAAAAAAACAAAATAATTCAGTTTTGCTCTTAAGACCTTTCACCTGATTGGATGAGACCCACCAAAATTATTTAGGATAATCTACTTAAAGTCAACTGATTGTAGCTAATTAACCACATCTGCAAAATACGTACCTTTACAGCAACATCCAGCTTAGAGTATGATTTGAATAGCTGGGTATGTGTCAACTTGGCTAGGCCAAGGAACCGTGACACTTACCACATTCTGTAAGTCACTCCTCACGTATTTGAGAAGATGTCTTTGGATTTTCTTTATGTGGATCTCAGGAAAGGTAATTTCTTATGAAGTGGGCCAACCTGTCTCCTTTCCAAGAATAGATCTACTTTCTCTGCTCTTCCCTGTACATAAATGTTTATTCCCAAGGATGAATTTCTATTTTTCTTCATCCCTTTTTCCCTTACCATCTCCTGAAGTTACGCCAGTGTTATACTGTGGCTGATGTTAGTATGTTTTTGTTTTCTCCGTTTAAAATGCCTCTAATTATGCCTGTAGTGTCATTCTCCTAATTCAGCAAAGCCTCAGGTTGTCTGCCATATCCACAGTTACCCTCCAAGCCTGGCTCTATTGATGTAAGCTTCCATCCTTGTCTCTTGTAACCCTGGCCCCCTAGTTGGAACAGGGCTCAACATTTGACACCATGACAATCAATCTTCCGGCTAGACAGTGGCTTATGAGCTGACTCAATAAAACCTTTGCCCAAGGAAGATGTTAGTAATTAGCTAACGGATTGATTCCTTTTTTGGAGAGTATGAATATGATAAGGAGAGAAGGTTAGGCAGTTGGGAGTAAAAACAGTAGCTGAAAGATACACAAGAGAAAGCTAACCTCAGAAACCATTAGACAACAACCAGAAGAGGCAATGATTAAGCAGAAACTGTGTGAAGAGGAGCTCAGAGGGCTTAAAGAAGATAAGATAGTGGCTTAGTGTTGATAGGAGCAGTAGGCCCAGGGAATGATAGAAGCTGAGTAAATTTCCTCATGGAGCACCAGAGAAAGCAGGTGCAAATGAAGAGGAATGGATTATTGGCCAGGCCTTGGGGAAATTCAGGATAACCACCCAGAAATCCAGGAACAGACATACAAGCGACGGCATAGAAACTTAAGGGGAGCTGGGGAGTGAAAAGTTTGTTTAGGCTCCAGTGCAGCTCTAGCAACTGAATTATCTTCTCAGACACTCAGGAGAAGACTTTCATTACTTCCTTAGTTTAGTGTGATTTTCTCCTCCCCCACAGAGTCTTACACATAAAGTTATGGTGTGAAGGGCTCACTCATTTGTCAAGAATTGCATCCTCTCAGCAGTTTTCCCTTATCCATTCCCTACCCACTCCCAGCCAGGTTGTGTTAGCTGTCTCTTTTCTGTGGCTCTGTGGTACCTTGTACAGCCTTATGTCATACTATCTCATTGTAGGCTAATCGTAGGTTTGTTTGCCTATTTCTTGCATCTACACTCCCTCTACCTGACTTCCAGTACTACAAACTATATTTGGTCAGGAAGTATGTTTGTAATCTTCTCTATATCTCCAACATATACTATAGTCACTCCCACAAAGTAGCCAAACAATGAATGTTTGTTGAATTGAGCTATTAGAAAAAGCTTTTTTTTTTTTTTGTCCAGGCCACAAAATAAAAGCAGAATGTCAGAAAAAGCAGAATGGGCTAATAAGAAAGCTCAATATCTTATTCATAATAATGGTGTAGGAGCTGAGAACATAGTTAATTTGTACTTAAAATTCATGTCTCCATGACTTTACAAAAATTTTTCAAGCAGCCAACTGTGTCTGTTCAGCCTGACATCTGGTGCTACAATTCTCCAGATTTAAAGGTACTCTGGCCAGCTTTGTTCCTTTTAAGGAAAAGAGTCTGCTGCGTGCTTCCTGTAACCTCTAGTTTCTTATCTGAATTCAGATCCACACTCTTGGGCAGATGAGGCTTGAGGCTGACCCTCATGGAGATCCCCCGGGCTTCCAAATTTAGAGTCTAGGATCCAAATCTCAGCTCTACCACTTGCCATTTTTGTGATCTCAGGCAAGTTCTTTGCTTCTCTGAGCCTCAGTTTTCCAATTGGTAAAAGTGGGGATAATAACTCCTTCACTCAGTTGTACTGATAATTTAATGAAAAATATTTCTGAAAATACTCCACACAATGCTTTACACATAGTAAAAGCCAAATAAATTATGAATTTCCCTTCCTTTTTTTCTGGGAGGTAGAGAGGAGAAGGGAAGGAATAGATTGATGGCAGGGGATAAGGGCCCTAAAAATGACAGGAGCCCTGAAAACCAAAAGTTGTGGCAGCCTAGTTTTTACACGCCACTACTTTATAGTCTGATAAAGCACAGGTCATGATCACTAAAAGCCACACGGCACCTAAGATAGCTGCTGCAAGAAATTCCTTGATCAGAGCACAGAAGGACATTCGAACTCTGCGTGTTTGAAATGCACGAAGCAGATAGGGAAAGAGGCACCATTGGATGGCAAGAAGAAAAAATTTTGCCTACACCAAGCAAAAAAACCCCAAAAACCATAAAACAAGGAGAGGTTCAACACATGCTATGTCAGAGAGTTCTGGGAGTGTACAGAGGTGTCTGACTTTAACCCCCTCCAAATATCAACCCCAGAACTGAAAAAGGAGAAAGAACGGAAGGTCTTCATAATCAGTTGGAAAATCTTACACAATATTTATAGGAACTTTAAACACGTATGCCTTCTGAGGTCCCTAAAGAAAGCCAAATGACACCAGCTATTCAGGGACTCAAAACCCTAAATAATATTAGAGATGAGGGTCTGTGCTTTCTAGCTACTCTCAGAAGGGTTCTCTTAGTGAGTATTAAAGCTGTTCAAGTTAGCTCTTGATGTACTCTGAACAGTCTACTCAGCAGTCAGGAATTGAGGTATGGCAGGGAGGGAGTAGAATTCCATAACAGGATGAGCTTGTTAGCCAAATCTGACTGAAAATGTCACTTATCGCTGCCCAATGTATAAGGTGGAAAAAGTGGCTAAAAATTACAGCTCTTCACAATCAGTGTCTCCCACTCCCATGAAAGAACATTAAAAAAAAATGGAATAGACTACCCAATGTGTTGTTAAAGGCAAGTGACTTGAGACTTGCCCCTCAGAGAATTGTTGGAATAGGGCTTCACTTTTCTCTCTGTGTCAAAGAAACTTTGAGTGTCTTTTTAAATGTTTTGAAATAAAAATGGCAAGAACATAGGTTATCACCCACAAATTATATTTAATGGAGTTTTGAAAGAGTTAATTCAAAAATCCTGTGTATGAAGAGTAAATCAAGATGCCAGCCTGCAGGAAAGTTACCTCTACCAAATCTTATGAAATGACAGAAAAGATTAAAGGGGGTGAGGTTAATTGGTAACAGGACAGGGGACAAGAAAAATGCCGTAAGTGTATGAGAAATTTTCAGGAGATCGGATCAGACTTTAGAAAAACATACTAGAGCAACTGTGCCATACATTTGGCTCTAGATTGCTGAGGAGGTAGGAGAAATTTCAGGGATGCTACAAGCTCAGAGAGAACAGGTTCTATGAATAGGACATCCTAGGGTAATGGCCAGAGTGATTAACTGAAACACTGCATTTGGAGCAGCTGGACTGCTACTCACATTCCCTTCTTTTGCTTGTAATTGTCCACAGATTAAGTAGTGAGCCTGTGGATTCTGAGAGCCAACAGACAGAAGAGTAGCAGTGGACCCCAGGAGGCACAGGGAGGCTCCTCACTCTGAAAAGAAACACTCTCCCCAGCAATATGCCCTTCCCTTCACCAATAATCACAAGTTGACCCACGTCAAGCAGAAGGAGAGAGCTAACAGGGATTCTCATTTATAAAGTAAAAGAATAATCCAATACAAGAATAATACAAGTTTGCAGAGACACCAAACTCAGAAAAAATAATACCTAAGGAAAGAGAGTTTATAAATTTAAAAAAGATGAATACAAATTCTTTTTATAAATTTTATAATTTTAAGAAAATATAATTATTGTATGTAAAATATATACTTATAAATATCACAAATATAACAATTATCCTCAAAGAGGTTCATGATATTACCTCCATGAAAATGAAACAATGATCCCAGAAATTTAAAAACATGATTTTTGAAATAAACTCAGGGCATATGTATCACCAATAGAATCTCTTTGAAAGGATGACTATAGGATAAATTTTAACAAAATAAATGATGAATCCAAGAAAGATGAAGGTGAAGCATTCAAGAATCAGTGGAGAGAAAAGAGATGATTTGTCTAAATATGACATATATTTAAAATTAATAGCATAAAATTAAAATCTAGATTAGACGTTGGCAAATGTTTTCTGTAAAAGACCAGATAGTAAATATTTTCAGTTTTGTGTTCCATATAGACTCTGTTGCAACCATTCAGCTCTGCTGTTGTAGTGTGAAAACAGTCATAGATAATATGTAAATGAATGTGCGATAAGACTTTACAAAAGGAGGGGGCAGGTGAACCCCTGTTCTAGATGATTGCAACATAAAGATGGCAGGGACAAAGCATGATGGAGAGATAGGAAGTAAGTTCTAAAAGCTGTATGTTTTATAACTTTTATATAGCTGTGTGTATATGATAAACACATACACACACATATGGAACACCAGATGGCAGAAAAAAAGTCAAGCCATCAGTGATTCCAGTACATGACACATGGACAGAATTTCTTTAATAAAAAAATCTCAAATTTTGTAAACATCAACAGCAAATCTGGTTATATGTTATTTAGAAAAAGACACCTAAAAAGAAGGTTGGAAATAAAAACGTAGAAAGATACATCAGGCAAGTTCTAATAAGGATAACAAATATAGTAACAATGTTAGACAAAAAAGAATAATGCGAAAAGGGTTTGACAAGATAAAAAATGTTCATATTGGTGAAAAATAGAATTCTGTAAGAAGCTCTACTAATACTGAACCTTTATAAATCTAAGAATATAACATCAAATGTCATCTTTATAACCTATAAAGTGAAAATGATAGAAATATAAGTAGGAATGAAAAATACAGAGCCATTTTAGAAGACTTTAACACACATCTCAAATTGATAGATCAAGTAGGAAAAAAGTAAGGATAGAGAGGATTAGAATAACAAAGAAGCTTGATCGAATAAAGGACTTTGTATGAATAAACAGTGAATGCATAGTCTCCTCAAACGCACATGAAACATTAACTAGCTGCTAAAACGCAAAGAAAATGTTAAAATTCAAGATAAATCATTCAGGTTACATTTTTTATACTGAAATAAAATTTGTAATTAATAAGCAAATTGTTTATAAACTTGGAAATAAAAGCCACTCCTTTAACTTTAATACAAAAAAATTTAAAATGAAATTATAAATTATTTACAAATGATAATATGTTAAAATTATTGAACATTGTTATACAACCAGCATTATGCTAAGTGATCTACATGGATTATCTTTTTATTTTCACAGTAATCTTGGGAAGTTGATTCCATTATCATCTCATGTCACAGATGAGGAACTGAAGCACAAAGCTGTACTAAATAACCCGGCCAAGGGCACACAATCCATAAATGACAGTGTTGGGATATGAACCTAGATAGCATGATTCAGAGCTAGTGTATTTAACTGCAACAATAAGAATGACAGTGAAAACAATACAAATCAAAATCTACATATACTCAGAGAAAATGCAGCCAGGTATGCGTGTTTTAAAAATAAGAAAAGATTGGCTAGAAATAAATCATGTATAAAGCTTAAAAAGCTAGTGAAAAAAATACATAAAGTAGAAGCAAGGGTATTACTAAAGAAAAAAACATGAATAAAATGTTGGGGGTTGGGGTGGGATAAATTTGTATAAAACTAAGAGATGATTTTTTGAAAAGAACCAAAAATGTCAAAAGTCTGGAATGTCTCACCAAGGTTAAAAAAAGAGAGAGTTATCAGCATTAGAAATTAGAAGGGGATATAATTATAGGTATGAAATAGATTTTGAAAAGTTTGAGGTGAATACTGAATTTAAGCTAATTTTTACTTATTTATTTATTTGTTTCTTAAAAGTTTTAAGTTTAGGGGTACATGCGCAAGATATACACGTTTGTTACATAGGTAAATGTGTGTCATGGGGGTTTGTTGTACAGATTATTTCATCACCAAGGTATGAAGCCTAGTAGTTCATTACTTATTTTTTTTTGATCCTCTCCCTCCTCCCACCCTCTGCTCTCCCATAGGCCCCAGTGTGTTCTGTTCCCCTCTATGTGTCCATGTGTTCTCATCATTTAGCTCCCACTTATAAGTGAGAACTTGCAGTATTTGGTTTTCTGTTCCTGCGTTAGTTTGCTAAGGATAATGGCCTCCAGCTCCATCCATGTCCCAGCAAAGGACATGATCTCATTCTTTTTGTTGGTTACACAGTATTCCATGGTGTATATGTACCACATTTTCTTTACCCAGTCTATCATTGATGGGCATCTAGTTGATTCCAGGTGTTTGCTATTGTGAACAGTGCTCCAATGAACATACATGTGCATATGCTTTTATAATACAACAATTTGTTAATATATTCCTTTGGGTATATACCCAGGAATGAAATTGTTGGGCTGAATGTTATTTCTGTCTCTAAGTCTTTGAGGAATCACCACACTGTCTTCCACAATGGTTGAACTCATTTATACTCCCACCAACAGTGTAAAAGTGTTCCTTTTTCTCCACAACCTCACCAGCATCTGTTATTTTTTGACATTTTAATAACAACTGTTCTGACTAGTGTGAGATGGTATCTCATTGTGGTTTTGATTTGCATCTCTTATGATCAATGATGTTGAGCTTTTTTTATATGTTTGTTGGCTGCATGTATGTCTTCTTTTGAGAAGTGTCTGTTTGTTTATGTCCTTTGCCCACTTTTTAATGGGGTTGTTTTTTCTTGTAAGTTTGTTTAAGTTCCTTGTAGATGTTGGATATTAGATCTTTGTTAGATGCATAGAATGCAAAATTTTCTCCCATTCTGCCAGTTTTCTGTTTACTCTGTCGGTAGTTTCTTTTGCTGTGCAGAGGCTCTTTAGTTTAATTAGATCCCATTTGTCAATTTTTGCTTTTGTTGCAATTGCTTTTGGCATCTTGATCATGAAATCTTTGCCTATGCCTATGTCCTGATTGATATTGCCTAGGTTTTCTTCTAGGGTTTTTATAGTTTTAGGTTTTACATTGAAGTCTTTAATCCATCTTGAGTTGATTTTTGTATATGGTATAAGGAAGTGTCCACTTTCAGTTTTCTTCATATGGCTAGCCTGTTCTCTCAGCACCACATATTAAATAGGGAATGCTTTCCCCATTGCTTGTTTTTGTCAGGTTTGTCAAAGATCAGATAGTTGTAAGTGTGTGATCTTATTTCTGGGTGTTCTACTCTGTTCCACTGGTCTATATGTCTGTTCTTGTACTGGTACCATGCTGTTTTAGTTACTGTAGCCCTGTAGTATAGTTTGAAGTTGGGTAGCGTGATGCCCCTAGCTTTGTTCTTTTTGCCTAGTATTGCCTTAGCTCTTCAGGCTCTATTTTGGTTCCATATGAATTTTAAAATTGTGTTTTCTAGTTCTGTGAAGAAGTCGATGGTAGTTTAATGGGAGTAGCGTAGAATCTATAAATTGCTTTGGGCAGTATGGCCATTTTCACAATATTGATTCTTCCAATCCATGAGCATGGAATGTTTTTCCATTTGTTTCTGTCATCTCTGATTTCTTTGAGCAGTGATTTGTAGTTATCCTGAAGAGGTCCTTCACTTTCCTTGTTAGCTGTATTCCTAGGTTTTTTATTCTTTTGTAGCAATTGTGAATGGAAGTTCACTCATGGTTTGGCTCTTGGCTTGCCTGTTTTTGGTGTTTAGGAATGCTAGCGATATTTGCACATTGATTTTTGTGTCACTCTTTTTCCTTTCCTCCATTTTGTTGGGGATGTACTAATATCTGAGTATGGTTTATTCTTATTTAGATTTATCTGATTACTAATTATATGGAACATCTTTTCATGTGCTTATATTCATATTGATAGTCTCTTTTGTAAAATGCTTGCTCAAGTTTTTGCTCATTTTGTTTATTGATTTGCCTTTTTCTCATTGATTTGTAGACATTCTTTAGATATTGTAGATATGTTATTTGTTGGATATATATGAATATATATGTGTATATATACACATATATAAACACCTATATGTATATATAAAACATATATAATACATATATATGCATATATAAAACATGTATAATACATATATATGCATATATAGCAAATATCTTCTACTAAACTATGTCTTGCTGTTTCATCCTCTTAATGATGCCTTTCAATAAACATAACCTCAGAACTTGAATTAATCCATCTTTTATGTTTTATGTTTTTGGGGAATCTTATTTAAGAAATCACTGCCTACCCAATGTCATGAAATATTCCGTTATCTTCTAGAGCAGGGGTCAGAAATTTATGGCCCATGTGACCTGCCATTTGTTTTTGTAAATAAATTTTTGTTGGAAGACAGCCATTCTCATTCATTCATTTATGTATTGTCTATGGCTGCCTTTGGACTACAACAGCAGAGTTAAGTAGTTGCAACAAAGACTGTATGACCTACAAAGCTGAAAATATTTACTATCTGTCCCTTTACAGAAAAAATTTATTGACTTCTCTTCTTGGATATTACTGTTTTTCTTTCACATGAAGGTTTATAATTTAATCAGCATTAATTTTTGTAGATAGTGTAAATTAAGGTTAAAGTCTGTTTCATGTGAATTATCTAATTGCTCCAGCATCATTTATTGAAAAAAAATCTTATTATTACAAAATTGCAGTGGCATCATTGTTGTACATCAAGTATATATATGAGCCTATTTCTAGATGCTCCCTTTTGGTATATGTATCTATTATTATACTAATACCACACTGCATTAAATATTGTAGCTTTATGGTAAGTTATGCTATCTGATATGGTAAATCTTCCAACAATTTATTCTTCTTCATTTCTTGGCTGCTATAGGTCATTTGCATTTCCATATAACTTTTTGAAATCTCTAATACATTTCCACAAAAACTCTGTTAGGATCTTGATTGGGATTGCATTGAATCAATAAAGTAACTTTTGAAGAATAGATTTTAAATTATAAAATTAATTTATGATATGAAGTCTCCAAATCCATGAACATGGTATATCTATTCATCTAGTTAGATCTTATGTAATTTTTCTTTGAAATGTTTTGCCATTTTCACTTTAGTGACCTTACATGCCTTTTATAAAATTTATTCCCAGATATTTGAGGTTTTCCAATGATATTGTTAATAGTATTGTTTAAAATTTTTTATTTACCAATTGTTTTTGCAAACACATACAAATACAATAGATTTTTATGTATTGATTTTGTATTCAGTGACTTATCTAAATTCATTAATTCTAATTGTGTATATATTATTTTGGGTTTTTCTATATTTACAATCATGTCATCTGAAATGACACTTTTACTTCCTTCTTTCCAACCTCACAGCTCTTCTTTCATGCCTTGTGGCACTGACTAGGACCTGCAGTGCAATGATTAATGCAAGTAATGAAAATAAATATATTTGAGTGGTTTCTGAATTCAGGAAGAAAGCATTCCATATTTCACCACTAAATATGTTAGCAGCAGGCCTTTTGTACATAAACTTTATCATATTAAAAAGTTCGCTTATATTTCAAATTTGCTGAGAACTTTTATTATGAACTAGTGGTTAATTGGAGGCCTTTTTGCATCTATTGAGGTGATCAGTGATTTTTACTTTCATTATTATTTTATTATTTACATAAAAAAGCAAATATAATTTAGTGAAGTAAGTTATATTGATTAACTTTTTAAACCAATTTTTTATTCCTAGAATAAACCAAATTGGTTATGATATGTTACCCTTTTTACATATTCTTTGGATTTGATTATTTAATACTTTGTTCTAATTTTTGTCCCTATGTTCGTAAGAATTATTAGCTTGTAACTTTCTTGTATTATAATATCTTTGTCATATTTTTGTGTTAGGGTTGTTCTAGCCTCAAAAAAATGAATTAGGAGGAAGCGTTTTTTCTTTCTTTCCTAAAAGAGGTTATGTAGGATTGATATATTTTTCTTAAATGTTTTGGAGAATTCACCACTAAATATATCCAAGCTCAAATTTTCTTTGAGGGTAAGTTTTAAATTGTAGATAGAATATATTTAACAATGATTTTTATTTCTTTTAATTTTTCTTTTATCAGTTTAGATGACGTGATTTTATATAAATTATTCATTTTATATAGATTGTCAAATGTATTTATATAAAATTATTCAAAATATTTCTCATTTATCTTTTTAGTTTTGTAGGATCTGTAGGGATATTGCCCTTTCATTCTGATATTAGTAATTTATACTTTTGCTCTTGATTGGTCTTGCTAAGAGTTTATCAAATCTATTGATATTCTTTTTTAAAAAAAAGCTTTGGCTTTGTTGATTTTTCTCAATTTTATGTCAGCTATTTCATCAATTATTGTTTTCATTTTTATTAATTTCCCTCTATTTTCTGTTCTTTTTCTAACTTCTTGAGATGGTAACTTAGAAATTAATTTTTGATTTTTTTTCTTTTCTGATATAGGCATGTAAAGTCAACTTTCTTCTAATCATTGTGAATTAAAAAAATCCAATCAGAGAGAACCCACACAGTAATTTTAACCAAAAAAAAAAATATAATAATTATTAGGCCAGGCGCAGTGGCTCATGCCTGTAATCCTAGCACTTTGAGAGGTCAAGGCGGGTGGATCACTTGAGGTCAGGAGTTCGAGACCAGCCTGACCAACATGGCAAAACCTCATCTCTACTAAAAATACAAAAATTAGCCAGGCGCAGTAGCATGTGCCTGTAGTCCCGCTATTCGGGAAGCTGAGGCATGGGAATCACTTGAACCTGGGAAGGGGAGGTTGCAGTGAGCTAAGCTAATGCCATTGCACTCCAGCCTGGGCAATAGAGTGAGAGACTGTCTCAAAAAAAAAAAATTATTAACTGTACCAGGTCATTGAAGTAATGAGAGACTGGCTAGCAAGAAGAGGATCCCAAAGGATATAGGAATAGTAGATGTAGGTTACAGCCTCTTCCCTTGGAGCTGAGATAGCCGACCCAAGGAATATGCCACCCAGGCCTAAGATCAACACCCTGTTGTAGAGGGCACTGCTGTGGCTCACTGGATGGCAGAGAAGTTGCCATGGTGCTGTACTGACGAAATGTTCTGGAAATCCACCTTCTGGGGTGCCAGTGAAAGGCATTCATGGGGAGATGTCTCAGTGGAGGCATTCTGCTACACAACTGCCTGCTGGTTGCTGGGTGTGGCTGGCCACTGTGAACTGCAGAAACTTGGTACTAGGGAAAACTATGCATCCTGGAGAAGCAAGCACACGAGAACCAGGAAGCAAAAAATGTTTTCCTCCTGCAGTATATTTCTAGTGCCCTGTAATGACAAAGTTCCAGCTGGCAAGAACAAATATTTAAAGGGCCAAAACCCATTTTCACACAACAGGCAAATGAGGAATTGGAGCAGAGAGGCAATAATTCAGTAACCAGCACACACTGCTTTAGCTACACCACATAAATTTTGATGAGTCGCATTTTCATTTTCATTATCTTGAGTACTGGTTTATTTAGAAAAGCTTTGTTTTATTTCCAGACGTTTTCAGATCTTCTAGTCATGTTTCTATTAGTTGGTTTTCAGGCTAATTCCACCATGGTCTGAGAACATATCCTATGTGATTTCAATACTTTTGAAGCTTGTTCAGGCTTGTTTTATGCGTAGCATATAGCCTATTTTGACAAACATTTTATATGTGCTTGAAAAGAACTGTATTTTACAGTGATTAGGTGTAGTGTCATATCGATATATCAAGTAGGTCAAATTGGTTAATCATTTTGTTCAAATATTCTATATAATTTCTAATTTTCGTTATCTAATTATCCTCTTGCATCTAACACACCAGAGATAGGTATAACACTGATTAAGATTTTGTCTGTTTTTCCTTTACTTCTACTAATGTTTGCTTATATTACTTGATACTAGGTTACTATGGACATAAAAATTTAGGATTGTTGTGTTTTCCTGTTGAATTGATCCCTCGATCTTTATAAAATGCCATCCTTTATCTCTAGTACACTTCTGGCCTTAAAGTTTACTTTGTCTGATATTAATATAACCACAAACTTTCTTTAGGTTGCTGTTTGCATGATAATATCTTTACCATTCTTTTGGTTTCACTCAGTCTCTGTACTTACATTTAAAGAATAACAACACACGTGGCTGTTTTTTTTGTTTTTGTTTTTTGAGACGGAGTTTTGGTTTGTTGCCCAGGCTGGAGTGCAGTGGTACGATCATGGCTCACTGCAACCTCTGCCTCCCAAGTTCAAGCGATTCTCCTGTCTCAGCCTCCCGAGTAGCTGGGATTACAGTCATTTGCCACCACGTCCGGCTAATTTTGTATTTTTAGTAGAGACAGGGTTTCTCTATGTTGGTCAGGCTGGTCTCGAACTGCAGACCTTAGGTGATCCACCTGCCTTGGCCTCCCAAAGTTCTGGGATTACAGGCGTGAGCCACCGTGCCTGGCCACGGGTTGTTTTTTTAAAATACAGTCTGAAAATCTTTGCCTTTTCACTGGTGTGCTTAGTCCGTTCGTACTTCATGTAATTACTTATGTAATTGACTTTACGTTTGCCATTTTGCTACTGTTTTTTAATTATTTCTCTCATCTGTTCTTTTTCCTTTCCTAATTTTCTTGGGGTTAATTATATTTTTATTTGATGTTTCTTTCTTTATTCGTTGTTCTTTAATTCAGGTTTATTGAGGTACAACTTCCATACAGTAAAGTTCACCATTCTTACTAGATAGTTCTATGAGTTTTGAGAAATGCATAGTTATGTAACTACCACCGCAATCAAGGTATAGAGCAGTTCCATCATTCCCCCAAATTTGTTTGTGCTCTTTTGAAATCAGCCCTTCCCCATATCCTCAGATCCTGACAACTACTGACCTCTTTTCTATCCCTCTAGTTTTACCTTTATAAAATATCATATAAGTGGAACGATATAATATGAAGCATTTTGTGTTTGGCTTCTTTTATGTAGAATTATACATCTCAGTTCATTTATGTTATTGTTTCTGCCATTTGTTTTTTAGTAATGAGTAGTGTATCACTGCATGGATATACCAATTTGTTTATCCATTCACCAGGTGAAAGACATTTTTGGGGTTATTTCCACTTTTTGGCAACTATGAATAATACATTTGGCTTGTTACCAGTCTTTGGTGACTTTGGAAAAAGTTGCTATAAACATTCCCATATAGGTTTTAATGTGAACCCATTTTCCTTTTTCTTGTGTAAATACCTAGGAGTTGAGTTGCTGTGCCATGTAAGTATACATTTAAATTAAGAAACTGAAAACTCATTTCCAAAATAGTCACACCGTTTTTGTTCCCAGCAATAATGAATAAGGATTCCAGTTTCTGCCACATCTTCATCAGCCTTTGGTATTGTCAAGTTTTTTGTTTGCCATTCTAATAGGTGTGTGGTGGAATTTCATTGTGGTTTTAATTTGTATTTCCCCAAGCACTACTAATGTAGAACACCTTTTTATGTCCCTATATGTCATCCACATGCCTTATTTTCATACAGTATCTGCTCAAATCTTTCACAAAGTTTTTTCCCTGGGTTGTTTGATTTCTTCATATTGAGTTTTTAGAATGTTCTATGTATTGGAATAGGAGACCTTTAAATGATAAGAGTTTTTCAGATATTTTTCTCTCAGTCTGTTGCTTGTCTTTAATTTTCTTACATGGTCTTTTGAAGAGCTGAAGTTTAAAAGTTTTCAAATATTTTGATGGACAAGTATTTATCAATTTTTGCTTTTATGGTTCACAGTCCACAAAAATTATTGACTAAGTAATCTCTGAGACATGTGTGACCTAATGTCACAAAGACTTTATCCTACATTATACTGCAGTAGTTTTATAGATTCAATATTTCATTTATATTTGTTATCCATTTTGACTTAATTTTTTGTGTATGTTCTGAGGCATGTGTTGAGATTTTGTTTTCTTTTTCCAACAGATGTCCTTTTCCACACTATGTTTTAGAAAGATAATCAATCTTTTCTCTATGGAATTGCCTTTGCAATTCTGTTAAAAATCAGCTGGTTATATGTACAAGGGTCTGTATTTGGACTGTTTGGTTCCACTGATCTTTATGTCTGTCCTTTCACCAATATCACCCTCTGTCTTGGTTACTTGATTATAGTAAATCTTGAAATCTTGTAGTAAGTCCTCCAATTTTGTTCTTCTTTTCAGTTTTTTGTGTACTAGCTCTTTCACTTTTCCTTAAAAATTTTCTGCTTTCTTGAGATAAAAGCTCAGATCATTGATTTGAGAACTTTCTGATTTCCTTTTCTTTCTTTTTTTTTTTTTAACAGGGTCTCACTGTGGAGTGTAGTGGTACCAGCATGGAGTGTAGTGGTACCATAGCTTACTGTAACCTTGAACTCCTGGATGGGAGCAATCCTCCTGCCTCAGCCTCCCTGAGTTGCTGAAACTACAGGAATGTGCTACCAGGCCCAGCTTTTTTTTTTATTTTTTATTTTTTTGTAGAGACAGGGTCTCCTCCTCTTGCCCAGGCTGGTCTCGAACTCCTGGCCTCAAGTGATTTTTCTGCCTTGGCCTCCTAAAGTGATGGGATTACAGGTATAAGCTACCATGCCTTTCTATAGTTTTTAAATATAAGCATTAATGCTAAAACTTTCACTATGAGGGCAGCTTTATCTGCATCCCAATAATTTTGATATGATGTTTTTTCATGTTGATTCAATTGCAACTATTTTCCAATTTTCTTTGTAAGTTCTTCTGTGACCCATTAATTATTTAGAAGAGATTTTACAAAAATTTCCAAATAGGATTTTTTTCAGAAATCTTTATTTGTACTTTAATTCTGTTATACTTCATATGATTTTTAATTCTTTTAAATGTATTGTTGTTTGTTTTAAGGCCCAGAATATCGTCTATCTTGGTGAAGGTTTCATATTTTTGGAAAAGAATATTCTCTTGTGTGGGTGGCCTATTATATGAATATCAGTTGGGTCAAGGTGGTTGATGGTATTGTTCAGGCTTTTTAATCCTTAACTGATTTTCATTCCTACTGCTTTATTGATTACAGTGAGAAAAGTGTTGATTCAAAAGACCTTTTGATATGATACCACAGTTCTTGGGTGCTCTGAGTCACCAACCATAATTTTGGACTTATCTATACCTTTTATTCTGTCAGATTTTACTTCCTATATTCTGCAAATCTTTTGTTAGATGTGTGATTATTATGCATTTTTTTGTATATTCTTGGTGAATTGGTTGCTTGTCATTATGTAATTTCTCTCTTTTTTTTTTGAGACAGAGTCTCACTCTGTCGCCCAGGCTGGAGTGCAGTGGTGCAGTCTTGGCTTACTGCAACCTCCACTGCCTGGGTTTAAGCGATTCTCCTGCCTCAGCCTCCCAAGTAGCTGGGACTACAGGTGTGCACCACCATGCCTGGCTAATTTTGTATTTTTAGTAGAGAGGGGGTTTCTTTTCTTTCTTTCTTTTTTTTTTAGTACTTTAAGTTCTAGGGTACATGTGCACTATGTGCAGGTTTCTTACATATGTATACATGTGCCGTGTTGGTTTGCTGCACTCACTAACTCGTTGTTTATTTTAGGTATTTTTCCTAATGCTATCCGTCCCCCATCCCCCCACCCAATGACAGGCCCCGGTGTGTGATATTCCCTGCCCTGTGTCCAAGTGTTCTCATTGTTCAATTCCCACCTATGAGTGAGAACACGCAGTGTTTAGTTCTGTCCTTGTGATACTTTGCTCAGAATGATGGTTTCCAGCTTCATCCATGTCACTACAAAGGACATGAACTCATCCTTTTTTATGGTTGCATAGTATTCCATGGTGTATATGTGCCATATTTTCTTAATCCTGTCTATCATTGATGGACATTTGGGTTGGTTCCAAGTCTTTGCTATTGTGAATAGTGCTGCAATAAACATACGTGTGCATATGTCTTTATAGCAGCATGATTTATAATCCTTTAGGTATATACCCAGTAATGGATGGCTGGGTCAGATGGTATTTCTAGTTCTAGATCCTTGAGGAATCGCCACACTGTGTCTTCCATAATGGTTGAACTAGTTTACAGTCCCACCAACAGTGTAAAAGTGTCCCTATTTCTCCACATCCTCTCCAGCACCTGTTGTTTCCTGACTTTTTAATGATTGCCATTCTAACTGGTGTGAGATGGTATCTCATTGTGGTTTTGATTTGCATTTCTCTGATGGCCAGTGATGATGAGGATTTTTTCATGTGTCTGTTCACTGCATAAATGTCTTCTTTTGAAAAGTGTCTGTTCATGTCCTTTGCCCAGTTTTTGATGGGGTTGTTTGATTTTCTTCCTGTAAATTTGTTTAAGTTCTTTATGGATTCTGGATATTAGCCCTTTGTCAGATGAATAGATTGCAAAAATTTTCTCCCATTCTGTAGGTTGCCTGTTCACTCCGATGGTAGTTTCTTTTGCTGTGCAGAAGCTCTTTAGTTTAATTAGATCCCATTTGTCTATTTTGGATTTTCTTGCCATTGCTTTTGGTGTTTTAGTCATGAAGTCCTTGCCCATGCCTATGTCCTGAATGGTATTGCCTAGGTTTTCTTCTAGGGATTGTATGGTTTTAAGTCTAACATTTAAGTCTTTAATCCATCTTGAATTAATTTTCGTATAACGTGTAAGGAAGGGATCCAGTTTCAGCTTTCTGCATATGGCTAGCCAGTTTTCCTAATACCATTTATTAAATAGGGAATCGTTTCCCCATTTCTTGTTTTTGTCAGGTTTGTCAAAGTTCAGATGGTTGTAGATGTGTGGTGTTATTTCTGAGGGCTCTGTTCTGTTTCATTGATCTATATCTCTGTTTTGGTACCAGTACCATGCTGTTTTGGTTACTGTAGGGTTGTAGTATAGTTTGAAGTCAGGTAGCGTGATGCCTCCAGCTTTGTTTTTTTTGCTTAGGATTGTCTTGGCAATGTGGGCTCTTTTTTGGTTCCATATGAACTTTAAAGTAGTTTTTTCCAATTCTATGAAGAAAGTCATTGGTAGCTTGATGGGGATGGCATTGAATCTATAAATTACCTTAAACAGTATGGCCATTTTCACGATATTGATTCCTCCTGTCTGTGAGCATGAAATGTTCTTCCATTTGTTTCCTCTTTTATTTCATTGAGCAGTGGTTTGTAGTTCTCCTTGAAGAGGTCCTTCACATCCCTTGTAAGTTGGATTTGTAGGTATTTTATTCTCTTTGTAGCAATTGTGAATGGGAGTTCACTCATGATTTGGCGCTCTGTTTGTCTGTTATTGGTGTATAGGAATGCTTGTGATTTTTGCACAATGATTTTGTATCCTGAGACTTTGCTGAAATTGCTTATCAGCTTAAGGAGATTTTGGGCTGAGATGATGGGATTTTCTAAATATACAATCATGTCATCTGCAAACAGGGACAATTTGACTTCCTCTTTTCCTAATTGAATACCCTTTATTTCTTTCTCTTGCCTGGTTGCCCTGGCCAAAACTTCCAACACTATGTTGAGTAAGAGTGGTAAGAGAGGGCATCCCTATCTTGTGCCAGTTTTCAAAGGGAATGCTTCCAGTTTTTGCCTATTCAGTATGATATTGGCTGTGGGTTTGTCATAAATAGCTCTTATTATTTTGAGATACGTCCCATCAATACCTAATTTATTGAGCGTTTTTAGCATGAAGGGCTGTTAAATTCTGTTGAAGGCCTTTTCTGCATCTATTGAGATAATCATGTGGTTTTTGTCTTTGGTTCTGTTTATGTGATGGATTACTTTTATTGATTTCTGTATGTTGAACCAGCCTTGCATCCCAGGGATGAAGCCAACTTGATCTCAGTGGATAAGCTTTTTGATGTGCTGCTGGATTCGGTTTGCCAGTATTTTATTGAGGATTTTGGCATCAATGCTCATCAGAGATATTGGTCTAAAATTCTCTTTTTTTGTTATGTCTCTGCCAGGCTTTGGTATCAGGATGATGTTGGCCTCATAAAATGAGTTAGGGAGGATTCCCCCTTTTTCTATTGATTGGAATATATTCAGAAGGAATGGTACCAGCTCCTTTTTGTACCTCTGGTAGAATTTGGCTGTGAATCCATCTGGTCCTAGAATTTTTTTGGTTGGTAGGCTATTAATGATTGCCTCAATTTCAGAGCCTGTTATTGGTCTATTCAGATATTCAACTTCTTCCTTGTTTAGTCTTGGGAGGGTGTGTGTGTCAAGGAATTTATCCATTTCTTCTAGATTTTCTAGTTTATTTGCAGAGGTGTTTATAGTATTCTCTGATGGTAGTTTGTATTCCTGTCGGATCCGTGGTGATATCCCCTTTGTCATTTCTTATTGCGTCTATTTGATTCTTCTCTCTTTTCTTCTTTATGAGTCTTGCTAGCGGTCTATCAATTTTGTTGATCTTCTCAAAAAACCAGCTCCTGGATTCATTGATTTTTTGAAGGGTTTTTTTGTGTCTCTATTTCCTTCAGTTCTGCTCTGATCTTAGTTATTTCTTGCCTTCTGCTAGCTTTTGAATGTGTTTGCTCTTGCTTCTCTAGTTCTTTTAATTGTGATGTTAGGGTGTCGATTTTAGATCTTTCCTGCTTTCTTTTGTGGGCATTTAGTGCTATAAATTTCCCTCTACACACTGCTTAAATGTGTCCCAGAGATTCTGGTACATTATGCCTTTGTTCTCATTGGTTTCAAAGAACATCTTTATTTCTGCCTTCATTTTGTTATTTGCCCGGTGGTCATTCAGGAGCAGGTTGTTCAGTTTCCATGGAGTTGTGCGGTTCTGAATGAGTTTCTTTTCTTTTTTTTTTTTTTTTCTTTCTTTTTTTTTTTTTTTGAGACGGAGTCTCACTCTGTCTCCCAGGCTGGAGTACAGTGGTGCGATGTCGGCTCACTGCAAGCTCTGCCTCCCAGGTTTTACACCATTCTCCTGCCTCAGCCTCTCAAGTAGCTGGGACTACAGGCGTGCACCACCTACACCTGGCTAATTTTTTTTGTATTTTTAGTAGAGATGGGGTTTCACCGTGTTAGCCAGGATGGTCTCAAACTCCTGACCTTGTGATCCGCCCACCTCGGCCTCCCAAAGTGCTGGGATTACAGGCGTGAGCCACCGCACCCGGCCCTGAGTGAGTTTCTTAATCCTGCGTTCTAATTTGATTGCACTGTGGTCTGAGAGACAGTTTGTTGTGATTTCTGTTCTTTTACATTTGCTGAGGAGTGCTTTACTTCCAACTATGTGGTCAATTTTGGGATAATTGTGATGTGGTGCTGAGAAGAATGTATATTCTGTTGATTTGAGGTGGAGAGTTCTGTAGATGCCTATTAGGTCTGCTTGGTGCAGAGCTGAGTTTAAGTCCTGGATATCCTTGTTAACCTTCTGTCTCATTGATCTGCCTAATATTGACAGTGGGGTGTTACAATCTCCCATTATTATTCTGTGGGAGTCTAAGTCTCTTTATAGGTCTCTCAGGACTTGCTTTATGAATCTGGGTGCTCCTGTATTGGGTGCATATATATTTAGGATAGTTAGCTCTTCTTGTTGAATTGATCCCTTTACCATTATGTAATGGCCTTCTTTGTCTCTTTTGTTCTTTGTTGGTTTAAAGTCTGTTTTATCAGAGACCAAGATTGCAACCCCTGCTTTTTTCTTGCTTTGCGTTTGCTTGATAGATCTTCCTCCATCCCTTTATTTTGACACTATGTGTGTCTCTGCACGTGAGATGGGTCTTCTGAATACAGCACACTGATGGGTCTTGACTCTATCCAATTTGCCAATGTGTGTCTTTTAATTGGGGGCATTTAGCCTATTTACATTTAAGGTTAATATTGTTATGTGTGAATTTGATCCTGTCATTATGATGTTAGTTGCTTATTTTGCCCATTTCTTGATGCAGTTTCTTCCTAGCATTGATGGTCTTTACAATTTGGCACGTTTATGCAGTGGCTAGTACCAGTTGTTCCTTTCCATGTTTAGTGCTTCCTTCAGGAGCTCTTGTAAGGCAGGCCTGGTGGTGATAAAATCTCTCAACATTTGCTTGTCTGTAAAGGATTTTATTTCTCCTTCACTTATGAAGCTTAGTTTGGCTGGATATGAAATTCTGGATTGAAAATTCTTTTCTTTAAGACTGTTGAATATTGGTCCCCACTCTCTTCTGGTTTGTAGAGTTTCTGCTGAGAGATGCGCTGTTAGTCTGATGGGCTTCCCTTTGTGGGTAACATGACCTTTCTCTCTGGCTGCCCTTAACATTTTTCCCTTCATTTCAACCTTGGTGAATCTGACAATTATGTGTCTTGGGGTTGCTCTTCTCGAGGAGTATCTTTTTGGTGGTCTCTGTATTTCCTGAATTTGAATGTTGACCCACCTTACTAGTTTGGGGAAGTTCTCCTGGATAATATCCTGAAGAGTATTTTCGAGCTTGGTTCCATTCTCCCCGTCACTTTCAGGTACACCAATCAAAAGTAGATTTGGTCTTTTCACATAGTCCCATATTTCTTGGAGGCTTTGTTCGTTTCTTTTTACTCTTTTTTCTCTAAACTTCTCTTCTCGCTTCATTTCATTAATTTCATCTTGAATCACTGATACCCTTTCTTCCACTTAATGGAATCGGCTACTGAAGCTTGTGCATACGTCACGTAGTTCTCGTGCCGTGCTTTTCCTCTCAAGATGGGGTTTCATCATGTTGGTCAGGCTGGTCTCAAACTCTTGACCTCAGGTGATCCACCCACCTTGGCTTCCCAAAATGCTGGCATTACAGGCATGAGTCACCATGCCTGGCTAATTTTCCTGTTTATCCCAGGAGATGTTCCTATATTGAAGTCATATTTTCTGATATTAATATTGCCACACCAGTTTTCTTATGATTAGTGTTTGTATGGCATATGACTTTTTACCCTTTTATTTTGAACTATTTTTGTTTTATCATTTAAAGTAAGTTTCTTGTAGACAGGATGTAGTCAAGTCTCTTTTTAATTATTAAAATTTAGAAAAAATTCATATAAAAGTCAACATTTAAAACATTTTAAAAATGTACAATTTAGGCCGGACACGGTGGCTCACGCCTGTAATCCCAGCACTTTGGGAGGCTGAGGCGGGCAGATCACGAGGTCAGGAGATCGAGACCATCCCAGCTACATGGTGAAACCCTGTCTCTACTAAAAACTACAAAAACAAAATTAGGTGGGCGTGGTGGTGGGCACCTGTAGTTGCAGCTACTCGGGAGGCTGCGGCAGGGGAATGGCCGGAACCGGGGAGGCAGAGCTTGCAGTGAGCTGAGATCGCGCCACTGCAGTCCAGCCTGGGTGACAGAGCAACATTCCATCTCAAAAAAAAAAAAGTACAATTTAGTGGTTTTTAGACTATTCACAGTGTTGTACAGCTGTCATCTCTGTTTAATACCAGAACATTTCCATCGCCCCAAGAAGAAACTTGTACCTGTTGGTAGTTAATTCCAATTCTCCCCTTGCTCCAACCCCTGGCAATCACTAATTTACTTTATTTCTCTATGGATTTTCATATTATGGATATTTCATATAAATGCAATGTACAACATGTGGCCTATTGTGTCTGTCTTCTTTCAGCATGTTTTGAGAGTTCATCTATGTTGTAGCATGTATCATTCTTTTGCTTCTTATGGTTGAACAAGATTTCATTGTATGGATATATTACATAAATTATCCAGTTCATCAGTTGATAGGCACTTGGGTTGTTTTCACTTTCTGGCTATTTTGAATAATGCTGCTACAAACATTCATGTACAGCTTTTTGTGTGAACATATGTTTTTCCCTTCTCTTGGGCATATACATAGGAGTAGAACAGCTGAGTCATGTGGTAACTCTATTTTTAACTTTTTGAGGAACTGCCAAACTGTTTCTCATAGTGGCTGCACCATTTTGTTTTCCCAATAGATTTGACTTAAAAAAATGTATAACATACTCTTTTATTTAGTTGTGTTTACATCATTTACATTAAATGAAATTATTGATATTGTCAGATTTAAATCTATCATCTTGCTAGTTGTCTGCTATTTATGTAATTTGTCCTTTATTCTCTTTCTGTCTTTTTCTGTCTGCTCTTGAATTGGTGGGGGTTCTTTACTTTTTGTTGTTGTTGTTGTTGTTGTTGTTGTTGTTGAGACAGAGTCTCACTCTGTCACCCAAACTGGAGGCTGGAGTGCAGTGGTGCTATCTCAACTCAGTGCAACCTCCGCCTCCTGAGTTCAAGCAATTCTTCTGCCGCAGCCTCCTGAGTAACTGGGACTACAGGCATGTGCCACCACACCCGGCTAATTTTTGCATTTTTAAGTAGGCATGGGGTTTCACCATACTGGCCAGGCTGGTCTTGAACTCCTGACCTTGTGATCTGCCTGCCTTGGCCTCCAAAAGTACTGGGGTTGCAGTACCACACCCGGCCGAATTGTGTATTTTTTTTTAACTCAATATTATCTCTACTATTGGTTTACTTATACTTCTTTTTAACTTTTTAGTGTTTGACATAGAATTTATAATGCATGTCTCAATTAATCACAGTTTACCTTCAAATAACATTATGTCACTCACATGTAATGTTAGAACTTTACAACAGTACACTCCAATTCCTCCCTCCAATCTGTTGTTCTATCATTTTCTTATATTTCACCTTTACACATGTTGTAAACCCAAAGTAGTCTTTCTATTATTTGCTTTAAATAGTTGGCTATCTTTTAGAGCAATTAAAATAAGGAAAAAAAGTCTTTTATCTTTGTCATTTCTTTGTGTAGATTTAAATTTCTGTCTAGCTCTGATTCTTTCTGTAGAAATTTCTGTAATACTTCTGTTTATTTTTGTCTGAAAGTCTTTATTTCTTCTTTATGTATGAAAGATAGTTCTGCAACATATAAAATTCTGGTTTGACAATTTTTTCAGCACTTTAAATATTTCTTTCCATTCTTTTCTAGCTTGCATAATTCCTGATGAATAGTCTACTCTAATTCTTATATTTGTTGCTCTATATGTAAAATGTCTTTTTACGTCTGGTTGTCTCTAAGATTATCCCTTTATCGTTCACTTTTAGCACTTTGAATATGATGTATCCAGGTGGTTTTATTTTTGTTGCTCTTATTTATCCTGCTTATGGTTCTCTGACCTTCTCAGATCTGTGGCTTCATGTCTTACATTATTTTGGAAAAATGTTAACCATCTTCAACCAATGTTAACTCTCCAAATATTTATTTGGTTTCTTTCTTTTCTCTGTCATTTCCACCCCCAACCACACCCCCAACCCTATGTAGGATTACCATTCTACATAGGGTAGACCGTTTGATATGATACCACAGCTCTTGGGTGCTCTGAGCCGTTTTTATTTACCCACCTTTTTTCTTTTTGTCCTTCAATTTGGATAATTTCTATTGACCTACATTCAATTTCACTGACTTTCCTTGATGTTTTGAGTGCATTGAAAGTAATCTTTATCTGTTACCATGTTTTATTTCTAGTATTTCCATTAATTTCTTATAATTTCCATTTCTCTGCTGAAATGCTGTCTTTTTGTGCATGTTGTTAATTTTTTCCCACTAGAACCATATTAATTGTAGTTATTTTAAGTTACTTGTCAGATAATTGTAATGTCTACATTATCTCTTGAATCTTGTTCTTTTGGTTGCATTGTTTTTTGACAGTGAGTTCATTTTTTCTTGCTTTTATATGTCTCTTTCTCTCTTTTTTAATGAAATGCTTCATGAATTTGTCTGTCATCCTTGCACAGGAGCCATGCTAATCTTCTCTGTATCATTCCAATTTTAGTGTATGTACTGCCAAAGTGAGCACTTTCCTAATGTTCTGTTAATTGCTAGAGAGTGTGTAGAACAGTAAGATTCAGGTAAGTAGTATTTATGCCTGAAAATGGGAAGGCATGTGTTTTTTTTCTCCTACCATTATTGTGTATGTGGGAGAAGGTTGTGTCAAACTTGTCAGGAGTGGAGCTGGTTTTATGTTTTGCTGTTGCTGGGTTTGTCTTCAGTGTACCACCGGCTTCATTCCTCTGCTATTACTTTAACTTTAGGGTGAGGATTAGTTTGCTGGATAGTTTTTCTTGAAGTTCCTAATCCCACCCTCAGGTTTTTGCCTTCCCTGTGTTCCTGAGTTTCAGAATAGGTCACTCTCCAAGGTATCTTACTTGCCAACAGCAAACTGTTGGTGTTTGATTTTCCTGCTGATGAGGCCAGGGGAATTCCCTGTTGTCTTAGTTTAGCCTCATTCTTCAGCAGATCCTACGTCCCTATGTCTAAGGATGGTGCTTTTTTAATCCTTTCACTCCAGTACTAGCAAAAAATTTCTAATGGTCTAGATCCAGAATGGTTTTGTGGCTCCTCCCCCAACGGTTGGAAGTTTTTTCATCCCCAGCTTCCAACTCACTTGTGGCCTAGGGATGACATGGTTTGCTATCCACCCCTCCAAACTCCATACCCCAGCTGGTTAGGTCTTTTGTTCTTAGTGGACAAAGGGCCAAGCATAGCATGATCTCTTTCCCACAACTTGGTTACTACCATTTTCTAAGGCTCATCTTCATTGGATGCTTCTTCTGGTCTCTTGCTCTCTCCCAAATCTTTCTAACGAACACCTCATGAGCCCTAGGGAGAAGAGCCTATGAATGGGTGCAAATTCGTGTCATGTACATGGCTCCAAAGGATTTTATACTCTTATTTTAGCTCACATCAGCCTTTAGCAATTTGTTTAAAATTTTTGGCTGAATTAATCTTATATACTTTTTAGTGGCCCCATCTTCCTGGTTCTGCCTAGGTGAGTCAGCCTCTTGCCCTTTGTGCTATTATTGTTATATATTTTGTTTGTCTATATTTTTTTAACCCACACGACTTTATTGTCCTTATTTTTTTAAATGCTCAACATTCCCTTATATTACCAATAGATTTAACTTTTCTGAACTGTGCCTTTTCTAAATTCCTTCATGTACTACTGTGCTTCCATTCATTCTTGTTTAGCTTTAAAAAAATTGTATCTTTTTTTCTTATAGTGTAGTTCTGCTTGCAATAAATTGCCTTCATTTTTCAAAGAGGTTCTAACTGAGTATAGAACTCTATACTCAGTTTTATAGTTGGCAGTTATATTTTCCTTTAGCACTTTACATATGCCATTCTATTGCCTTTGGCTTCCAAAAATTCTGTTGAAAAGTCAGTCTTATGTCCTGTTGCTTCTTTGAAGGCAACATGTTTCTTTTCTCTGTTTTTACAATTTTCTCTTTTCATTAGTTTTCAGCTATTTGACTTTAATATTCTTGGGTGTGGTCTCCTTTGTATTTTTCTTGGACTTCTCTAAACTTTTTTTTTAATTTTAGTTTTTTATTTTATTTTACTTTAAGTTCTGGGATACATGTGCTGAATGTGCAGGTTTGTTACATAGGTATACATGGGCCATGGTGGTTTGCTGCACCTATCCACCCATCATCTAGGTTTTAAACCCTGCATGTATTAGGTATTTGTCCTAGTGCTCTCCCTCCTCTTGCCCCCCACACCCTGACAGGCCCTGGTGTGTGATGTTCCCCTCCCTGTGTCCATGTGTTCTCATTGTCAACTCCCACTTATGAGTGAGAACATGCAGTGTTTGGTTTTCTGTTCCCGTGTTAGTTTGCTGAGGATGATGGTTTCCAGCTTCATCCATGTCCCTGCAAAGGACATGAACCCATTCTTTTTTATGGCTGAATAGTATTCCATGGTGAATATGTGCCACATTTTCTTTATCTAGTCTATCATTGATGGGCATTTGGGTTGGTCAAAGTCTTTGCTATTGTAAAAGGTGCTGCAGTAAACAGACGTGTGCATGTGTCTTTATAGTAGAATGGTTTATAATCCTTTGAGTATATACCCAATAATGGGATTGCTGGGTCAAATGGTATTTCTGGTTCTAGATCCTTGAGGAATCACTACACTGTCTTCCACAGTGGTTGAACTAATTTACACTCCCACCAACAGTGTAAAAGCGTTCCTATTTCTCCGCATCCTTGCCAGCATCTGTTGCTTCCTGATAGCCGTTCTAACTGGTGTGAGATGGTATCTCATTGTGGTTTTGATTTGCATTTCTCTAATGATCAGTGATGATGAGCCTTTTTTCATGTTTGTTGGCTGCATAAATGTCTTCTTTTGAGAATTGTCTGCTCATATCCTTCGCCCAGTTTTTGATGGGGTTGTTTGTTTTTTTTTTTTCTTGTAAATTTGTTTAAGATCGTTGTAGATTCTGGATATTAGACCTTTGTCAGATGGATAGATTGCAACAATTTTCTCCCATTCTGTAGGTTGCCTGTTCAGTCTGATGATAGTTTTTTTGTTTTTGCTATGTAGAAGCTCTTCAGTTTAATTAGATCCCATTTGTCAATTTTGGCCTCTGTTGCAATTGCTTTTGGTATTTTAGTCATGAAGTCTTTGCCCATGCCTATGTCCTGAATGGTATTGCCTAGGTTTTCTTCCAGGGTTTTTATGGTTTTAGGTTTTACGTTTAAGCCTTTAATCCATCTTGAGTTAATTTTTGTTTAAGGTTTAAGGAAGGGGTCCAGTTTCTGTTTTCTGTGTATGGCTAGCCAGTTTTCCCAGCACCATTTATTAAGTAGGAAATCCTTTCCCCATTGGTTGTTTTTATCAGGTTTGTTGAAGATCAGATGGTTGTAGATGTGTGGTGTTATTTCTGAGGCCTCTGTTTTGTTCCGTTGGTCTATAGATCTGTTTTGGTACTAGTACTATGCTGTTTTGGTTACTGTAGCCTTACAGTTTGAAGTCAGGTAGCATGTTGCCTCCAGCTTTGTTCTTCTTGCCCAGGATTGTCTTGGCTATATGGGCTTTTTTGGTTCCATATGAAATTCAAAGTAGTTGTTTTTTTTCTATGTATTCATTTCATTAGAGAATTAGGTAAACCTCACATTACATGGCCAAGGCCAAAAAATTTTGCACAGTTAGAATGTGTTGAAGAAACCAGCCACAATTTAACCAGATTAGATTTCAACAATCAGATGACTGTATTCCTCCAAATAACCTTCATTTAGGAAGATGACATTCCTCCAATTTGTGGAAAGACAATAAATGCCCTTTCTGCTCTCTGCCACTGAGGAAGAAATTCTCCCTCTTGAGGGACCAACACTATTTTGTTTTTTTTTTTCTCTTTTCCCTTTTTCTTTCTTTGGTTTCCCCTTTCCACGAAGCTTCTTTAGTCGTTTTTGCTCATCCTTAAAATCCTGATGCTCATCTCTTTTATAGATTCTGGTACTGCATTAAAATTTTCAATATTTTTATTCAATCTATTCTTTCCTATATGTTCTTTACAATATTTATTATTGTCATTTTAATTTCCTTGTATGATAAACATTAATATCTATAGCATTTGTGGGCCTCCTTCTATTCTCTATTTTTAAACCTGATTATTGCACATATTATCCTTTCTCCTTGTATGTCTTGTAATGCCAGATATAGTGTATGAAAGTATCATAGAGAAGGAGATGATGTATATTCCACCAGCAAGTGTTTCATCTTTTCTCTGCAAGGCAGATAATGTGAAAGGCTGATTCCCTCAATCCAAAAAAGATTAGGTTAGTTGCGGGTTGCCGTTTTAGTAAATTACAGTGCACCACTGGAGTGTCTTTGGGCCCATCATCCCATTTTGACTGAGTCCGCCATATTTTGTCTCCCCAGCCTGGGTACTGTGAGAGATTCATTTCTTTCCTTGGGAAATTTTGAGATTAGCTTTTTAGCTTCTGCTTTCTAGAAAATGTCTTTATGGGGATATGGGTAGTATTTTTGAAGCAGTTCTTCCTTGTGGGACTTTCTCTCTTAAACACTATATTTATTCTGCCTTTTAGAAGCTTATTGCTGAACTTTTCCACTTTCCCCACACGCCCAAAACTCAGTAAATATCTCATGAGGAAAGTTTCTCATAGGTTTTGGGTTCCTCAAAATTTCAATCTGTCATGACAACCTCAGCTACCAAGAGATGCACGTTTTTTTTTTTCCTCACCCACTCAGTCCCTCCCTCTATCTGCATCAAGTTCAGTCCTTAATCCAAGCTTAGAATTAGCAAATTTCCTGGGGGTAAGAAAATTGATTCTAGCAAAATCTTATTAAAAAGGGGTTTTCCTCCTCTGGAATATTATCTAGTCCTCGCTTCTACATTACTCTAATGTCTTTAAAAATATGATTTTTGTCATTTATTTATTTTTCCTCTAATTGTGTATTTGGAACATTGGTTTGATATGACATTTTAAATTTACTCACAACATACATACATATATATATTTTTAACTTTAAGGGGAAAAAAGCATGCATGTACTTGCCAGTGACAAGGATTTTAAAAATGCTTTATTTGGTGTTTGCATACAGAAATGTACCTCATGAATTTATAGTTTTCTCATGTTTTAAAGTATTTGAAACCACCAACCTTTATACTTTGTTGGGAAGAGCTAGGGAAGTGAATGACGTATAGGAGGCTTTGGCCATAAAAGTGAACTGTGTTAAACAGGAGACCTGTTAAGGAATAATTTATAAAAATTAAGACTTATCTCTTGTCTGGATACTATAGTGAATATGTGTCAAAGATTTCTTAACTTATTATCAAGGGAATCAACAAGATGGTAAAGCTGGTTCAAACAAGAATTTGAGGAACCTAAGGTATATAGTTATCTAGTCAAAGGAAAGCTAAAATGAGTTTGCTAATAGATAGTGTTTAATGTCCTACAGGGGAAGAAAACCACAACCACTGGCATTACCTTTACTTCCATAGAGAAATCTAAAAGTTAACACCTAATTTTATGGAATTTAAGCCCTAATTAAGAGTAAAGAGTAAGTCAAGCAAAAATAAAATCCTCTAAATAATTCAGTAATTCTTGGAAAGGGCCGTTGCACAATAATTTAGAGTGACATTAAAAAGGTATGTATTCATATTTTTGCCTTACTCCAAAGTACAGACAAATTTTCTTAGCATAATTTACTAAAGTGAAGCAAACTACCCAGAAATATTGTTTGTGTTCAGAAAATTTAAAAAATGTGGCATGTCTACATATAGTCTCCCAACTTACAATGCTTTGACTTACAAGTTTTCAACTGTACAATGGTTTGAAAGAAATATGCATTCAGTAGAAATGGGTATGATGTTCTTGCAATATTGGACAGCTTGCAATAAGCTGTAGCTCCCAGTCAGCTGTGTATTCATAAGGGCAAACAACTGATATTCTACAGTGTACTGTATTGCCAGATGATTTTGCCCAAACATAGGATAATGTAAGTGTTATAAGCCATTTAAGGCAGGCAATGCTAAGCTATGATGTTCAGTAAGTTAATTGTATTAAATGCATTTTAACTTATGGCATTTTTAACTTGCGATGGATTTATCTGTACATAACCCTATCATAAGTTGAGGAACATCTATATAAATATTGAGAGAAGACTTAGAGACTCTCCACCCACCCCATCCCCAGCCATGATCGCTGATGACAGCTTAAACTGCTGTGTGACAAAAGCCTTTGGTCTAGGGAAATGAAGGATATTACTGATTTTAGTGTTAAACCTTCACATTGTGTAAGCCTTGAAAAATATGTACATTATGCAAGAATGACCTTAGGAGAGGGATAACCTTCCTTGTGTCTTCTGAACATTCTACCCGAAGGCAAAGATTGGAGGGATAATGATAGATATAACTTCTCTGCATAAGGAATAAATTATATGAGCCAAGTTAAATAATGTATAAATGTGGTTGCTACAAATGAAGTCAAGATTATGCCTATTCTAACAATTTCCAGTAAGTTTATAGGGAAATGAAACTTCATCCATAAGAAAAAAAGAAAAGAACGTAACTGTAATAATGTTTTTAATCTCAGAGAATTGACTATACTGAAGAAAGTTATCTGAAGAGGTATATAACAGAATCATTGAAGCTGGGAATGATTCCCACATCTGTCAGTCCTTGGCTAAATCATTTAAATTCTCAAGCCAGATTTTATGCCTAAGACTGAGTATTAATTAGAAAAATCAATGTTATTGCAAAGCCAGATGAATAACTTACGCCTAGCATAGATCTGCTAAAGTAATTTCAACCATGTGCTGGGATGTCAGTAAATGACTTAAACCAGAAGCCAAAGCAAAGTTGACATTCATAGCTTCAGAGGGATTTAATGAGTTTAAGATTCTTTTTTTGAATTAAGAGGTGCTACAGGATTTTTTTTCACTAATGGGTAAGAAAGGCATTGTCTGTGATAGAAATCTTGTATTGAAGAGGTTAAATGACATCTGAATTACTTGCATATTGTCTTCAGCATTAGCAAAATTGCTGGTAGTTTTGAATATAAGTGTTCCTATATGTTTGAGGTGCTTTAAAATATATTTGTGTTGCAGAACGGTGAGGGGAAAAGTAGAACCCCTTTAAAGTTAAATGAAAAGAAAATTCCTTCAAAGATACTGGTTAACAGAGGTTAGTATATAGTTTAAGTCAGGGGTCCCTAACCCCCAGGCTGCAGACGGGTACTGATCATGGTCTGTTAGGAACTGGGCTGCACAGCAGGAGGGGAGCAGCAAGCTAGCATTACTGCCAGAGCTCTGCCTCCTGTCTGATAAGCCATGATATTAGATTCTCAAAGGAGCCCGAACCCTTCTGTGAACTGCCCATGCGAGGGCTCTAGGTTGTGCGCTCCTTATGAATCTAATTTTTGATGATCTGAGGTGGAAAAATTTCATCCTAAAACCATCCCTCACCCCCCGCCCCACTCTTAAGTCCGTGGAAAAATTATCTTCCATGACAATGGTCCCTGGTGCCAAAAAGTTTGGGGACCACTGGTTTAAGCCCTCAGATAGTCAAAATAATTGAAAAATATAAGAAATCTACATTATCTACCCCGTGAAGTAATTTTGTAATATTTTTGCACCTTATAAACAGTCTTTGACCTACGAATTGGTAATGAGAATTGTTATAAGTGACTGCTTTCAGTCAGTTCTCATGGTTATTATTATGCTTTATAGCTCTACCCAAATACAGTGTCCATTCCTAAGATCCGCAGTTTGAGGCACTTGATTCATCCAGGGATGATTAGATTATATTGGTTGATGCTAATCAAATTCACAAGATACTGTTTTCATGAACCAGAACATCAACTTCTTCATTTATAACTTTCTCATTTCTACCCTGAGCGGAGAATACCTACCCCTTAAATGTTGATGTTCTATCATTCTAAATGCTTCTTTCAAATAAAAAAAAGATTTTAGTAATCCTTCTTATTTAACATAGGTGAAAAACTTCTAAACAAAATGTGAGAAAAAGAAAGCAACAATATGTGTTTTTAATCCACCAGAACAGAAGGGATTTTATTCTAGGAATGTAATCAAGATTCAATAATAGGAAATATTTTTCTATTTGTAGAAAATTATTTGTATTTCTTAATATAAATAAATCACTTAAAACATCACAATCATCTCAACAGATGCCAAAAGGACATTTAATAAAATCAAAGTCATTCCTAATATATTCTCTGCAAGAATAGAAGTAAACAGTCACCTTCTTAACATGGTAAAGCGTACTTGTTTCAAACCCCCCAGTAGATAGCATATTTTAAAGTAAAACCCAAAAGGCATATTCATCAAAAGTAGACATAATGCTAGGGTGTCCACCGTTACCATTATTACTTAATATTGCATGGGAAGTTCTGGTCAATGCAATAAAGGTGAACCAGAAATAAACTCTTATTATTTGCAAATTATATTCTTAGATATCAAGAAATCTCATTAGAATCTCCAAAACCCATTAGAATTACTGTGACTTTTATTAAAACACTAAGTCCAGGAAAAATGTATATAGAAAGGTTTGTGGGAAAAAATATCCTAAGCTATTAATAATACCTGAAGGGTGGTTTAGAGTTAGATAGTTGAAAGGGAGAAAAGTGGGATTGAAGTAGATGTGGAAAATTCCTTAGCAAAGACCTAGGGGCTAGAGGAAGCATTTCCTTGATATTGCAAAGTGAGGGAAATTCAATATGCCTGTTAATTTGTATAAGAGTTGATACAATTCCAGACAAAACTTTGGTGGGATATTTTGGAACTGCACTAGTTATTTTAAAGTTTATTCTGGATAAAGAAACTGCTACTGTTGTGAAAAGTGAGGTAAAAAATAAATTTGAGGACTGAATGTATAATATGATCCAATTTGTAAAAATAGAGGGGGAGAATAAACATATATGTTTTTATTTATAGTGTGTACATTGTGTGGTGTGTGTGTGTGTGTACATATACACATACATAACATTTCTGGAAAAATACAACAAAATGTTAACAGTGGTCCCCAATGAGCAGAACTGAGAGTTTGAAGGGACACAGGGGAAGCTGTTTTCTTTTTGCTTTATATCCTTTATATTATTTGCATTACTTCTATGACCATGTTATCATGTTGTAATTTGTTTTAGTTTCTTTATATTGGTGGTTTAAAACGCATGCAATCAATGAATGATCCTCACTAAAAATATTTCTAGAAGGAAAGCGATAAAATAATATCTTATCAGATGGTATTCAAAAATATCTACTAGATATTAAAGCATATTATAACTGTGCAGTTACAAATACCTTTTATACCTTTTGGTGCAAGATAGTCCTGAAATAAATTTGAATATAATATGAATTCAATGTACATAAAAGATATTTAATCAATGGAAAAGGACAGAGTTATTCAATAAATTATGTTGGAGCAATTGTTTAGCAATTTGGGGAAAAAAAATCCTGTAGATTCTCACTTCACGTCTAGCATCAAAATAAATTCCAGATGGTTTGAGTTAAATATCTAAAAACAAATCAAAACATAGGAAAAATAAATGTTAGTATTTATCAAGTTTTTAGAAGACAGCCAAAAAGTAATGAAAAAAATAAATATTTAACTGTGTGAATATTTAAAACTGTATTTACCCCCCCTTCAAAAAACCATAGTTAAAATTAAGAGACAAACATAAACCTGGAAGAAAAAAAATCACAATTAATTTGGTAACGCTGATATAAATTTGTTGAAACACTAAGACTTAAATTGATATACGAAGGGATGAATTCGCAGAAAAGAAAATATGTCTCCAGCAAATATGGGAAATGTCTAACCTCATAGCAATCAGAAAACTGCAAATTAAGGCAACTTCTATTTTTCACCTATGAATTAAACAGATTTTTAACAATCAATAATGCAATGTCTAATATTATTAATGAGACTTCATTCATTGCTGGTGGAAATGTAAGTCAATACAAATCTTTTAGAAGACATTTTAGCAATGTGTCAAGTGCCCTAAAAATATTTATGTCTTTTGACCTAGTAATTACACTTCTCCTTTTTTTTCTTTTTCTAAAGAGAGTCAGGGTCTTGCTATGTGGCCTGGCTGGCATTCAAACTACTGACCTCAAGTGATCCTCCTGCTTCAGCCTTCCACAGTGCTAGGATTACAGGCGTGAGCCACAATGCCCAGCTTAATTTCTTTGACTCTATCCTAAAGAAGTAATCCTAAATATTTTATTAAAACTTTGTGCATAAAAAGTTAAAATATCCTTTCAAAGGGTGTGCAGCGGTAAGATACTGGCTAAGTAAACTATGATACTATCTGGAAAGAATATTAGATTACCATTTTATCAAGTGTATGTGATAGCATGTAAAAATGCCTGTGTTATATAATATTAATTAAAATAAGGAATATAAACTATATTAAATAATAGAATTATTATTATTGCGTTAAAGAAGGAAATATATAGGAATGAGACTGGAAGGAAACAATTGTTGACTAGTCTTGCAGAGAAATCAAACTCATTTCTCTCTCCAAACATGCCTCTTTACCAGTATTTCCAGTCCTATTTGATGGCCCTACTATCCACTATGCATCCTAAATTGCTGTAGCTATTTCACTTTCTAAATATATCTTTATTGTTTTCCCCGTCCATCCTCACTGCCATTGGCTTGACCTTTTTTTCCAAGTTCTGATCTTCTCCCATAGGACTTAAGTAGTGCCCCCATTTGGTCTCTCTGTTTTAACTATTTGTTTGTTATTGATTTCTAGCTTAATTTTACTGTGGCAAGAGAGTATTCTCTATATGATTTTAATCATGTTAGATTTGTTGAGACTTGCTTTATAGCTCAATTTTGTATAATGTTCCATCTTCACTTATGTGTTATTGAATATATTAATTCTATATTATAACTTTATTTATCTAAGATGTTATTATATCTCTTTTAAATCATCGTTCATTTAAACTCACCCATATTCACTTTTTTTGCTCTTTATGCCTTTCGTATCTCACACCTTCTATGAGATTACTTTCCTTTGCCTGCAGTACATCCTCTAGAATTTTCGTTAGTGTGGGAGTGCTAGTTGCAGTCTCTTGATTTTCGTGTCTCTGAACATTTTTACTTTACCCTCACTCAAAAATATTTTCTGTTGGTACATAGAATTCCGGTTGGCAATTACTGCCTTTAGGAACAGTCAAAGATGTCTCCTGGTGTTGCGGGAAACAGAGGTCGTAGATAATTTGAGATAATCTCTACATCTCAAGATCCTTCACTTAATCACATCTGAGTACACACCTTATACCCTAAGGGTATAGCTTTTTGGGCTACAATTTAATTTGGGAAAATCTTCTACTAAATTCTCCTCCCATTTGGGATTTGACTTCTATCTCCACCACCCTGTAAGTTTGCCAAAACCAAATTCAAGTTTTACAGGAATGACAGAGCCTTCAGGCCAAAAGTGGCTTTGATATTGTAGCTTTTTTCTTTGGATTTCAGCCTTCCCTTGGATTTTGGCCTGCTAGTTCCTTAAAATCTTTTCAGTTCTTCAGTACTCTTAAGGAAATTAAAACATATTTTATTCAGTATTTTTTATGTTTTCAGTATGAGCATTAGTTTAAATAATTTGCCTGCCATGGCACAAAGTTAAATCCCCAAATTCTTTATAATGACTACATTTTTATGTTAGGCAACATAAAAAATTATAGGTAAAACCTCAGTATACTTGGAGAGCAAACTAAATGACAAGGTAGTACGTGATTATTACTACAAAATGAAAATAGTGGCAATTAGCTCCTGTGAATTTAGAAGGAAATAAAATCACCATGGATTGAAATAGTTTGAAAAGTTTAGTGGCAGGAGTACAGTTTAAAGTGCAAGATAGGCCATTGGATTGTTATGAAATAGATTTAAAAATATTTGATTAATTTTTATGACTTCACCTTTATTCAGCTTCTGATAAAATCTGTGTGTCTGGAAACTATTTTGAGATATGAATCTATGGCGTTTTCATCTCTGTATTTCCCCTCTCCTGTGATCATTGCCTTAGAGGAGGTATGCAGATGAACAAAAAGCAGAAATAGTCCACAATTCTTGGTTGTTGCATTCCAAAAGTGTAAGCCCTCAGGAAAACTTAAAGGGGAAGTTAAAAGAAAGGGAGATGTTTCCTAGGCATAAATGGCATGTTTCAAAAGAAACATGAAAGTACAAAGATGTACCTCAGACTAAAATAACAGCTTCTTAGACTGAGGATAGGCGATGAAAATGACATCTGTGGGGTCCAGAGATGAGGCACTGACACATCATCTTGTGCCACTAGGGCGGCAGCAGAGAGAAAGAGAGTAGCCAGAGAAAAATGACTCTTGGAGCATCTAGGCAGACAGGACATAGGCAGTCTTAAAAAGATCCCCAGGCACTAAACTGGCATAAAAGCAGCAGAGCACATCTAGAATTGTAGAGACCATTGGATATAGGACAACAGACTTCAGCGAGAACTGTTTAAGTTCCCTTTCTTACCCTGGCACTGTGTAAGACACTGAAATTATAGTACAACCCAGGAAGAAGGATATCTCCAAGAATGGCAGAGGTCAATTTTCCTGAGCCAGTGCAATGGAGGCTCAGGATTAGAAAGTTGAAATGTAGAAAAATAAAGTTGTATGTCTTAACCAATCTCGTGACTGATGTTCAAATTACTACATCTTTAGTTCTCACATTTTCCCCAAGTTGCATCCAAGTGCTTACTAGAAATTTCTAGTTGGGTTTTGCATGTAATTTGGCATATTTATAACTATTTCACTAATATTTCTACTGAGGCAGAGGCAGATGAGACAATTATTTCTGTAGTCCCCTTCCTATAGTCAGGGGAGAAACTCAGGGATAGGGGAAATCCAATTTGAACAGAGTGGTTTTTACTATTACTTAATGTCAGAATGCTTTGTAATGCAGCATAGGACATGGAGGATGCTCTATATTTGACATAATGGCCCAAGTTTTCAATAAATGAAATAAACGTTATGTCAATAGGAGAACTATGAATCTTTTTTTATAGAAAGATTATGTTAAAGAAAATTAAACTTCAAGGTGGTTGGATGCTATATAATAATTACTTAAATACTAGCCACAACTAGAGTAGAAACTTCCTACCATCATTCTTTTCCCCACTTTTTATGGGATCTGAGATTTAACCCTACTTGCATGCTAACATCTTAGCCTGACCTGGTTTCAGGGATGCTGGCAGAAGACACAAGACTCCTGGGTGAAAAGCAAAGAACTTAACTTTTTTAAAAAAATTATTTATTTTAATAGACAAGTGAAAAAAATATGTATATATACTTGTGGTGTATAATGTGATGTTTTAATATATGTATACATCATAGAATGGCCAAACAAAGCTATTTAACATCGTAGTACCTCATATAATTATTTTTTATGGTGAGAACACTTCAAATATACTTAGCAATTTTCAAATATACACTATATTGTTATTAACTGTAGTCATCATAATGAATAATAGATCTCTTAAACTTATTCTTCCTAACTGAAATTTTTTGTCTTTTGACCAATATCTCCTCAATCCATATAACCCCATCAGACTCATGTAGTGACCATTTTCTCTCTGTTTCTGTAAGTTCAACTTCTAAAAGTTCTACATATAAATGAGATCATATGGTATTTGTTCTTCTGTGCTTGCCTTATTTCACTTAACTTAATGTCCTCTGGGGCCATCCATGTTGTCACAAATGACAGGGTTTCCTTCCTTTTTAAGATTGAATAGTATTCCGTTGTGTATACATATATTTTGTTTATCCATTCATTCATTGATAAACACTTAGGTAGATTCAATATCTTGGCGACTGTGAATAATGTTGCAACATGAACATGAGAGTGCAGACATCTCTTTGACATACTGATTTCATTTCCTTTGGATATATACGCAGTAGTGAGATTGCTGGATCATATGATAGTTGTATTTTTAATTTTTTGAGCAATCTGCATACTATTTTCCATAATGGTTGCACTATTCATAGTCTCACCAACAGTGACAGTGTACAAGGGTTCCCTTTTCTCCACATTCTTGCCCACACTTATCTTTTGTCTTTTTGATAATAACCATTCTAAGAGGTGTGAGGTGATATCTCATTGTGCTTTTAATTTGCATTTCTTTGGTGATTTTTTTTTTACTAGCTCGCTTTTTACTAGCTTTTACTAGAATTTTTTTTTACTAATTAGTTTTCTACTTTCTCATGTTTTTTGCGTTACTAATAAGCATCTTTTTCTTTCAGCTTGAAGGACTCTCTTTAGCATTTCTTAGAAGACAGGTCTAGGGGTGATAAACTCCCTCAGATTTTGTTTCTCTAGGGAAGTCTTTGTCTGTGCCTTATTACTGAAGGATACGTCTACCAGATACAGGATTTTTGGTTGGGAGTTTTTTCCCTTCAGCACTTTGAATATATTTTCTCACTCTCTCTTGGCCTGTAAGGTTTCTGCTGAGAAACCCATTGCTAGCCTTTTCAGAAATCCCTTATATACAATTTGTTTCTTTTCTCTTGCTGCTTTCAGGATCCTTTCTTTGTCTTTGATTTTTGGCAGTTTGATTATAATGTCTTGGTGTAGTCTTGTTTGTATTGAATCTGATTGGAGGCTTTTAACTTTTCCATACCTGCATATGTATATATTTCCCCAGATTTGGAAAGCTTTCTGTTAGTTCTTTAAATAAGCTCTCTACACTTTTGTCTCTCTCTTCATCTTAACTCCTATAACTCTAATGTTTGCTTTTTTGATGCTGTCCCATAAATCCTATAAGCTTTCTTCCTTCCTTTTCATTTGTTTCCCCCTTAGTGCATATTTTCAAATAACCTTTATTTCAGTTCCCTGATTCTTTCTTTTGCTTTATTCTGCTGTTGATGTTCTCTATTGCTTTTGTCATTTCATTCATTGCATTTTCAACTCCAGAATTCTTGTCTGATTTTTAAAATATAATTTCAATCTCATTGTTTAATTTCTAATTTTGGTCATTTATTGTTTCTCTGATTCTATTGAATTATTTCTCTGTATTTTCTCGAGGTTTTCTGAGCTTCCTTTAAACAATTATTTTGAATTCTTTGTCAGACAGCTTGTATGTCTCCGTTTCTTTGGAGTCAGCTACTGGGAGATTGTTGTGTGCTTTTGGTGTTATGTCTTCTTGTTTTTTTCATGTTTCTTATTGTTTTATGTTGATGTCTATTCACTTGGTGGAGCAGTTGCCTCTTTCAGACTCTGTAAGTTAGTTTTGCTGTGGAAAGATCTTCCCCTACAAGAAGGGGGAATATAAAGGCAATTGCTGGGTAGGGTGCAGCAGTTCTGGCACCATTGAGGGTTCCAGATGTGTAGTGTCTGTGTAGCTCTGTCAGCTGAGGGTTGTGTTGATGAAGACTGCAGGAATCCTTAGCAGCTAACACTGTGGCTATTCACAGTGGCAGTGAGGGTTGCTCAGTTCTTAAGCAGTAATTAATGGCTGCTAAGGTTCTCCTGGTTTCTTTTGCTCTCATAGGGGAAGTTGTGGCCGAGGGGGTTTCTCTTGGCACTGGGTCTGGCGTGTGGGCTCACTTGCAGTGGCAGTGGCACTGGTGACTGATGAGTGACCCCTATGGAGTGGCCATGGAGCTGAGGCCTGAAGCACAGACATGCATGGACTACAGCTCTGGGATCTAGGGTGGTAATGGCATTGGTGCCCAGGGAGCAGGCACCCCTGCCACCTCATTGGTAACAGAATGTGAGGCACAGATGCTTGTAAAGCAGCCGAGGAGCCAAGAATGGGGGCACAGGCATGCTCGGAGTTACAAAGTCTTTGGCATCAGGCTGATGTCTTGCTCTCTATGGCAGCTGAGCCAGTTCTGGAGTGTGGCCATGGGAAGCAAGGGATTGGCTCTGGAGTGTGAATTAGCTAACTATTGCAGTGTCTCTGGTGTCTGAGATGTGGGCAGACTCGATACAGCCATAGTGCCTGGGTCTGGAGAGTGGGTGCACGTGGAGCTGCCATGCCTCTAGGATTGGAGCACACCTGGGTTCGGGAGAGGTGTCAGCTTTTTTCCCAATGTAGTTCAAAAGCAGCTGCTTCTTGTGTGTCTGTTGGGGGGCAGAGGGGTGCAGGGAGGGTCATGCACTCACATCTCTCTCTCTCAGTTTCCTCTGTGTAATGGCTGTTCATTACCTCAGTGGCAAGAGATGCCAGTGTCCTCTGTAGAACAGGCTGCTAGGGATTGTGCTGATTCTTGCTGCATGGCTGATACCAATAGCCACCACCTTTCTTTTTTGCTCCTAGTGATCTCTTGGTGTCTCAGGTATGTTGATTTCATCAGCAAGCCCTGCCCCCCCCCAATTTTTTTCAATACAGGTCTTGCTCTGTCACCCAGGCTGAAGTATAGTGGTGCAATCATGGCTCACTGCAACCTTGACCTCCTACGGTCCTCAAACAGTCCTCCCACCTCAGCCTCCCGAGTTGCTGGGACTATAGGCATGCACCACAATCAATACCAGCTAATTTTTTAAATGTTTTATAGAGGTGGGTTCTCACTATGTTGCCCAGGGTGGTCTTGAACTCCTGAGCTCAGGTGATACCCCAACCTCAGCCTCCCAAAGTGCTGGAATTACAGACGTGAGCCACTATGGCTGGCGACCAGCAATCCTTTCTATGTGGTTATTCTCCTTTTTTTTTTCTTTTTCTCCATTGTGTTGCTGCACATTCTTTAATAGGCTCTTGAGCCCTCTCTGGGCTATTTTGGTTTGTGACTAGCTGTCATTGTTTTTTTATGGGAGAATGAAGGCCTTTATCTTCTACTCTGCCATCTTGGTTGACAAAGTACATTTTGGTCATGGCACAGCAGACAGCATAAGCTTTTATGTTTCCCTTTATCACCCAGTTTCCATGGGGGTGATATGAAGGTGAGATCAGGTAGATTTTGCACATGTGGTGAATGTAAACCAAGTCCCAATTGAAGTATAAAGAGAAGTAAAGCTTCTGATAAGGAAATGATCCTGATGCACCTAGATGTTTTAGATTTAGAGTTATTCATTGATACAGATTGTAATATAGATTGAGACCCTTTTCTAAATACATATGTGAAAGATCTAGGTCAGAGATGTTGCAAGTCTGAGTAGGAGAAAAAGGGATGCTATTGACCTTCATTATGACCATAGAATGTGATTTGAAACTGAAGGACCAACGATGCTTGTTTTCACTTTGGATGGTTGAGAGGATCATTTACACTACCTTGGGGAGACCTCTTACTTGGTGGCAAGTTGATAACATAAGACAACATCCTCCCCCCTATTTATTATATTTATTCATATTTTTAATTGACAAAATTGTATATATTTATGGTATACAGCATGATGTTTTGATATATGTATACATTATGAAATGGTTATATCAACCTAATTAACACAGGGATTACCTCACATACTTATCATTTCTTTGTGGTGAGAATACTTAAAGTCTACTCTCTTAGCAATATTGTTATTAACTCTAGTCACCAAGATGTCCAGCAGATCTCTCTTGAACTTATATCTCTTGTCTAACTGAAATTTTGTATCCTTTAACCAACATCTTCCCAATTTCCCCACTCCCCCCAACTTCTACCTTTGAAAGAGCAAAGATTCATTCTGACTATGATTTTCTTGGGTATGGGTATGTCTTTGTTTTTCATAGTGCTTCAGCCAATTCTACTCTCAGAGGGCTCATGGAGCATTTAATTTACTGATATGCGATCCCACGTAACATGTCCTATAACAAAGGACCCACTTCGTGGCAAAGGAGATGAGGCAATTGGCACATGACTGTGGCATCCTTTAGTACTATCACATAACAGCACAACCCACAGCTGTTAGCTTGCTAATGTGGTGACATGGCTTCAGGATGCCTCAACTGAGGCGCTGGCATAGAAATGACTTCCATCTGAGAAAGAAGCACTATTCTTCATAATGCTGTATACATCTCAAAGTGATGATTATTATATGGTGCTATGTTCCCCATAGTTAGAATACATGGGTTCAGGAATGAAGGGGCAGAAATAGTAGTATCCTCATGCAGCATCATGTTCTTGGAGATTTAGGATCTGTGGGTCTACAGGTCTGTATTGCCAGGGGTGACGTCCTCTTACCAAGGAACATAGAGTACCTATAAACTTAAAGCTATAGCTGCTTCCTGGTTACTTTGGGCTTCTGGTTCCTCTGTGGCAGCTGGAAGGCAGAGAGAGTAATGAACACACTGGCAGAGAGCATCATGAAGAGGAAGGACTATTGATATATATGGGGGAAGGAAGAATTGGTTTTGGTATTCAGGTGATCCACTAGGGCATCTCTGAGTATTCCTGTGCCTGGTTTTAACACTATACAGGCAAAAATAGCAACTACAGCCTGGGAAGGGCCTTAGACCTTTTGGCAGTGAGAGTCTGAGCTACTCCACCAGGGCAAACCTAGACCACTGGAAATGTTTGTCAATGGGGAGGGGAATCTAGAATGAGTGGTAGAAGAGGGAGATGTCCGTATCTCTGAGCTGCTGTTAATGTGGCTAATGTTAGCTCACAGCTATACCCAGTTCTGGAAAAATGCCTTGGGCCACTAGGAGCTGCCTTACCTAGAAATGCCTGAGAAGTAATCCACCATTCCTGACATACATGCAGTGGTGGCTCATACCCAATAGCTGACTGATATGGCGGTACTAAGCCCCTTGCCTCAAGGTGGGTCAATTTTGAGGTGTAGTCGTGCCAAGATCTTCCTGTGGGATCAGGCTATGGCTAGATCTCAACTTTTCTAACTCATTTTTGTGCTTAGCTTCTTTCCCTATGCTATCCTGCTTCCCTCATATCCTGTTAGCTTTCTTCTGAGAATACCCCTTCAATAAGTCATTTGCACAAGAATCCTGTCTCAAGTTCTACTTCTAAGTGATCATGACTAAGACATTTCCTTCTTGGCCAGGTGCAGTGGCTCACTCCTGTAACCCCAGCAGTTTGGAAGGCCAAGGCAGGAGGATCACTTGAGCCCAGGAGTTTGAAGCCAGTGTGGCCAAGATAGTGAGACCCCATCTCTACAATATGAAAAAAAAAAATGAGCAGGGCATAATGGCACGCTCCTGTAGTCTCAGGTACTCAGGAGGTTGAGAAGGGAGGACCCCTTGAACCCAAGAGTTTGCGGACACAGTAAGCCATGATTGTGCCACTGCACTCCAGCATGGGCGACAGAGTGAGACCCCATCAGACACACAAAAAAAACAGTCCCTTCTTTGCCATCTAAAAAATAAAAAAAATAAAAAGAAGGAAAAAACAAAAAGAAAAATCCTGGGGAAGAATTCTGACAGACTTGGCATGTAGTAAAGAATTTTCCAAAGAGAGGTCTGGCCTTTGCCCAACTACCAGGAAGTGATCTGCAGGCCCATGAATGTTCTGCCTAATATAAATTCTATTCTAGAATGTTCTGGGGTGGGGGGTGTAGTTTGGCCACCACATGGCCTACAAATGTAATTTATGACGGGGCTTTGGGCCGCAGGGTATCAGTTTTGCCTCCAGAAGGGACTGGAGATTACAGGTATCAGCCTGACCTCAAAAGGTCAGCCATGCAGGCAGTGTGTGATCAAGCCCTAGTAAAAACTCTGGTTACCAAAGGTTTGTGTGAGCTTCCCCGGCCAGCCATGTGTGTCTCACATTGTGGCTGGAAGGAGTTAACACCATCCATGACTTCATGCAGGGAGGATGACCAGAAGCTCCACATTTGGAACCCTCCTGGACTCTACATGTCTCTTCCCTTGGATTTATTAATCCCTGTATTAAACCATAGCTGTGAATATAACAACTTTCTATGAGTTCCACGAATCCTTCTAGTGAATTATCAAGTATGAGGGTATTTGGGGAACCCCCACATTTGCAACTGGTGTCATAAGTGAGGGCAGTCTTGTGTAGACACTGCTCCTTCTGACTGTACAGTTGGATAAACTCTCACACCTGGCTTGGGACTTATCTCTACTACCCCTGGTGCCATGACTAGGACCATCTGGGTAAAGTGCAGTCCACTAGTACATATGATTGGAGCTGGGAGGGAGGGGAGCTAGAGGGATGGACTGTCAAAAAGATGTTTCACTTTCACTAGCGTTTTCTAAGACCCGTTATCTGCCCTGCCTTGACAGAAAAGTCTGCTTGTCCATTCAGATTGTAGCTGATCCTGCTTCTTGTCTTTTCCTTCCTTTCCTTTCCTGCATCAGGGAGAAACACTCTCCTCTCACTCCTAACCTTGACTCTTCTTCCTTCAGATGCCCAATGTATGTTTTTTGTTTGTTGGCACATCTAACATTATTTTACTTGGAAATCAGTGATATATTAGTATTGTAGCCTTCTCAACTAATGCACATATTTACATCTCCTGTACTGTTTTTATCTCTGGCCAATGATTTTCTAATGTTAAAATATTCCTTTACAAAGAAGCTTCTTTGTTAACAGAAATAATATGGCATCCATATCAACTTCTTTACTATCTTAAGGAGCCTTTGGTAATTTTCATTTAAATTTTTATAATCCTAGCTAATAATATTACCTCATTCCTTGGCTTTTCCTGTGTTAGTTGATGTGAGGGGCTTGAGAGTAGCTGGGAGGAAATACCATGGTAATGCTTGGGTATAACCCAAACAAAGGAAATATAAATTTGAATTTGAATATCAGCAGATTTCAAACACAAATTCTGTTTCACTTAGGGTTAGCTTAGGAACTGGGGTAGTATATCTATATACCAATTAGGGAGGTAAAAAAGGCAGACACTAAGAGACCAAGGCAGAGACTGACAAGGGTAGACATTATCTAAAGCTTTCACTAATACCTAAACTTAAAAGGACCAGTTAACATGAGAACATCACAGTAGTGAAGGCTGTATGTTTTTTCATATATATATATGTTAAAGTAAGCCTAAATATATATAAATATACTTTTTTCCTTAACTAGTAATAAACTATATATTTTTAATTCTATAATATAAGCCTATTTCTTCTCAATTGCTTTATGGAACAAGTGCAGTATCCAGAAACAGACACAGTTCTGACCTTATTAGCTGAATGACTGGGGACCATTTATTGTACCTTTCTGAGTCTTAGTTTCCTTATCTATAAAAATAGCAATAAGTATAAACACCTTGTAGGATTGTTGAGAGCATTATAGATAATTTACAAAAAATGTTTGGCCCACAGAGCTGCTTTGTAAATGTGGCTATTACTAATAGCTATTATAACATTCTGGGTTTTAAAAAAATAACTCACCAAGTATCCTTATGGAGGTATCACTCTGATGTTCTAACTGGATATACCAGCTAAGCTGGTGTCCAAGTAGAAACCATTCAATTTTGGGTGTTCCATCCTTTCTGCATCTTGAGTAACTTCTTGAGGACCAGGCTGCTTACTAGTTTCTGCCTTCACTGGCCCTGCTCCTTTAAAAGCACTGTCATCTCCACCTGATATTTAGTCTCACCAGGTTCCTGACCACCTCATAGCTATTGCTTTTGCCTTTGTACCTAAAGGAGGCGATATTTTATCAGATTCAAACCACAGCCATTGGAGTATGGGATTAATTTTACTACTTTGTATGCCTAGGGAGAGTCCTGGCTTCTCATATGTCCTAAAGCCACAGTCTTCTGCTCATTCCTCTGTGTTATCCCAGGCCATTTGACCGGATTTTTCCCTTAGTTAACTGTTCAGAATTCAAGCTCCCCATTGGGACAGGAGCACTGGAACCAAATCCATGTGAATGAGATCCTAACAGCCTGCTCTTGAGGGGCTGAATCTTTTTTCCTATAAACCAAAGGCTTTGTTACGCTTCTGCTCCTAAAATCCCAAACTGCTGCCTCTCCTGGCTTCATATTTTCTACTCTCTACCTCTGCCCACTGGAATGAGCCAAATTTCACTGCGGTCTGAACTGGTGGTGAATTTGCCATTTGAATACTAGCTTGCTACCCTGTGACCCAATCCTATAAGTGGATCAGTTCCTCCTTCTGTTCCATCTTAAATTCAAGTCTCAGTATACCCCACGGCCCAGCTTATACAAGCATCAGCTGCTAAGTGCACCCCAGTATTATATCTTTTTTAAAATTCACATAAATTACATTCCATATAATACCTTGTAAAACTACCTGTATTACATGTATGCTTCTTTTAAAATCTAATTACCTAATTCTGTGACATTCATTCTAGTTTGTTACTGAATTTCAAATTCCATTTTGTTTTAGAGCCCTAGGAAAATTGCTCAAGTTTCTTTAATTAGTATCATTTTGGTTATCAAATTTTCAAGATGAAGACATTGTGTTTCAGCATTATTTAAAGCTAGGGAATTAAAATTAGCTGGGGATTTTTCAAGAATTACTCATTATGACCCAATTTTAAAGGTATTTTAAATGTAACATTTAAAAAGAATTATTAATGTCTGTACTCTATCTCTTTCGGCTACAATATCTCAAAGTTATATAAAAAGTTAATTGCTAGCCAAAGGTTTCACTTTTCACTGTGTAAAATATAATGTCAACTCAATTGTCTGTATTGGGAAAAGCAGAGTTTGAGTAATTCAAAAGTAATTTATATTTGTCTTTGGAATGCTTTTGCCCTTAAATTTGAATATAGGTGAGTCTAACGTCTAGGGAATTCATGTCAAAATAAGGAAGCTGTATTATGAAGATCTCAAATCAGTAAGCTGGTGAGTTCAATTATTCTACTTTTTTTTCTTTTTCTTTTTTGTTTTTTGTTTTGAGTTGCTCTCCTAGGTTGAAAGACGCAAGTTAAGCTCAGTGTCATTCCTCTTTGGTAGATTAGAATATTGAACGTAGATGTTAATTCTAGGAAGAATTCCATAGAAGATTAGAAGCTGTTGAAATAAGAATTTTTGATCCCTATTGGGTTATGTGATTAAGCTAAAACAACAACAACAACAACAACAACAAAAGAAATACAGGAAACAGAAAAGGAAGATAGATTATATTATAGAAAAAATAATGTTTAGAAAAAATACTGTAGAAATTATATAAAGAGAACAGGGAATGGCAACCGGCCAAGCATTATGTTGACTTGGAATGTACCTACCAAGTGCTGCATATTGCGTGTCATGAGGATAGAGGTAAAACTGAGAAGGAAATGAAATAATAAGCTAATGAAGTAAAAACTAATATCTTAAAAAATAGGGCATCTCTTAAGTACTGGTAAGAAATACAAATATATGATATATAAAAACAAATGCTCTTTTGTGTCATTTTGAATAAATTTTTACCATAAGCATCTTTTATCTATTACCCAACAACAAACTTGAAAATATATGCCTTGAAATTGAAAATCTACAGAATTTGACAATAACAGCAAATGTTCTCCTAACAATAAGTACCTAACACTCTACCCAGGTGGCTTAGTTTTCTACAAAATTTCTTTTGTTTTTTTCTCACTCTGTTGCCCAGGCTGGAGTGCAGTGGTGCAATCTTGGCTCACTGCAACCTCTGCCTCTCTGGTTCAAGCGATTCTCCTGCCTCAGCCTCCTGAATAGCTGGGATTACAGGTGTGAGCCACCACGCCCAGGTAATTTTTGTATTTTTAGTGGAGACAGGGTTTTACCATGTTGGCCAGAATGGTCTTGAATGCCTGCCATCAGGCAATCCACCCGCCTTGGCCTCCCAAAGCGCTGGGGTAACAGGCGTGAGCCACCGTGACTGGCCACTACAAAATTTCTAAATTAAAAGACAGCATTTGGTAATGTCTTATCTTCTCCAGCGAGACTGTACTTGTCCTGAGGCCAACTACTGTGCCATAATTCTTTATGTCTATCACAGGCTCTGGGGAAACATTTTACACATAGTAGGCACTTTTTAAAAAATGAATGAAAGCATGAATACTGAATGTGTGCGTATCTCTGATTAGGTCTGGATATTCCAAATAACAAGAACATTGCAATCTGATTGGCTCAGCTATTTTAATACCCCACCAAGTTGCTTCTGCCCATGTTGATTATGTGATCTGCATGGAACAATTATGGCTATTGTAATTTATTTATTTATACTACATCTCCTTTACAAAAAAGTATTTGAGACAGTACCACCCTGTTTTCATTCTAAATTTCTAGACCACTTCTATCAACAAAAGTTTATTGATATTAACAAGGAAAATAATATTTGAGCAGTATCAAGTACCTTTAGCCACTTCCACAATGTTTCTTCAAATATCTCCCTTTAAAAAGTAACTTTTTGACCTCCCCTTTTTAAATTCTTAATAGAAATATACTTTAATTAGTTAGAAATCAAAATTGTATACTAGCTTTTAAATAGCTTAGTATTCAGGTTTCTTTGATATGAACTTATGTAGGAAGTATAGACTTGTAGTTTGTTTATTTTTATTTAAAGATCATAAACCATTTTATTTTTTCTTCATACTTCTCTGTTCTTCCAAAGCATCTACATTGGGCCCATATCATATAATAGAAAAATAAGTTACTATAATTTTTTTACCCTGCCATTTCCTCAAGCTGTCTCATCTGTCCATCCCTTTATTGCTGAACTTGAAGAAGGAGCCCATACACATTACTTTCACTTTTTCAGTGTTCACTCATTCTTTAATCCTCCCAACTCTGGTTTACCACTCTAATGAAACTGCTTTTCAAAGGCCATTGTTGTCCAATCATAAGACTAGGCTCTCTCTTAGGCTTTATCTTTCTCGGTCTTATTTGGAAAAGTACTTAACACAGTGTCGAATAAACAATCAATTCTCAATATATTTTAGTTCTGTTCCTACAAGAATTGCTTACTGTTATTTATTACATGAATAAATTTTTTATCTGAGTAAATTATTGCATCATAATTAAAAGTTATGTAGGAAGATGACCAAATAGAATACTCCAGCAATTGTTCCCCCCAAACCCCTTCAAGGAATGCCATATTGAGCAACCATCTACCGAATAAAGCACCTTCATAAGAGCCAAAAATCAGGTGAGTGATCACAGTACCTGGTTTTAACATTATATCAGTGAAAGAAGAACTGAAGAGAGAAGGAAAGACAGTCTTTAATTGCTGACGCCACCCCTCCACCATGCCCCAGCAGTAGCAATGGCCCTGTGCCACAGAAATAGAATCTGTGTGCTTGGAGAAGGGAGAGCATAGTGATTGTAGAACTTTGCATTGGAACTCAGTACTGCCCTGTCACAGAAGAAGCCACACAGCGCAGAAAGTAGCCAGTGCCCATGGAGGGAGCATTTAGACCTGCCCTAGCAAGAGGGAAATTGCCCATCCCAGTGGTTGGAACCTGAGTTCTGGCTAGCTCTACCACCATGGGCTAAAACACTCAGGGTCCCTAAATAACCTTGAAAAGCAGTCTAGGCCACAAGGACTAGAATTCCTGGTCAAATCCTGGTGCTGTTCTAGGCTCAGAGCCAGTGGACTTGGGGTACACATGACCTAGCGATATACCAACTGGGGTGGCCAAGGGAATGCTTGTGTCACCTCTCCCCTAAACCCAGGTAGCTCAGCTCGAAGATCCAGGAGATACCCCTTACTTCCATTTGAGGAGAAGAGAGAGAAGAGTAAAGAGGACTTTGTCTTGTAACTTGGATACCAGCTCAACCGCAGTACAATGGGGTACTGGGTAGAGTCATAAGGCCCCCATTCCAGGCCCTTGCTCCAAAATGACATTTCTAGACACGCCCTGAGCCAGAAGAGAACCTGCTGCCTCTTCTGAAGGAAAGGACCCAGTTCTGGCAGGATTAATCACCCATTGACTAAAGAGACTCTGGGCCCTGAATAATCATCAGTGGTAGCCAGGCAGTACTCAGCAGGAGCCTTGAGTGAGACACAATATCCTGTTGGCTTTCAGTGGCCATGAGGAGAGACTCTCTCTGCTTGTGGAAAGGAGAGAAAAGAGTAAAGGAGACTTTGTCTTTCAGCTTAAATATTGACTTGGCAACAGCGAGGTACAGCACCAAGCGGGCTCCTGGGGTCCCCAGTTCCAGTCCTTCACTCCTGGATGGCATTTTTTGAACCGCCCTGGACCAGAAGGGAGCCTACTTCCCTGAAGGTAGAGATCTAGGACTGGCAGCATTCACCACAAGCTGAAGAGCCCTTGGGCCTTGATCATCGCAGTAGCCAGGCAGTACTTGCTGTGGGCCCTGGGGTGATGATGGCCATGAGGAGAGGGTCCTTCTACTTGAGGGAAGGAGAGGGAAGAGTGAGAAGGACATTGTTTTGTGGCTTGGGTGCCAGTTCAGACACACTTTAATGGAACATCAAATAGGTTCATAAGGTTCCTGACTCCAGGCCCTGGCTCTTATATGGCATTTCTGGACCCACCCTGGGCTCAGGTGAAGCTTGTTGCCTTGAAGTTCCCATGCATGGCTGGATTTGCCTTCTAGACAGAAGCCTGGCTGGATTTGCCATCTGCTGATTGTAGAGCCCTTGGACCTTGAGGGAACATAAGCAGAAGCCAGGCAATGTTTGCTGTGGGCCCTGTGTGAGACCCAGTATTGTGCTGGCTTTGGGTCGGACCCAGCACGTTCCCAGTGGTGGCCACAGGGGTGCTTGTGTCATTTCTCCTCCAGTTCCAAGCAACTCAGCGGCGGACGGGGGGGGGGGGGGGGGTGGGGGGTGGGGGGGGGTGGGGAGAGAGGGGGAGAGAGAGAGAGAGAGAGAGAGAGACTTCATTTGTTTGGGGAAAAGTAAAGCAAAAGTCTCTACCTGGCCCTAATGCAGATATAGCTGCAGTGACCAAATACTTAGATCACAAGATTCAATTCCCTTTGAATACTTGGAAAGCTTTCCTAAGAAGAACAGGTACAAACAAGACTAGGCTGTGAAGACTACAGTAAATATCTAACTCTTCAGTGCCCAGACACTGAAGAATATCAACGAGCATCCAGACCATCCAGGAAAATGTGACCTTACCAAATGAATTAAATAAGGCACTTGGTTGACAAATCACAGAGTGAAAAGAATATGTGACCTTTCAGACAGAGAATTCAAAATAGCTTTTTTGAGAAAGCTCAATGAAATTTAAGATAACACAGAGAAGGAATTCAGAATTCCGTCAGGTTAATTTAATGAAGAGATTTGATAATTAAAAAGAATCAAGCAGAAATTCTGGAGCTGAAAAATGCAATGGGCATATTAAAGAATGCATTGGTCTGTCAACAGCAGAACTGGTGAAGCAAAAGAAAGAATTATGAGCCTGAAGACAGGCTAGAAGACAAAAGAAAAATGAATGAAGCATGCCTACAAGATCTAGAAAATAGGCTCAAAAGGGCAAATATGAGTTATTAACTTTGAAGAATAACAGAAAATTTTCCAAACTCAGAGAAAGATATCAATATTCAAGTATAAGAAGGTTATACAACATCAAGCAGATTTAACCAAAAGAAGACTACCAAAAGGTGTTTAATAATCAAACTCCCAATGGTCAAGGATAAAGAAAGGATGCTAAAAGCAGCAAGAGAAAAAAAAATGAAGAACATAAAAAAGAGCTTCAATACATCTGGCAGCAGACTTCTCAGTGTAAACCTTATAGCCCAGGAGAGAGTGGAATGATGTTAAAGTGCTGAAGGAAAAAAAAAAAAAACTTTTACCCTAGAATACTATATCCAGTGAAAATATCCTTCAAGCATTAAAGAGAAATAAAGACTTTCCTAGACAAAAACTGAGGAACTTCATCAGCACCAGCCTTGTCCTACAAGAAATGCTGAAGGAAGTTCTTCAATCTGAAAGAAAAGGACATTAGTGAGCAATAAGAAATCATCTAAAGGTAGAAAACTCAATGGTAACGGTAAGTACAGAGACAAACACAGCATATTGTAACATTGTAATTGTGTGTAAACTACTCGTATCTTGAGTAGAAAGACTGAAAGAAGAACCAATCAAAATGAATAATTACAACTTTAAAAGACATAGTATAATAAAATAGAAATAGAAACAACAAAATTAAAAAGCAGGGGCATGAAATTAAAGCATAGAGTTTTTATTAGTTTTCTGTTTGCTTAATTGTTAGTTACTTTGTTTGCTTTTGTTAGCAGTGTTAAGTTGTCATTAGTTTAAAATCATGGGTTATAAGATGTTATTTCCAAGCCGCATGGTAACCTCAAATCAAAAAACCTCCAACAGTCTGGGCACAGTGGCTCATGCCTTTAATCCCACCACTTTGTGAGGCCAAGGCAGGAGGATTGCTTGAGCCCAGGAGTTCAAGACCAGCCTGGGCAACAGAGCAAGACACTGTTTACACACACACACACACACACACACACACACACACACACGAACATAAAATAGCTATGTGTGCTGGCATGCACCTGAGATCCCAGCTACTCAGAAAGCTGAGGTGGGAGGATCACTTGAGCCCAGGAGATCAAGGCTGTAGTGAGCCATGATTGCACCACTGCACTCCAGCTTTGATAACAGAGCCAGACCCTGTCTCAAAAGCAAAATAAAACAAAACAAACCTACGAAAGATACACAAAAAGTAAAAAGCAAGAAAGTAAAACATACTGCCAGAAAAAAAAATCACCTTCACAAAAAGAAAGGAAGAAAAGAAGGAAGGAAGAGAAGACTACAAAACAACCAGATAACAAATAACAAAATGGCAGGAGTAAGTTCTTACTTATCAATAATAACATTTAATGTAGATAGACTAAAGTCTTCAATCAAAAGACATGGAGTGGCTGAATGGATTAACAAAGAAGACCCAATAATCGGTTGCCTATTCCAAGAAACACACTTCACCTATAAAGACACACATAGAATGAAAATACAGGGATGGAAAAAGATGTTTCATGTAAATGGAAACCAAGAAAGAACAGGAGTCATTATACTTACATCAGACAAAATCTATTTCAGGCCAAAAACTATAAAAAAGGATGAAAGTCATTGTATAATTATAAAGGGGTCAATTCAACAACAGGATATAACAATTGTTAATAGATACACACCCAAAACTTGAGCATCCAGATATAGAGAGCAAATATTACTAGAGCTAAAGAGAGAGATAGACCCCAATACAGTAATAGTTGGGGACTTCAACACCAACTTACAGCATTGGACAGATCATCCAGGTAGAAAATCAGCAAAGAAACATTGGACTTGATCTGTACTATAGACCAAATAAACCTAATGGATGTTTATAGAACACTTCATCCATAGCTACAGAATATACATTCTTCTCCTCAGCATATGGATCATTCTCAAGGATAGACCATGTGTTAGGCCACAAAACACGTCTTTAAAAATTCAGAAAAATTGAAATAATATCAAGTATCTGACCACAATAGAATACAACTGGAAATTAATAATAAGAAATTTGGAAACTATACAGATACACGGAAATTATATGATATGCTCCTGAATGATCAATGAAGAAATTAAGAGAAATTTAAAACTTTCTTGAAACAAATGAAAATGGAAACACAACATATCAAAACCTATGAGATACAGCAAAATAAGTACTAAGACCAAAATTTATAGCAATGAGTGCCTACATCAAAATAGAAGAAAAATTTCAAAAACAACCTAATGATGCATCATAAAGAACTAGAAAAGCAAAAGCGAACAAAACACAATATGAGTAGCAGAAATACATGAAATGGAAATGAAAAGGACAATACAAAAGATCAATGAAAGGAAAAGGTGACTTTTTGAAAAGAAAATTTACAAACCTTTATCCAGAATAAGAAAAGTGAGAAGACCCAAATAAAATCACAGATGAAAAAGGAAACATTTCAACCGATACCACAGAAATTCAAAGGATCATTAAAGACTATTATGAGCAAGTATATGCCAATAAATTGGAAAACCTAGAAGAAATGGATAACTTTCTAGTCACATACAACCTGCTAAGATTGAACCATGAAGAAATCCAAAACATGAACGGACTAATAACAAGTAATGAGATTAAAGCTGTAATAAAAAGTTTCCCAGCAAAGAAAAGCATGGGATTTTATGGCTTTAGTGTTGAATTCTAACAAACACTTAAAGAACTAATATCAATTTTACTCAAACTATTCTAGAAAATAGAAGGAGAGAGAATACTTCCAAACTCATTCTATGAGGCCAGTATTACTCTGGAGTGCAGTGGTGTGATCATTATGAAAACAAGGATATTTTGACTTCTTCCTTTCCAATTTGGATGCCCTTTATTTCTTTCTTTTGTCTGTTTGCTCTAGCTAGGACTTCCAGTACTGTGCTGAATAACAGTGGTCAAAGTGGACATCCTTGTCTTGTTGCAGATCTTAGAGGAAAGGCTTTCAGTCTTTACCCATTTAGTACGATACTAGCTATGGGTCTGTCATATAAAGTTTTTATTTTGTTGAGGTATCTTCATTCTGTATCCAGTTTTGTGAGGGTTTTATGAAATGATGTTGAATTTTATCAAGTGTTTTTCAGCATCTATTAAAATGATTATATGGTTTTTGTCCTTCATTCTGTTGATATGATGTATCACATTGATTGATCTGTGTATGTAGAACTATCCTTGCATTCATGGGATAAATCCCACTTTATCCCATGATGGTCATAGTCATGATGAATGATCTTTTTAATATATTGTTTAATTTAGTTTGCTAGTATTTTGTTGACAGTTTTCCCATCAATTTTCATCAGAGATATGGGCCTGTAATTTTCTTTCTTTGATGTGTCTTTGTCTGGTTTTGGTTTCACTCTGTTGCTCAGGCTAGAGTGTGGTGGTGCAATCATGGCTGACTGCATCCTCATACTCCTGGGCTCAAGCCATCCTCCCGCCTCAGCCTCCTGAGTAGCTGAGACCACAGGCATACACCACCATGCCCAGTTAATTTTTGTATTTTTTGTAGAAATGGGGTGTTGCCATGTTGCCCAGGCTGGTCTGGAACTCCTGTGACTCAAGTGAAGCATTGAGCATTTCTATATGCCAACAGTGAACAATCTGAAAAAGAAATCGAGAATGTAACCCCATTTATATTAGCTACAAATACAGTTAAATACCTAGGAATAGACTAAAGTAGTAAAAGATCTCTACAGTAAAAACTATAAAACACTGATGCAAGAAATTGAGAAGACACAAAACATGGAAAAATATTCTATGTTCATGGATCGGAAGAGTTAATATTGTTTAAATACCCATATTATCCAAAACGATTTACAGATTCATTGCAATTCCTATGAAAACACCACTGACATTCTTCACATAAATAGAAAAAAAAACCCTAAAATTTATATGGAACTACAAAAGACCCAGAATGGCCAAGGTCACCTTGAGCAAAATGAACAAAAGTGGAGGAATCTCATTACCAGACTTCAAATTATATTACAGAGCTATTGTAATCAAAACAGCATGGTACCTGCAAACAGACACATAGACCAAAGAAACAGAACAGAGAACCCAGAAATAAATTTATAAATCTACAGTGAACTCATTTTTGACAAAAATGCCAAGAACGTACACTGGGGAAAAGATAGTCTCTTCAATAAAAGGTGCTGGGAAAACTGAGTATCTATATGCAGAAGAAAGAAATTAGACCCTTATCTCTTGCCATACACAAAAATCAAATCAAAGTGGATTAAACACTTGTCTAAGACCTCAAAATATAAAACTATTACAAGAAAAGATTGGGAAAGCGCTCCAGGACATTGGACTGGGCAATGATTTCTTGAGTAATACCCCATGAGCACAGGCAGTCAAAGCAAAAATGGACAAATGGGATCACATCAAATTAAAAAGCTTCTTGTAGCAAAGTAAGGAATCAACAAAGTGAAAAGACAACTCATAGAATGGTAGAAAATATTCACAATCTATCTATCTGACAAGGGATTACTAACCAGAATATATAAGAAGGTCAAATAACTCAAAGAGAAAAAAATGTAATAATCTGATTTAAAAATGGGCAAAAGGAAATGTCAACAGGCTTTTCTCAAAAGAATACAAATTGCAAACAGACATATAAAAAGATGCTCAATAGAAATGCAAATCAAAACTACAATGAGATAACACCAGTTAAGATGGCTTTTATGCAAAAGCCAGGCAATAACAAATGCTGGTGAGGATGCAGAGAAAAGGTAACCCTTGTACACTGTTGGTGGAAATGTAAATTAGTACAGCCACTATGCAGAACAGTATGGAGGTTCCTCAGAAAACTAGAAATAAAACTACCAGCAATGCCACTGCTAGGCTGATAGGTACATAGCAAAAAAAAAAAAAAAAGAAAAAAAAAGGAAATCAGTGTATCAAAGAGATATCTACACTTCCATGTGCATTGCAGTACTATTCACAGTAGCCATGATTTGGGAGAAACCTAAGTGTCCATCAACAGATGAATAAAGAAAATGTGGTACCTATACACAATGGAATACTATTCAGCCATAAAAATGAACAAGATCCTGTCATTTGCAACAACATGGGTGGAACTGAGGTTCATTATGTTAAGTGAAATAAGCCAAGCACAGGACAAACTTTGCATGTTATCACTCATTTATGGGAGCTAAAAATTAAAACAATTGAACTCATGGATATAGAGTAGAATAATGGTTACCAGAGGCTGGCAAGGGGTTTAGAGTTGGGGGAAGTGGGAATATTTAATGGATACAAAAATATGGTTAGACTAAGATGTAGTATTTTATAGTACAACAAGGTGATTACAGTCAACAATAATTTATTGTACATTTTAAAAATAACTGAAAGACTATAATTGGAATGTTTGTAACATAAAGGATAAATGCTTGAGGTGATGGATACCCCATTTACTCTGATGTGATTATTATGCATTGCATGCTTGTATCAAAATATCTCATGTATCCCATAAATATATACTCCTACTATGTACCCATGAAACATTAAAAATTAAAAGAAATTTATACCGGCCATTAATACAGTTATATTTAGTTTACGTGTTGCTAATATGCCCAATAAATTTCAACAGTCTTTTTTCACTCATATCCAGGGTAATTTAAAATCTCAACTCTCCTTTGTTCTTCCTGGCTGTGCTCAGTAACATAATTATTTATCTAAAATACACTTTCCTGGGGGGGAAAATGACTAAATATCGGTGAGTACTGGCAGTAGGACACCTGCCCTAGCTTTCTAAGAAATCAAGCTGGCAGCCTAATGAAACTCAGAAAGAGGAATATAAGAAGCTGTTCACTGAATTAAGGTACTTCCACATCACAGGCCACTGGTCTTTTGTCTCAACGTTTATCCTCTACCCTTTCCCCAAGCTTATTGTCTAAACAGCCTCTAGCGAGAGCCTGCGTCTGTTACCCAATTTTGGATTCCCCATGCTTTACTGCAGCTCCTCTCCCTAGCCCACCAATCTGGACAGCTGTTTCCAATTTCCCTCACTGGCAATCCCCAGGTGCTACCACCTGGCCACTGCCAGGACTGACGAGATAAAAGGTTTGTAAAACTCTGGGCAGGAAATAGCCTCAGCTCTGTGATTTGAATTGAGGTTGATGGGAATAAAACCAACCAACATTTATTAAATGTCCAATATTTGCCAGGCATTTAAAAAATAACAGCTTTGTTGACATAAATTACGTATCATAAAATTCACCCTTTTAAATCATTCAATGCAGTGGTTTTAATGTATTTGTGGAGTTGCACAATCACCAAGGTCTAATTTTAGGACATTTTAATCACCCCCAAAAGAAACCTCATACTCATTAACATATACTTGTCATTCTCCCCTGCCCCCAGTCTCTGAGTCTCTGGAAACCATTAATCTACTTTCTGTCTTTATGGATTTGCCTATTCTGGACATTTCATAAAAATAGAATTATATATAGCTTTTGTGTCTGGCATCTTTAACTTAGTCTAATATTTCCAAGTTCATCCGTGTTGTAGTTTGGATCAATACATTTATTTTTATATCCTAGTAATATTTCATTGACTGGTTATATCATATTTTGTTTATCCATTCATTAGTTGATGAACAATTGAATTGTCTCTACTTTTTAGCTATTATGAATAATGCTACTGTGAACATCTGTGCAAGTTTGTCCATGGACATATTTTCAGTTTTCATCAGTATATATCTAGGAGTGAAAACGATGGGTCTTTAGGTAACCACATTTAACTTTTGAGGAACTGCCAAACTGTTTTCCAAAGCAGCTGCACTATTTTACATTTTACCAGCAGTGTATAAGGGTTCCAATTTCTTCACATCATTGCCAATACTTGTTATTTCCATCTTTTTTATTATAGCCAATCCTATTGGGTGTGAAATGGTATCTCATTGTCATTCAGTTTGCATTTGCTGATGACTAATGGTGTTGAGCATCTTTTCATATGCTTATTGACTATTTGTCTTTAGAGGAATGTCTATTCCAATCCTTTGCCCATTCTTTGATTGAATTATTGGTGTTTTGTTGAGTTGTAAGAGTGCTTTATTCTGGATATTAGACCTTTATCAGATATATGATTTGCAAATGTTTTTTCTCATTTTGTGGATTGTCTTTTCACTTTCTTGATGATGTCCTTTGAAACACAAAAGCTTTTAATTTTGATAATGTCCAGTTTATCTATTTTTTTCTTTTGTTGCATGTGCTTTTGGTATCATATCTAAGAAATCATTCCTGATCCAAGGAATGTTTTTACTCCTGTTTTCTTCTAACAGTTTTATAGTTTTAGCTCTTACATTTAGGCCTATGATTCATTTTAAATTAATTTTTGTATAGTGTATGAGGAAAGGGTCCAACTTCATTTTTTGTGTAAGGGCATCCAGTTGTCCCAGGACGATTCATTGAAATGATTACCTTTGCCATTGAATTATTTTATACTATTGCTGAAAATCAATTGACCATAAGTAGAAGGACTTTTTTTCCTGTATTCCCAGTTCTTTACCATTGATCTGTATATTTAATCTTATGCCAGTACTGCACTATCATTAGTGTGGCTTTGTAGTAAGTTTTGAAATCAGAAACTGTGAGTCCTTCAACTTTGTTCTTTTTCAAGATTATTTTGATTATTCTGGATTCCTTGTATTGCTATATGAATTTTATGATAAGCTTATCAATCTACATAAAACATGCTAGCTGGAATTCTGATAGAAATTGTTTTGAATCTGCAGATCATTTTGGGGAGTATTACCATCTTAACAACATTAGGACGTTCATTATCAAGTATGACACTAGCTGTAGGTTTTTTATGGATGGTCTTTCATTAGGTTGAAGAAATTCCCTTCTATTCCTGATTTGCTGAGGTTTTTTATTAAGAAAGGATGTTGGAATTTGTCCATTTTTTCTGTGCTTATTGAGCTGATTCTGTGGTTTTTGTATTTTTTAATTCTGTTGGTATTATATTACTTGATTTTCAGATGTTTACCTGACTTTGCATTCTTAGAATAAATCCCAGTTGGTTGTAGTGTAAAACACTGGATATTTTATATGGCTGGATGTGGTTTTGCTAGTATTTCGTTGATGGTTGTAACATCCACATTCATAAGGAATATTGGTCTGTAGATTTTTTTCTCTTGTGAAATCTTTGTCTGGTTTTGGTATGGTGGTAATGAATGAATTGGGAAGTATTCTCTCCTTTTCTATTTTTTAATGGAAAAGCTTGAGAAAGATTGGTGTTAATTCTTTAAAAGTTGAGTGGAATTTATTGGTAAAGCATCTGGGCCTGGGATTTTTGTGGGAAGTTTTTTTTTTGTTTTGTTTTGTTTTGTTTTGTTTTTTTAAAGCAGTGAAACAGATTTTATTCAGTAACAATTAACAGTAGAGAAAAGAGCTGAACTACATTACGATTTGTGCAGAGGTGACTGGGCTGTTTCAAGGGAGAATGAGAGAGTGGGAGGGGAAATAGTGAGAGCTTGAGTAGAGTCAGGGAAGTGAAAAATCCCAAAAAGCTGGAGGTGGGCACTGGGAGAAGGGGAGGTGGTAGCAGGTTGGTCCATGTGAAACCCATCCGGGTAACTGGCATATATCAAACTTAGGCTCCTGCCCTCCAAAGAGTCTGGGAGATGGGCCCAATCTTCAGGTGTTGGCTGAAACAAACAGTAAATTCCTCTGGCAGCCTTGAGTTTTCTTAGGCAGGCACTTTAAGGGAGACTAGGGCCATCCTAGGGACGTGGCTTTGATCTCTTAGAAACTCAGTGTTAGTGGGGCCAGGCTCACTGGCTCACGCCTGTAATCCTGACACTTTGGGAGGCTGAGGCAGTTGGACCACCTGAGGTCAGGAGTTCAAGACCAGCCTGACCAACATGGTGAAACCGCATCTCTACTAAAGATACAAAAATTAGCCAGGTGTGGTGGTGCATGCCTGTAATCCCAGCTATTTGGGAGGCTGAGGCATGAGAATCACTTGAACCCGGGAGGTGGAGATTATAGTGAGCCGAGATTGGGCCATTGCACTCCAGCCTGGGCAACAAGAGCAAAATTCTGTCTCAAAAATCAAAACAAAACAAAAAAAGAAACTCTGCTAGTGTTTGTTCACATCTTTCTAGGCCAAGGTTGAGGCCTAGCGAAGAAGAGGGCTCAGAGGAGCCAAGTAGAGCTTGGTCAAGGACAGAATCTTTGTCAACAGCGCATCCTACTTTCCATTGCTGGTCTATTATGATCCCTGCACCAGCTCTGCCAAGTAGGCTAGCCACTGACATTCTTGCACAGATTCATCAGTGGAAGCCTGGACAGGTTAAAGATAGGTGGCTAGATAATGAGTCATTGCAAATCAGAATAGCAAGTCTTCTGAGCAAAGGGAAAGCAGAGAAAAAGAGGCTCAGGGAGCACAGAACAGAGGCAGCTAATCCAACTGGAGATGGAAACCCTTTCAGGAGTTCCAATGCCAGTCCTTCAGTGGCGCAACCCTGAAACCTCAACAGAGTTTTCAAAATGACATGCACAGGCTTCCACATTTGGGCGCAGTCCCAGCTCTCCTTCCGATTGCAGAGAGAGGTTGCTCTGGAAAGTCATAGGGAAGGGCCCTACAGATGACCTCAGACAAACACCCTCTCAACACCCAAGTCTAGAACCCTTCAGAATTTTCTGGAGCTGCCTCCTTCTGCCCTGGCATTTGCACCCACAGCTGTCTGTGCCTTACAGTATACTTCTCTACCCTTCTCCCTTGGTGACTCCTTATTTCTTTTTTTTTTTAATTTCTTTTTTTTTTTTAATTATACTTTAAGTTTTAGGGTACATGTGCACATTGTGCAGGTTAGTTACATATGTATACATGTGCCATGCTGGTGCGCTGCACCCACTAACTCGTCATCTAGCATTAGGTATATCTCCCAATGCTATCCCTCCCCCCTCCCCCCACCCCACAACAGTCCCCAGAGTGTGATATTCCCCTTCCTGTGTCCATGTGATCTCGTTCAATTCCCACCTATGAGTGAGAATATGCGGTGTTTGGTTTTTTGTTCTTGCGATAGTTTACTGAGAATGATGATTTCCAATTTCATCCATGTCCCTACAAAGGACATGAACTCATCATTTTTTATGGCTGCATAGTATTCCATGGTGTATATGTGCCACATTTTCTTAATCCAGTCTATCATTGTTGGACATTTGGGTTGGTTCCAAGTCTTTGCTATTGTGAATAATGCCGCAATAAACATACGTGTGCATGTGTCTTTATAGCAGCATGATTCATAGTCCTTTGGGTATATACCCAGTAATGGGATGGCTGGGTCAAATGGTATTTCCAGTTCTAGATCCCTGAGGAATCGCCACACTGACTTCCACAATGGTTGAACTAGTTTACAGTCCCACCAACAGTGTAAAAGTGCTCCTATTTCTCCACATCCTCTCCAGCAGCTGTTGTTTCCTGACTTTTTAATGATTGCCATTCTAACTGGTGTGAGATGGTATCTCATTGTGGTTTTGATCTGCATTTCTCTAATGGCCAGTGATGATGAGCATTTTTTCATGTGTTTTTTGGCTGCATAAATGTCTTCTTTTGAGAAGTGTCTGTTCATTTCCTTCGCCCACTTTTTGATGGGGTTGTTTGTTTTTTTCTTGTAAATTTGTTTGAGTTCACTATAGATTCTGGATATTAGCCCTTTGTCAGATGAGTAGGTTGCGAAAATTTTCTCCTATTTTGTAGGTTGCCTGTTCACTCTGATGGTAGTTTCTTTTGCTGTGCAGAAGCTCTTTAGTTTAATTAGATCCCATTTGTCAATTTTGTCTTTTGTTGCCATTGCTTTTGGTGTTTTAGACATGAAGTCCTTGCCCATGCCTATGTCCTGAATGGTAATGCCTAGGTTTTCTTCTAGGGTTTTTATGGTTTTAGGTCTAACGTTTAAGTCTTTAATCCGTCTTGAATTGATTTTTGTATAAGGTGTAAGGAAGGGATCCAGTTTCAGCTTTCTACATATGGCTAGCTGGTTTTCCCAGCACCATTTATTAAATAGGGAATCCTTTCCCCATTGCTTGTTTTTCTCAGGTTTGTCAAAGATCAGATAGTTGTAGATATGCGGCATTATTTCTGAGGGCTCTGTTCTGTTCCATTGATCTATATCTCTGTTTTGGTACCAGTACCATGCTGTTTTGGTTACTGTAGCCTTGTACTATAGTTTGAAGTCAGGTAGTGTGATGCCTCCAGCTTTGTTCTTTTGGCTTAGGATTGACTTGGTGATGCGGGCTCTTTTTTGGTTCCATATGAACTTTAAAGTAGTTTTTTCCAAATCTGTGAAGAAAGTCATTGGTAGCTTTATGGGGATGGCATTGAATCTATAAATTACCTTGGTCAGTATGGCCATTTTCATGATATTGATTCTTCCTACCCATGAGCATGGAATGTTCTTCCATTTGTTTGTATCCTCTTTTATTTCCTTGAGCAGTGGTTTGTAGTTCTCCTTGAAGAGGTCCTTCACATCCCTTGTAAGTTGGATTCCTAGGTATTTTATTCTCTTTGAAGCAATTGTGAATGGGATTTCACTCATGATTTGGCTCTCTGTTTGTCTGTTGTTGGTGTATAAGAATGCTTGTGATTTTTGTACATTGATCTTGTATCCTGAGACTTTGCTGAAGTTGCTTATCAGCTTAAGGAGATTTTGGGCTGAGACAATGGGGTTTTCTAGATATACAATCATGTCATCTGCAAACAGGGACAATTTGACTTCCTCTTTTCCTAATTGAATACCCTTTATTCCCTTCTCCTGCCTAATTGCCCTGGCCAGAACTTCCAACACTATGTTGAATAGGAGTGGTGAGAGAGGGCATCCCTGTCTTGTGCCAGTTTTCAAAGGGAATGCTTCCAGTTTTTGCCCATTCAGTATGATATTGGCTGTGGGTTTGTCATAGATAGCTCTTATTATTTTGAAATACGTCCCATCAATACCTAATTTATTGAGAGTTTTTAGCATGAAGGGTTGTTGAATTTTGTCAAAGGCTTTTTCTGCATCTATTGAGATAATCATGTGGTTTTTGTCTTTGATTCTGTTTATATGCTGGATTACATTTATTGATTTGCATATATTGAACCAGCCTTGCATCCCAGGGATGAAGCCCACTTGATCATGGTGGATAAGCTTTTTGATGTGCTGCTGCATTCGTTTTGCCAGTATTTTATTGAGGATTTTTGCATCAATGTTCATCAAGGATATTGGTCTAAAATTCTCTTTTTTGGTTGTGTCTCTGCCTGGCTTTGGTATCAGAATGATGCTGGCCTCATAAAATGAGTTAGGGAGGATTCCCTCTTTTTCTATTGATTGGAATAGTTTTAGAAGGAATGGTACCAGTTCCTCCTTGTACCTCTGGTAGAATTCGGCTGTGAATCCATCTGGTCCTGGACTCTTTTTGGTTGGTAAGCTATTGATTATTGCCACAATTTCAGATCCTGATATTGGTCTATTCAGAGATTCAACTTCTTCCTGGTTTAGTCTTGGGAGAGTGTATGTGTCGAGGAATTTATCCATTTCTTCTAGATTTTCTAGTTTATTTGCATAGAGGTGTTTGTAGTATTCTCTGAAGGTAGTTTGTATTTCTGTGGGATCGGTGATGATATCCCCTTTATCATTTTTTATTGCGTCTATTTGATTCTTCTCTCTTTTTTTCTTTATTAGTCTTGCTAGCGGTCTATCAATTTTGTTGATCCTTTCAAAAAACCAGCTCCTGGATTCATTAATTTTTTGAAGAGTTTTTTGTGTCTCTATTTCCTTCAGTTCTGCTCTGATTTTAGTTATTTCTTGCCTTCTGCTAGCTTTTGAATGTGTTTGCTCTTGCTTTTCTAGTTCTTTTAATTGTGATGTTAGGGTGTCAATTTTGGATCTTTCCTGCTTTCTCTTGTGGGAATTTAGTGCTATAAATTTCCCTCTACACACTGCTTTGAATGCGTCCCAGAGATTCTGGTATGTTGTGTCTTTGTTCTCCTTGGTTTCAAAGAACATCTTTATTTCTGCCTTCATTTTGTTATGTACCCAGTAGTCATTCAGGAGCAGGTTGTTCAGTTTCCATGTAGTTGAGCGGTTTTGAGTGAGATTCTTAATCCTGAGTTCTAGTTTGATTGCACTGTGGTCTGAGAGATAGTTTGTTATAATTTCTGTTCTTTTACATTTGCTGAGGCGAGCTTTACTTCCAACTATGTGGTCAATTTTGGAATAGGTATGGTGTGGTGCTGAAAAAAAAGTATATTCTGTTGATTTGGGGTGGAGAGTTCTGTAGATATCTATTAGGTCTGCTTGGTGCAGAGCTGAGTTCAATTCCTGGGTATCCTTGTTGACTTTCTGTCTCGTTGATCTGTCTAGTGTTGACAGTGGGGTGTTAAAGTCTCCCATTATTATTGTGTGGGAGTCTAAGTCTCTTTGTAGGTCACTCAGGACTTGCTTTATGAATCTGGGTGCTCCTGTGTTGGGTGCATATATATTTAGGATAGTTAGCTCTTCTTGTTGAATTGATCCCTTTACGATTATGTAATGGCCTTCTTTGTCTCTTTTGATCTTTGTTGGTTTAAAGTCTGTTTTATCAGAGACTAGGATTGCAACCCCTGCCTTTTTTTGTTTTTCCATTGGCTTGGTAGATCTTCCTCCATCCTTTTATTTTGAGCCTATGTGTGTCTCTGCACGTGAGATGGGTTTCCTGAATACAGCACAGTGATGGGTCTTGACTCTTTATCCAATTAGCCAGTCTGTGTCTTTTAATTGGAGCATTTAGTCCATTTACATTTAAAGTTAGTATTGTTATGTGTGAATTTGATCCTGTCATTATGATGTTAGCTGGTTATTTTGCTCGTTAGTTGATGCAGTTTCTTCCTAGTCTCGATGGTCTTTACATTTTGGCATGATTTTGCAGCGGCTGGTACTGGTTGTTCCTTTCCATGTTTAGTGCTTCCTTCAGGAGCTCTTGTAAGGCATGCCTGGTGGTGACAAAATCTCTCAGCATTTGCTTGTCTGTAAAGTATTTTATTTCTCCTTCACTTATGAAGCTTAGTTTGGCTGGATATGAAATTCTGGGTTGAAAATTCTTGTCTTTAAGAATGTTGAATATTGGCCCCCACTCTCTTCTGGCTTGTAGGGTTTCTGCCGAGAGATCTGCTGTTAGTCTGATGGGATTCCCTTTGAGGGTAACCCGACCTTTCTCTCTGGCTGCCCTTAACATTTTTTCCTTCATTTCAACTTTGGTGAATCTGACAATTATGTGTCTTGGAGTTGCTCTTCTCGAGGAGTATCTTTGTGGTGGTCTCTGTATTTCCTGAATCTGAACGTTGGCCTGCCTTGCTAGATTGGGGAAGTTCTCCTGGATAATATCCTGCAGAGTGTTTTCCAATTTGGTTCCATTCTCCCCATCACTTTCAGGTACACCAATCAGACGTAGATTTGGTCTTTTCACATAGTCCCATATTTCTTGGAGGCTTTGCTCATTTCTTTTTATTCTTTTTTCTCTAAACTTCCCTTCTAGCTTCATTTCATTCATTTTATCTTCCATCGCTGATACCCTTTCTTCCAGTTGATCGCATCGGCTCCTGAGGCTTCTGCATTCTTCACGTAGTTCTCGAGCCTTGGTTTTCAGCTCCATCAGCTCCTTTAAGCACTTCTCTGTATTGGTTATTCTGGTTATACATTCTTCTAAATTTTTTTCAAAGTTTTCAACTTCTTTGCCTTTGGTTTGAATGTCCTCCCGTAGCTCAGAGTAATTTGATAGTCTGAAGCCTTCTTCTCTCAGCTCGTCAAAGTCATTCTCCATCCAGCTTTGTTCCGTTGCTGGTGAGGAACTGCATTCCTTTGGAGGAGGAGAGGCGCTCTGATTTTTAGAGTTTCCAGTTTTTCTGTTCTGTTTTTTCCCCATCTTTGTGGTTTTATCTACTTTTGGTCTTTGATGATGGTGATGTACAGATGGGTTTTTGGTGTGGATGTCCTTTCTGTTTGTTAGTTTTCCTTCTAACAGAGAGGACCCTCAGCTGCAGGTCTGTTGGAGTACCCTGCAGTGTGAGGCGTCAGTGTGCCCCTGCTGAGGGGTGCCTCCCAGTTAGGCTGCTCGGGGGTCAGGGGTCAGGGACCCACTTGAGGAGGCAGTCTGCCCGTTCTCAGATCTCCAGCTGCGTGCTGGGAGAACCACTGCTCTCTTCAAAGCTGTCAGACAGGGACATTTAAGTCTGCAGAGGTTACTGCTGTCTTTTTGTTTGTCTGTGCCCTGCCCCCAGAGGTGGAGCCTACAGAGGCAGGCAGGCCTCCTTGAGCTGTGGTGGGCTCCACCCAGTTGGAGCTTCCAGGCTGCTTTGTTTACCTAATCAAGCCTGGGCAATGGTGGGCGCCCCTCCCCCAGCCTCACTGCCCCCTTGCAGTTTGATCTCAGACTGCTGTGCTAGCAATCAGCGAGACTCCGTGGGCGTAGGACCCTCTGAGCCAGGTGCGGGATATAATCTTGTGGTGCACCGTTTTTTAAGCCCGTCGGAAAAGCGCAGTATTCGGGTGGGAGTGACCCGATTTTCCAGGTGCCGTCTGTCACCCCTTTCTTTGACTCAGAAAGGGAACTCCCTGACCCCTTGCGCTTCCCAAGTGAGGCAATGCCTCGCCCTGCTTCGGCTCGCGCACGGTGCGCGCACCCACTGACCTGCGCCCACTGTCTGGCACTCCCTAGTGAGATGAACCCGGTACCTCAGATGGAAATGCAGAAATCACCCATCTTCTGCGTCGCTCACGCTGGGAGCTGTAGACCGGAGCTGTTCCTATTCGGCCTTCTTGGCTCCTCCCCACTTGTGGGAAGTTTTTAATTATTATTATGGATTCAATATCTTGTTATGAATCTATTCAGATTTTCTCTTTATTCTCAAGTCAAATTGACCAGTTTGTCTTTCTAGGAATATACTCATTTCATCTAGGCTACTGAGTTCATTGGCAAACAATTATTCATTCCCTTATAGTCCTTTTGGTTTCTGTAAGGTAGGCAGATATCCGCCCCCTTCTTTATTCTTAATGTTAGCAATTTAAGTTTTCCCCTCTCTTTTCCTTTTCAGTCTAGCTAAAGGTTTGTCAGTTTTGTGAATCATATCAAAGAACCAACTTCTATTGATTTTCTCTATTGTTTTTCTATTTTCTGTTTTATGTGTTTCTACTCTAATCTTTATTATTTTCTTCCTTCTACTTGCTTTGAATTTAGTTTACTATCCTTTTTCTAGTTTATTAAGGCAGACATTTAGGCTTTCTATTTGAGATCTTTTTTTAAATATAGGCCTTTATAGCTAGACATTTCTAAGGACAGCTTAATTGTGTTCCATATATTGTACTTTCATTTTCATTAATCTCAAGGTATTTCCTAATTTCCCTTGTGATTTCATCTTTGACAATTGATTATTTCGGATTATGTCATTCAATTTCCACATATCTGAGAATTTTCCAAATTTCCTTCTCTTATTGATTTTTAATTTTATTCAATTTTTGTTGGAGGGCACATTTATTGAGGCTTGTTTTATGGCCTAACATATGATCTTTTCTGGAAAATATCTCATGGGCACTTGTGGAGAATGTGTATATCACTGTTTGAGGTGGAATGTTCATAGATGTCTATTAGGTCTAGCTGGTTTATAGCATTTTTCAAATCTTCTGCTTTCTTGTTGATAGTCTATTGGTTCTATCCATTATTGAAACTGGGTTACTGAAATCTCTCTTATTGTTGAATTGTCTTATTTCTCCTTCAATTCTCTCAATCTTTGCTTCATATATTTTGAAGCTCTGTTGTTAGGTGCATATATATTTGTAATTGTTTTGTGTTTGTTGAATTGACCCTTTTATTTATGTTCCTAATGCGTTGATCCTTTTATTATTAAAAAAGTCCTTCTTTGTTAACACTTTTTGCTTTGACGTCTATTTCATCTGATATAAATATAGCTGCTCCAATTCTTTTTTGTTTACTGTTTGCATGCTATATGTTTTGTCATCTTTTTCTTTCAACCTATTTGTACATTTGAATCTAAAGTGCATCATATTGTAGGCAGCATATAGTTGGATCATGTTTTTATCTATTCTACAGTTCTTGGCCTTTTGATTGGAGTGGTTTTTCCACTAAATTTGATTAGTGTTTAGTTTACATTTAATAAAATTACTGATGAGGTAAGATTTATGTCTGCTATTTTCTATTTGTTTTCTATGTGTCTTTCATCTTTTTTGTTTCTTTATTCCTTTATTACTTCCTTCTTTTGTGTTAAATAAATATTATCTAGCATATAATTTTAATTCTCTTGTTGTTTCTTTTACTATTTTTTTGAGAAATACTCAGTGGTTTTCTTGGAGATTGCAGTTAACATCTTAACTTAAGCAATCAAGTTCAGATTAATACCATTGTAATTTTAATAGTATATAAAAATTTGCTCCGATATAGCTCCTCTTCTTCCTCCCTCCTTTGTGCTATTATTGTCACACATGTCATTATATTATAAACCCATCAATGCAGTTTTATAATTAATAATTTATGCAGTTGTTAAGAGACTACTCAACAAATGAGATTAAAGAACTCTACGCTATTACAACCCTGTACATAACATGCCCACATCCATACTGTATTAAAGGTCTTCAATGTCTCTGTTTGCCTAGGTTTAGAATACAAAAGAAAATTATTTAATTGCTTAAAGTAGTATTTAAAAATCCCACCAGTATTGTTCAGAGAGGAAGTTTCACAAGTGAAATTTTAAAAATCTGTATCATCCATCTGTATTATCCTATTATCACTATAAATTTGAGAATTTCTTAGGTCATAAGGCAGGACCAACCCCTCTGTGATGGCCACAATAAACCATTTCAAAACGTCTTGACCATTTGAATGGCTAAGTTAAAGTTTCTCATTACTAAGACTGTATTACTAAGTGGTTCAGATTATCAAAGGAAGGGTTTTTAATGATAATACTTACCATGATACACAAGCAGAAAACTCTTACCAACTGTGTCAACAAAACAAGACATATACATAAGACAAATCACAGATCATAGTGGGCATTTCAACCCTTCTGATGCTCTGATTGCAGATTTCAGAACTTAGAGTACAGAGTATGCAAAAATTTTAATCACACATTATTCTTCTTTCCATAATAAAAAGGTACCCTTTCAAGCTTTTCGTGTTTGCTTTTGCTGTTCCTCAGATTTGCATGTTGATTTCAGTTTTAATGTTGAAACTTCATTTTCTTCACATTAATTTATTTCTCTTTCTCAAAATCCAACTTGTCTGGACCCAGCAGAAACCTAGGGAAATGGCAGCACCAAATGAGAGAGTCAGCAGGTAAGAGCACAGTCAAAATTGGCCCTATGATCAATTCCCAGGATGAGGAGGCAGAAGCCCAGTTTGTATGAGCCAGTGTTATGGCCAAAAAAATATTATTGTGAATCATATCTTTCAGATGGGGGGAAGTTGGAAAATGAGTATTAAAGTCAGTGGTCAGAAGACTGGAGGATGGGTAGGTTCAATGCAAAACATAGGTTTGTTGAATGTGGGGTAGGTGGTCCATGTCAAAACATGGTATATGATATGGAGCCAGGATCACCTATTTAAGGAGGTATATCAGGCTGAACAGAGACAAAACTCTTTCCTCTATGTCCTCTCTAAAACCTTGTGTCATATTCTTGTAATTAACTAGTCTTCCCTGGGCCTTGTATCTGATGCTACAGCTGCAGGTACAGGAGCCCTCATAGGCATTTTTATTGCAACATCTTTTAAACTCTCATTTTATTTTGTCTAGTATTAGATAGTATTTAGGTGCTCACTTCCACTGCAATGGAATTATTCTCTAAAAAGTAATCAGAGTGTATTCTCTGCTGAAGTGTAAGCTTCTTTAGGGCAATAGTTTTTGTTATACCTCTATGTTAGTCAGCTCCAGCTGCCATAATAAAATACCATAGACTGAGTAGCTTAGACAACAAAAATTTATTTTCTCACAGTTCTGGAGGCTGGAAAGTCTCAGATCAAGGTTCTAGTCAATTCAGTTTCTGGTAAGGGCTCTCTTCCTGGCTTGCAGAGGGCTTCCTTTTTACTATGTCCTTACATGACCTTTCTTGTCTGTGTGTGGGGATAGAGGGAAAGAGAGAGATAGAGAGGAGAAAGAGAGAGACAGAGCAAGAGCGCATATGCATGAGAGAGATAGGACTCACCCTGGTGTTGTTTCTTCTAAGGACACTATTTCTATCAGATCAGGGTCCAATCCTTGCGACCTCATTTAACTTCAGTTACGTATTCCCTCCAGAGCTGTGGAGATAGGGAGAGTAATATGTTGTCTATGCTTGCTGTATATAATTAGGGTAGCCATATGATTTGTCATCAGAATGGGTACACTTTGAGAGTAAAAAATGTGCTATGATAATTACACCTTATATCCAGCATTGTCCTGGCAAACCTGGCCATATGGTCATACTGGTCTAATACTAAAGGGCTCCTTTGTTTTCCTTTGCCCCTTTGGACACATATCTCCCTCAGGAATATTGTGAAGAGTGGCTGGAACTAGGAAATAAAGACAGTACATTTCCACTAATATGCATGAGACAAAGCCTAAGCCACGTTGTGAATCATCAAAGGTTGTTAAAGCCACTTTACAATCGTAGCCTGCCAGAGTTGTTAACTTCTGGTTTTTATGCTACAGCTGCAGGTACAGGAGCTAACCTGTGAGCTTTCTTGTTATTTTTTATTTCCTACTTATGGGAAACTCAATGCCACTATGTGATTCATGGGTCAGAGTTCCTAGTAGATGCGAATGATTAGTGGGTGTGATATAATCAAAGAGGAATACAATAAGGCCACAGTAACTAAGCTGGAAGTTTGACTTTGACATTTAAACCCCCTTGTCCCAGGGCATACTCAAAACTTAGATGTGGCAAACCAAAGAACCAAGGCCAGAGCACAGAACACTCAGGTTAAGAAGCAACTGGTTCCTGAGTGAGGGAGCAGACTCAGAATGCAGGGCTCAAATGGAAAGAGACTGGGAACTTCAGGAACTGCATAGGCAAGTAGCATTTTGCAGACATCATTAGAGTAACCTTCAGCAATTCAACAACAGTTATTCAGTGCTTAAAAGGATCTTTGGACTTTGGTAAATCCAAAGAAAATACTGCAATTAGTATTAAGGCCATTGTATAAAAAGGTAATTTATGAAGGACAGGAACAGATATTGGGAAGGGAATTAGCAGGAACCTGACAAACTAGGAGAGGAGGAATCTGAGCCAAGCCAGACCAGCATGGAAATTATTCTTCTAACCAGCCTAGCTGAGGTTTTGCCCTGAGAATCTATATCACATTCCCATTAAAGCTTATATTTAGTTTATTAAATATATCTATGCTTAAGTTAATACTCTTTCAGTCATGCTTAATTAATTATTTTGCTATCCTCAAGTACTGATTTGAATGACTCCTGCAGATATTAGGACTAGCTAGACCTCAAATAATGGTTAGAGTAAAAATACTAGGGTCTAAAAACAATAGAGATGGAGAAAACATAAGTAGTTGCCGGGGTTAGGAGTGGGTGGGGGAAGGGGTTGACTATAAATTGGCTGCCTGAGGGAGTTTTGAGGAATGATCACACTGCTTTATATTTTGATTGTGGGAATAGATAAATGACTCTAGGCATATGTCAGAATTCATATAAGTATACAGCACAAACAGTAAATTTTACTATATGTAAATTTAAAAATAAAGGGAACCATGTCCACCTCCGAGGAAGAGTGTTCCAGTCCAAAGGAAAAGCAAGCAGAAAAGGAGTGGAAATGAGCTTCAGGTCTGCGGATCAGCAAGAATACCAGTGTGGATAGAGAGGAGTAGAGAAGAAGTGAGGAGTGGACAGGTTGTGTCAAGTCTGATAGGCCTTAGTAAGAAGTGCATTTTATTTTAAGTGTGGCAGGAGGCCATTGAGAGTAAGCAGGGTAACTACCCGGTCACCTTTGCATTTTTAAAGGCTTACTCTGGCTCTTATATGGAGAAGAAACATTAGGGGGCAATTATGGAATTAAGAAAACCATCGTGGTCATGCAGAAATGGTCTTGGAAGAGTTTTAATGTGGAAGGAGTGGGTGAGAGGGAGCTTTTTTCTACTGCCCAACCAGAATCCTGTCTCATCATTGAAATGATATACTTAATATTACCTCAGGATTCCTTATCTCTTGGGCCTTACAGAGATGTTGTAGTACGTGTAGAAATGCTGCTGGGCAACTTGAAGGTGAGCTGAAGTTGGTGACTAAATTTTTAGTGACTCCAAGGCACAGTTGTATGATTTTTCTCTAGCGATGTTCAGGAGCCCATGTGTATGAATGGAGAAGGCAGATGGTTTTACTAATCCAGAGTCAAAGTTTTGCCAGATGTGTGTGAGGAATGAACAAAGGGGCCAAATAATATTACTGTAATTCACACTAAGGAGTTAATATTTTAATACAGTACATAATCACATTACAGTAAAAAAGAATATCACATGTTGAAGACAAGGTGGTGGGAATGATGCTAAGAGTATAGTAGGAAGAATGGTAAAGAGAGAATGGGGTGAGGCATGGTAAAGAGAGGAGGAGAAGAAGGAGGAGGAAAAGAATATCACAGAGTACTTCCTAACAAAAATAAAGAACGGAGGCACAGCTATGGCAGTACACTGAGCTCCATAGAGACAGCACTGGGGCAAGTGAGAGCTGGATGGGTACTGGATGACTCTGCCTCATTGAGAAAAAATAACTAACCATGGGCAAAGGAGATTCTAAGAAGCTGAGAATCAAAATGTCCTCATATGCATTCTTTGTGCAAACTTATTGGGAGGAGCACAAGAAAAAGCAGCCAATGCTTCAGTCAACTTCTCAAAGTTCTCTAAGAAGTGCTCAGAGGAGTGGAAGATCATGTCTGCTAAAGAGAAAGGAAAATTTGAAGATATGGCAAAGGTGGACATGAAAAAGTAATGAAAACCTGTATTTCCTAAAGTGGAAACAAAAAAAGTTCAAGGAACTCAATGCATCTGAGAGCCTCCTTCGGCTTTTTTTCTTGTTCTGTTCTGAATATCGCCCAGAAGTCAAAAGAGAACATCCCATTGGTGATGAGGCAAAGGAACTGGGAGAGATGTGGAATAACACTGCACAAATGACAAGCAGCCTTATGAAAAGAAGGCTGTGAAGCTGAAAGAAAAATGTGAAAAGGATATTGCTGCATACCAAGCTAAAGAAAAGCCTGATGCAGCAAAAAAACGGGAGATGTCAAGGCTGAAAAAAGTGAGAAAAAGGAGGAAGAGGAACAAGATGAAGAGGAGGAGGAAGAGGAAGAGGAAGAAGAAGAAGAGGAAGAAGGAGGAGGAGGAGAAGGAGGAAGAGGAGGAGGAGGAGAAGGAGGAGAAGAAGGAGAAGGAGAGGGAGGGGGAGGGGGAAGAGGAAGAAAAAAGTAGTAGTAGTTGGTTCTAGTGACTTTTTTCTTGTCTGCAAACCATTTAACTCCCCTGTACACAACTCACTCCTTTTAAAGAAAATAATTGAAATGTAAGGCTCTGTAAGGTTTGTTTTTAAACTGTCCAGTGTCCTTTTTTGTATAGTTAACACACTAATGGATATGTCTTTAGATAGCATGCCCTGGTAGTATTTTCCATAGCCACTAACCTGGCCTGGTACAGTATGGGGGTTGTAAATTGGCGTAGAAATCGAAAGCAGGTTCTTATTGGTGCACAGCACAAATTAGTTATATATGGGGATGGTAGTGTTTTCATCTTCAGTTGTCTCTTACACAAAATAATTGTTCTTTTAACTAAATATCACTCTGTAATTGCAAAAAAAAAAAGTCGCAGTGGTTTTGTTGCCATTCTGAATGCTTCTAAGTAAATACAATTTTTTATCCGTTAAAAAAAAAGAAGCAGTACAAGTTCTTGTCCTTTTGGAAGTAGTCCTTCCTGGAAGCCTGCATATCAGATCATTACAAGTCTATACTTTAATTTAGAATAGTTCATTTTGGACAGTGTGGGATATATGTGTATAATTTTAATATATACCTTAGGAAGGCATATTAACATTGAGTTACACACATAAGTGGTGTGTAGGAAAAAGGCTCACATTCCACACGGAATATTCCTAATATCTTTAATTAACTGAGAGGGTTTGTTAATTAGCATACTGCATTAGAAATTATTTTTCATTGGTAAAATATATAGTATTCTACAGATGTGGATTATGTAGGAATATTGTATAGGCTTTTCCACAGCTGCATGAAGGGACAAAGTATGGAAATGTGGTGAACTCATTATTTTTACCCTTTGGAATGGTGTTCTATGCTTAGAATTCCAATTAATTCTTTGTATAGCTACTTAGGATGGATTTTGTGGCCTGGCTTCGGCTAGATGTTTAGCTAAATCATGATGCATCTGCCTTGAGTGACTCTTTCATGCAAGTTACTTGCTCTAGCATTTAAAAGGTCAGAAAAGTGGGGCTTTAGCAAGCTTACACTATAGGTTGTGTGACTGCTTTTATTCCTTCTTACTGAAGAACATGTGTAAGTGTGGCAGATTTGGTCTATAACTTGATTTCATTATAAAATCCACATAATAGACAGATTATAAAGGAAAAGACCAATAGTTCTTACCTACCTCTAGTCATCAGAAGGTTCCAATAGAGCCTAATAATCAGAAATAATCAAACAGGTTTAAGTCAGTTTGGCAATACACTGTGTAAGACAGCCTGCTTTAGAAGGTCCTTGGTTCCTTGGTAGATGAGTATGTGTTCTCTTTTTCTGTGTAGCATTGATTACCACCTTGTAGAAACACAAATGCTAATTCTGGAAGTGAATTATAGAATCATATAATCCGCTTATTTATGGAGAAATTAAGAAAGATTAAGCCACTTTCTCAAGGTTAATCCATCAGCTAGATAGCGGTGAAAGAAAGAACAGATCCTGGATCTTGTGATACAGAAGTCTCATTGCCACAGAAATGGAGCCATGTTTTTGAAAACAGAACACATGAAATATGTGATTTAGAAAGTCTGGTATGACTTACAGGGATGAAAGGACAAAAGACTCGAGATTCCAAAGGCATTAGCAAAACACTTCCTTTTCTTTTATTCATCCCTATTGCTCCATACTTAACCTCTTACCCATTTCTATGATACCATATTTTTAAAATCTCCTTTAACTACCTTATGAAAATGTTCATTATCAAAATTGGGGGATCCAACAGTATTACACATTGGCTCTTCCTGTCTCTGCACCCTCTCATAATGTAAGGTAAAGATATGTGTTGTCCTTTTGTTTTAAGGATGTATAATTAATTTTTCTATTTGTCCAAACTGACCAAATGTTCTTGATGGACTCTCGTTCACATATAATATTTGAAATGCTACAACTGAGTATATAAAACAATCCCTATTTCATGGTCTGACTATAGCCAGTATTAATAATGAGAAAATTTAAGTCAACATTTTTTGACCAAAATTTAGTGATTATCCAGAATCTTAAGTCTCTTCCCACCTCTACGTTTTGTGACTGTGCATTTACCATTTGCACAAGGTGCTTCAATGATTCCTTCACTCATGTCTGAAGGTCTGATAATGAACATACGGTCCCCAATTATTTAACACTCCCGGTATCATTGGTTAGAAAGCACAAATGGTTCTTTGGTAGCCAGTTAGTTTGATGAGATAAACTCAAGGATTAGAGACCCTCAAGAGATGAGGGTCATCCAAGTGACAAGTGACTGCTTACATACTGTCACTTGCTACTGAATGAAGTCCTCTTTTCCCACAAGTAATTTATTTCAATTTTGGACAGCTTTCACTACTAGGAAGTCCTTCTTTGAATAGAAATCCTTCTCCTTGTAACTTCTACCCACTAGCCTCTTTTTCTATGGTTTTTTAAGTGTCATCGTGAATGCATTCCATTTTTCTTGCGCATATCAGCCTTTTGATATTTGAAAGTAGTTTTCATGCCCACACCACAGCTTCAAAACGAAAACTTGTAGACAAATATATTTACTGAAGGACACAAAATAAACTCAATTTTTTCAATTATAAATGTTTTTATCATCTAATTTATAAAACATTTAATATAAAATATTTTTAAACATCCACATTTTACATAAATAATCTGAGTTATTTTTAGAAATATTTAGAAATTACAGGTAACTATCTTAGTTTGGGTATGTCCAGAAGCAGATGAGACAAGGATTTGAGTAAAAATCAGATTTGGAAATGCAGAACAATTCAGAAGAGTAAAGGAGTAATATAAGGAAAATAATCCAGCCAATGAAAGGTGTGTTCGTAAGCCAGCTGTCAGGGTGGGCAACGGGAGAAAAATCTCATGGAGAAACGCTGGGAGATGCTGCAAAATAAATACCTCAGAATTACGCTATCTCAGTAGTGGGCTACTTCCTCACCATTTTCATCTCACTCACATGCAGAGCTATATTCCACAAATCTGGAATAAAAAGCCCTCAGGCATGGAGGTAGCCATTAGAAGTTGGATGGAGTATTGGGTGGGACACTAAGCATCTAAGTCAATAAGTTAATGATAATTGTAATTATTCATTGGGTACAGTGTATGCTGCTTGGGTAATGGGTGCACTAAAATCTCAGAAATCACCATTAAAGAACTTACCCGTGTAACCAAATACCACCTGTTCCCCAAAAACTATTGAAATAAAAAATCATTATCAAAATAATGATTAACATTTTGATATTCTTTCATTCAGATTTTTTCCAAATGCATATATACTTGAATATAAATTATTCCTAAAGAAAAATCATTCTATAACATTAATTTGTAGTTGTCTTGTCACTTAATAAAACCACATTTTTCTATTTCAATCAATATGAATCTGCTCATATTATTACTGATGATATAGTACGCCATAATTTATTTAATTTCCTGATTGGACATTTAGATTAGTTCCGGGTTTTTGCTGTCATGAAAAAATGCTTTATTTCAGTTTCATTGAACAATGAATCCTTACTTGCTTCAGCTGCCACTTAATTTTGTTTATTAAAACAATGCTTAAAAGATATAAACAGTATGGGAAAGAATACCATTGGAGGGGGTGAAGCAAGATGGCAAATAGAAGCCTCCACTCATTGTGCCTCCCACAGGAACACCAAATGTAACAAGTATCTACACACAAAAAACACCTTTATAAGAACCAAAAATCAAGCGAGTACTAACAATACCTGATTTTAACTTCATACTGAAAGAAGCACTGAAGAGGGTAAGAAAGACAATCTCGAACTGCCCACACCACTCCTCCCCCATGCCGTCACAGCAGCCTTGTGGTGCAGAAGGAGAATCTGTGCGTTTGCGAGAGGGAGATTGCAGCGATTGCAGAACTTTGCATTGGAAACTGGTGCTGCCAACACTGGGGAGAACTCAGCCAGCAGCCTCAGGGGGAGCATTTAGACCAGCCCTAGCCAGAGGGCAAACACCCATTCTAGCAGTTGGAACGTGAGTTCCAACATGCCTCACCACTGAAGCCTAAAGTGCTTGCGGGCCCTAGGTAAACTTGAAAGGCAGTCTAGGCCACAAGAACCGCAACTCTTAGGCAAGTCGTAGTGCTGAACTGGGCTTGAGGCCAATGGACTTGGGGAACACACAAACTACTGAGACACCAGCCAGGGCAGCTAAGGGAGTGCTTATGCCACCCCTCCCGCAACCCCAGGCAGCATAGCTTGCAGCTCCAAAAGAGCCCCTCTTCCTTCTGCTTGTAAGGAGAGGGGAAAGTAAAGAGGACTTTGTCTTGCATCATGGATACCAGCTCAGCCACAATAGGGTAGGGCAATGGGCAGAGTCATGAGGTCCCACTCCAGACCCTAGCTGCTGGATGACATTTCTAGACACACCCTGGGCCAAAACAGAACCTGCTGCATTCAAGGGAAGCACTTGTTCCTGGCAGGACTCATCACCTACTAACAAAAGAGCCCTTAGGCCCTGAATAACCAGCAGTGACACCCAGGTGATACATCGTGGGCCTTGGGTGAGACCCAGCACATTCCCAACTGTGGTGACTATGGTGATAAAGTAAAGGGGATTTTGTCTTGCACCTTATGTACCAGCTCAGCCACAGTGGGGAAGAGCACCAAGCAGGCTCTTGGGGTCCCTGATTCCAGCCCTGACTCTTGGATGGCATTTTTCAAACTGCTTTGGGCCAGAGGGGAGCCCACTCACCTGAAGGGCAAGTCCCAGACTGGGCAGCATTAATCACAAGCTGACCAAAGAGCCCTTGGACTTTAAGTGAATATTGGCAGTAGCCTGGCAGTAAGCTTCAAGGACCTGTGGTAGTAGTGGCCACAAGGTGTGTCTCCTCTGCTTGTGGAAAGGGGAGAGAAAAGTGGGAAGTACTGGGTCTCATCGTTTGAGTGCCAGCTCAGCACTCAGTGGTAAAATAAAACACCAGATAGATTTCTAACATTTTTGACTCCAGGCCCTGACTCCTGTATGGCATCACTGGACCTGAGGACTGGGAGAACTAGCCACCCTGAAGAGAAGGACAGACGCCTGCCTGGCTTCACCACCTGCTGATTGTAGAGTCCTAGGGCCTTGTACAAATGTAAGTGGCAATCAGTGGCTACAATGGCCCTTGGGCAAGATCGAGTGCTGTGTTGGCTTCAGGTCTGACCCAGAGCAGTCCCAGTGGTGGTGGCCTCAGAAGTGCTGGTGTCACCCCACCCCCAGCTCCACACAGCTCAGCACAGAGAAGCACTCTCCATTTGTTGGGGAGAAAGTAAGGGGAGAGAACAAGAGTCTCTGCCTGGTAATCAAGAGCATTCTTCTGGATCATGTCCAAGGCCACCAAGGCAGTACCTCTGTGAGTCTAGAAGAACCACAACATTACAGGGCTTGGAGTACCCCCTAATGCAGGTATGGCTTAGATTACAACACCCAACACCTTTCAAATACCTGGAAAGCCTTCCTAAGAAGCATGGATAAAGAAGCCCAGACTGTAAATAAAGACTGCTGTAAATACCTAACTCTTCAATGCCCAGACACTGATGAACATCAACAAACATCAAGACCGTCAAGGAAAACATAATGACACCAAACGAACTAAATGAGTTAATTTAGTTCCGGGATAAATCGTGTGGAAACAGAGATACATGACCTTTCAGACAGATAAATCAAAATAGCTATTTTTAGAAAACTCCAATTCAAGATAATGCAGAGAAGGAATTCAGAATCCTCCCAGATAAATTTAACAAAGAGATGGAAATAGTTAAAAAAAAATCAAGCAGAAATTCTGGAGTTTAAAAATGCAATTGACATACTGAAGAATGCATCAAAGTCTTAGTAACAGAATTCATCAAAGAGAAGAAAGAATTAGTGAGCATGAAGCTGGGCTATTTGAAAATATACAGTTAGAGGAGACAAAAGAAAAAAGAATAAAAAACAATGAAGCAAGCCTACAAGACCTAGAAAATAGCTTCAAAAGGGCAAATCTAAGAGCTATTAGCCTTAAAGTGAGAAAGTTTATTTGAAGGGTTACTATCAGGGAACTTCTTAAACCTAGAGAATATTATTAATATCCAAGTACAAGACGGTTATAGAACACCAAGCAGATTTAATCCAAAGAAGACTACCTCAAGGCATTTAATAAACTCCCAAAAGTCAAGGATAAAGAAAGGATCCTAAAAAGAGCAAGAGAAAAGAAAAAAAAAAAAACAAACATAGAATGGAGCTCCAATATGTCTGGCAGCAGACTTCTCCATGGAAACCTTATGGGCCAGGAGAGAGTGCCATGACATATTTAAAGTGCTAAAGGAAAAAAATATTTTACCCTAGAATAATATATCCAGTGAAAATATACTTCAAACATGAAGAAGAAATAAACACTTTCCCTGACAAACAGAAGCTAAGGGATTTTGTCAATACCAGACCTGCTCTACAAGAAATGCTAAAGGGGGTACTTCAATCTGAAAGAAAAGGACATTAATGAACAAGAAGAAATCATCTGAAGGTATAAAACTCACTGGTAAGAGTAAGTACACAGAAAAAGTCAGAATATTATTGCACTGTATGGTTGTAAACGACTCTTATCCTAAGTAGAAAGACTAAATGATGAACCAATCAAAAATAATAAGTACAATAACTTTTCAAGACATAGTATAATAAGATATAAGTACAAGCAATGAAAAGGTAAAAAAGTAGAGGAACAAAATTAGAAATTTTATTAGTTTTCTTTTTGCTTTAGTTAGTTCATGCAAGCAAAGTTATTATCAGCTTAAAATAATGGATTATATAATAGGATTTGCTAGTCTCATAGTAACCTCACATCAAAAAATGCACAACAGATACACAGAAAATAAAAAGCAGGAAATCAAATCATACCACCAGAGGAAATCACCATCAAAAAGAAAGATAAGAAAGAAGAGAAGGCCACAAAACCACCAGAAAAAAAAACGGTTGGAGTAAGTTCTTACTTTTTAATAATAAGATTGAATGTAAATGGACTAAACTTTCCAATAAAAAGACATGGAATAGCTGACTGGATTGAAAAAAAATAAGACCCAATGATCTGTTGCCTAAAAGAAACATATTTTACCTGAAAAGACATACATAGACTGAAAATAAAGAAATGGAAAAAGGTATTCCATGCCAAAAGAAACCAAAAAGAGCAGGAGTTGCTCTGTTTATATCAGGCAAGATGTATTTCAAGACAAAAAGAGAGACAAAGAAGGTCATTATGTAAAGATACAAGGGTCAATTCAGCGACAAGATAAAACAATTGTGAATATATGTGCAGCCAACATTGGAGGACTTAGATATATAAAGCAAATATTATTAGAGGTAATGAGAGACATAGACCTCAATATAATAATAGCTGGGGAATTCAACACACCACTTTCAGCATTGGACAGATCATCCAGACAGAAAATCAGCAAGGAAACATCAGACTTAGTCTGCACTGTGGACCAAGTACACCTAATAGATATTTACAGAACATTTCATCCAAGGGCTGCAGAATACACATTCTTCTCCTCAGCACATAAATCATTCTCAAGGATAGACCATATGTTAGGCAACAAAGGAAGTCATAAAACATTCAAAAAAGTTGAAATAATATCTAGCATCTTCTCTGACCACAATTAAATAAAATGAGAAATCAATGAGAGGAGGAATTTTGAAAACTATACAAACATATGGAAATTAAACAATATGCTCCTGAATGACAAGTAGGTCAATAAAGAGATTAAGAAGGAAATTGAAAAATTTCTTGAAACAAATAATAATGGAAACACACCATGCCAAAACCTATGGAATATGGCAAAAGCAGTACTAAGAGGGAATTTTATAGCCATAAGCACCTACATAAAAAAAAATTTTTAAATAAACACCCCAGTAATGCATGTTAAAGAACTAGAAACTACAATGAACTCAAACAAATTTACAAGAAAAAAACAAACAACCCCATCAAAAAGTGGGCGAAGGACATGAACAGACACTTCTCAAAAGAAGACATTTATGCAGCCAAAAAACACATGAAAAAATGCTCATCATCACTGGCCATCAGAGAAATGCAAATCAAAACCACAATGAGATACCATCTCACACCAGTTAGAATGGCAATCATTAAAAAGTCAGGAAACAACAGGTGCTGGAGAGGATGTGGAGAAATAGGAACACTTTTACACTGTTGGTGGGACTGTAAACTAGTTCAACCATTGTGGAAGTCAGTGTGGCAATTCCTCAGGGATCTAGAACTGGAAATACCATTTGACCCAGCCATCCCATTACTGGGTATATACCCAAAGGACTATGAATCATGCTGCTATAAAGACACATGCACACGTATGTTTATTGCGGCATTATTCACAATAGCAAAGACTTGGAACCAACCCAAATGTCCAACAATGATAGACTGGATTAAGAAAATGTGGCACACATACACCATGGAATACTATGCAGCCATAAAAATGATGAGTTCATGTCCTTTGTAGGGACATGGATGAAATTGGAAATCATCATTCTCAGTAAACTGTCGCAAGAACAAAAAACCAAACACCACATATTCTCACCCATAGGTGGGAATTGAACAATGAGATCACATGGACACAGGAAGGGGAATATCACACTCTGGGGACTGTCGTGGGGTGGGGGGAGGGGGGAGGGATAGCATCGGGAGATATACCTAATGCTAGATGACGAGTTAGTGGGTGCAGCGCACCAGCATGGCTCATGTATACATATGTAACTAACCTCCACAATGTGCACATGTACCCTAAAACTTAAAGTATAAAAAAAAAAGAACTAGAAAAAGAAGAGCAAATCAAACACAATATAAGTAGAAGAAAAGAAATAAGACCAGAGCATAAATAAATAAAATTGAAATGAAAAAACATCAAAAAAACAAAAAATTGGTTTTTGAAAAGAAAAAATGTACAAACCGTTAGCCAGAATAACTAAGAAAAAAGGGAGAAGATCTAAATAAATAAAATCAGAGGTGAAAAAGGAGACATTACAACTGATAAAGCAGAAGCTTGAAGGATCATTAGTGACTACCATGAGCAACTATATGCTAATAAATTGGAAAATCTAAAAGAAATGGATAAATTGCTAGATACATAAAACCTACCAAAATTGAACCATGAAGAAATCCAAAACTTAAACATATCAATAACAAGTAACAAGCTGGAAGCCATAATAAAAAGTCTCCCAACAAAGCAAAGCCCAGGACTTGATGGCTTCTTTGCTGAATTCCACCAAACATTTAAAGAAGAAGTAATAACAATCATACTCCAACTATTCTGAAAAATAGAGGAGAGAATACTTCCAAACCATTCTATGAGGACAGTGTTACCCTGACACCAAAACCAGACAAAGACACATCAAAAAAGAAAACTACAGGCTGTTATCTCTGATGAACATTGATGCAAAAATCCTCAACAAAACGCTAGCAAACCAAATTCAACAACACATCGAAAAGATCATTCATCATGACTAAGTAGGATTTATCCCAGTGATGGAGGGATGGTTCAACATATGCAAATCAATCAATGTGATACATCATATCAACAGAATGAAGGAAAAAAAACCATATGATAATTTCAATTGTTGCTGGAAAAGCATTTGATAAAATTCAACACTCCTTCATGATAAAAAAAAAAACCCTCAAAAAACTGGATACAGAAGGAAGATACCTCAACACAATAAAAGCCATAGATGACAGAACCATAGATAGTATATCACGCTGAATGGGAAAAGACCAAAAGCCTTTCATCTAAGAGCTGGAACAAGACAAAGATGCCCACTTGCACCCTGTTATTCAACATAGTACTTGAAGTCCTAGCTAGAGCAATCAGACAAGAGAAAGAAATAAAGGATATCCACATTGGAAAGGAAAAAGTCAAATTATCCTTGTTTGCAGATGATATGATCTTATATTTGGAAAAACAGAAGACTTAACCAAAAAGCTATTAGAAATGATACAGTCAGTTAAGTTGCAGGATACAAAATCATACAAAAATCAGTAGCATTTTTATATTCCATCAGCAAACAATCTGAAAAAGATATCAAGAAACTAATCACATTTACAGTAGCTACAAATAAAATTAAATACCTAGGAATTAACCAAAGAAGACAAAGACCTCTACAGTGAAAATTGTAAAACACTGATAAAAGAAATTGAAGAGGACACAAAAAATGGAAAGATATTTCATGTTTATAAATTGAAAGAATCGATATTGTTAAAATGTTTACATGTCCCAAAGCAATTTATAGATTTAATGCAATCCCTATCAAAATACCACGGACATTCTTCACAGGAACAAAAAAAATCCTAAAATTTAAATGCAACCACAGAAGACTCAGAATGGCCAAAGCTATCCCAAGCAAATGAACAAAGCTAGAGGAACTACACTACCTGACTTCAAATTATACTACAGAGCTATTGTAACCAAAACGGCATGGTACTGGCATAAAGACAGACACATAGACCAGTGGAACATAGTAGAGAGCCCGGAAATAAGTCTGTACACCTACAGTGAACTCATTTTTGACAAAAGTGCCAAGAACATACACTAAGGAGAGAACAGTCTCTTTAATAAATCGTGCTGGAAAAATTGGATATCCACATGCAGAAGAATGAAATTGGACCTCTGTCTCGTGCCATATACAAAAATCAAATCAAAATGATTGCTGACTTAAATCTAAGACTCAAAACTGTGAAACTACTGAAAGAAATACTGGGGACACTCTTTAGAACATTGGTTTGGGCAAAAATTTCTTGAGTAATACCCCATAAACACAGGCAACCAAAGCAAAAATGGACAAATGGGATCACATCAAGTTAAAAAGCTCCTACACAACAAAGGAAACAATCCACAAAGTGAAGAGACAACCCACAGGATGGGAGAAAGTATTTGCCAACTATCCATCTGACAAGCGATTAATAACCAGAATATATAAGGAGCTCAAACAACTCCATAGGAAAAAAATCTAAAAATCTGATTTTTTTAAATGGGCAAAGGATCTGAATAGACATTTCTCAAAAGAAGACATACAAATGGCAAACAGGTATATGAAAAGGTGCTCAACTGAACATCAGAGAAATGCAAATCAAAACTATAATGAGATATCATCTGACACCATTTAAAATGACTTTTATCCAAAAGACAGACAATAACAAATACTGGTGAGGATGAGGAGAAAAGGGAATCCTGGTACACTGTTGGTGAGAGTGTGTATTAGTACAACCACTATGCAGAACAGTTTGGAGGTTCCTCAAAAATTGAAATAGAGACACTATATGATCCAGCAATCCTACTGCCAGGTATAGAGCCAAAAGAAAGGAAATCAGTATGTTGAACAGGTATCTACACTCTCATGTTTATTGCAGCACTGTTTACAATAGCCAGTATATACAAGCAACCTAAGCGTCCATCAGCAGATGAATGGATGAAGAAAATGTACATATACACAATGGAGCACTATTCAGCCATAAAAAAGAATGAGATCTTCCCATTTGCAACAATAAAATGGATGGAACTGGAGGTCATTATATTAAGTGAAATAAGCCAGGCACAGAAAGACAAACATCACATGTTTTTACTCATTTGTGGGAGCCAAAAATTAAAACAATTGAACTCATGGAGATAAAGAATAGAAGGGTGGTTACCAGGGGCTGGGAAGGGTATGGGGATGGGGGAAGTGGGGATGGTTAATGTACAAAAAATAGTTAGAAAGATTAAATAAGACAATATTTGCTAGCATAACAGGGTGATTATAGTAAAAACTAATTTCGTTGTACATTTAAAAATAACTAGAAGAATATAATTGGATTTTGGTAACACGAAGTACAAATGTTTGAAATGATGGACACCCCATTTACCCTAATATAATCATTACACTGTGCATATATGTATCGAAGTATCTCATGTAACCCATAAATATATATACCTACTATATACCCACAAAAATTAAAAATAAAAAAATTTGTTAAAGTGTGCAATGTATTTAAACACAAACGATTCATATTTTCTTCATAGTTTAGAAATATGACTTATATAAGTTTAAATGCAAAATATTATATGATTGTATCATAAATTACAGCCATTTAGGTTACAGGGATTCAACTTCATGTGTTTCATATACTGCTGCTACTTCAACTTAGGATGCATTTATTTACATTTATGGATATTGATTTGGATTTTACCTTCATAAAGTCCAGTTCAGTACCATCATGGTCTCCCATGTGCAGTTGCATCGCTGAAATACTTTCATTTCTTCTCAGAGTACTTGTTATTTGTTAGTTTGTAGCGGTGGCAAATTATGTATCATATCCCCATAATCTCAACTTGTTAAGTGGGTGTGATTGTCTTAGGTTGGGTTTCTGGGAAACAGACTCTGAGATGGTGCAATAAACTGAATGTTTGTATTCCCCACCCCCCATTCATGTTAAATCCCTAATCCCAATATGATGGTATTTGAAGGTGGGGCCTTTGGAAGGTAGTTAGGTCACGAGGGTGGTCCCTGCATAAATGAGATTTCCTTATAAGAAATCAGAGAACTAGCTAGCTCTCTTTCTCCCATGTTATATCTCCCAATATTTCTCTGGTAATATCTCCCAGATTACCAAATTGGTAATCTGCAATCCAGAAGAGGGCCCTCACCAGAACCCCACCATGTTGGCACACTGATTTCAGACTTCCAGCCTCCAGAACTGTGAGAAATAAGTTTCTATTGTTTATACACCACCCAGTGTATGGTACTTTGTTATAACAGCCTGAGATGACAGATGGAAATTAGAATGCAGGAGATTTAATGGGGAGTAGACTCATAAGCATTACCTATATGAGAATGATTGGGCAGCTGGAGAAGTTGAATTGCAGTACAGTTGCAACAACAGCCTCAGGTGATACTACAAGGAGCTGGTATGGCCCTTCAGAATTATCCTGAATTAGGGCAAGGGAATTGGGCCCTTATACTCCTACATCAGCCAGTCTTTGGTTGTTGGCTGCACCTTGGAGAGGGGAGTGAAAACTGGGGCAAGGCATTACCTTTCAGCGTAGGGCAATTCCCAGTAGAGGACTCAGCTGTGAACTGCAAGTGTTTGACACTCCCAGCAGCTAGGGGTGTAAGTACTTTAACCATGAAGAGGATATCTGAACAATGCATGACAACATATTTTATAGTCTACCGCTTGTACAGCTTGTATCCTCTTGCTTCATGTAATAGTTATTTCGCATCTGGAGATAACTTACCCTGGATTCTAGTTAGTCTTTTTTTCCTGGAAAAATTTACAAGAAAAAGATTAGTGGGAAAAAATTCCAAATCCTGACATTACACTTCATCCTGAGGCTGTAACTGATAATTCATTATTTCCCTCCTGTTCCACACATTCTATATCCCCTTCACATTCAACTTGCACTTCTGCTGGGCTAAGTGGCTTATCTGGTGGGGCTATTCAGATCCTTATCCTTGAGAGATCTGACCCTCTAGTTACCACATCTGTCATAGGCTGTGGATACTGCATGTATTCGTCTGGCATCAACACTGGGTAGGGGAATTATCAAGAGACTGTGAAAATAAGTAATTCAAAGTATAAGCTGTTGGAACTTTATTTTGAGCCTTAAATGAATGTGATTATAGGGCCTGAGTCTGTGCAAGCAACTGTAACTGGGGCAGCTGTAACCTTTGTTTCTGTGGTTAAATATTAGCCTTTTTCATTGCCATATTTTGTAAAATATTGTAAATGACTAAAAGGCACCAGGGAAGACCCCTTCCTTCTTACTGTTCATCTTCATTATAGATGAACTTCCCTCTTACCTCTGTCACACAAAGACTTCGTGGCTATTACATTGTCTAACACCCTTTTCAATTGGAAAGGAAAATAAAACAAATGGTAATTCATTAAATTACTGTAACTCATAAACAAGCCATGTGTAGAAAATGTTGTAATCCTGTTAAATTTTTTGGTTTTCTTCCTATATAAGCAAGACCTTAACTTTTAATTTTGGAGCACTGACCTCATTGCAGGAGTCTGTGTTTCCCAAGTGGCTAGTCCTAGTTTTTTGCTTAAATAAACTCTTTAAAACTGGATTCTGATCCTTTTGATTATTTCAGGTTGATAAGACATTCCAGTAGATGAGCTACATCCTAAATGGTTTTTCCTTCCCATTGTGTAACAGTAACCCTATTTCTTTCTAGTTAATTTTCCTGCCAGTATGGAGACTCTTTTCCTTCCCTGCTAGTCCTTTGGCACAAGGAATCTGAAATGACCAGGTGGCAGCCATAGCTTAAAGTTTAGTGAGACTCTTATCAGTGTGTCCCTTTTGGGAAGCATTTCCTCTCTGCAAACTAGAGCCTCTAGGCCTGCAGAGCCTGAAGTTGCTGGTACAGGAAGCACTTAGAGTATTACTGAGAAAAGCTAATCTACTTTTGCCACTTGGATTCTCCTCTTTGGAAAAATAGTACCATTCAATGTTCATTGACTTAAGATGCCAAGCCTATCCTAAAGGGTAATTCCCCATCCTCACATGATGCTGTTCTTTCAAAAGTCTGCTCCACCTGTCTATCAGACCTGCAGGTTTTGGGTGGTGCAGTATATGATAGGACTAGTGAATCTCATGGTCACGGATCCACTGCCACAACTTATTTGTACAACAGCTCACTTGGTCTGAGACAGTGATCCCTTGTATAGTGGTGTAGGCTGAGGCACTTTGGGTGAGAACTGTAAACCTATATTTGAAATGGTTGTTATTATTTATTTTGGAGGGGATCTTTCAGCAAGCCCCAGACCACTGGACTGTTAAAAATTTTGGCTGGGCGCGGTAGCTCATGCCTGTAATCCCAGCACTTTGGGAGGCCAAGGTGGGTGGATCACCTGAGGTCAGGAGTTTGAGACCACTATGGCCAACATGGTAAAAGCCCATCTCTACTAAAAATACAAAAAATTATCTGGGCATGGTGGCGAGCGCCTTTAATCCCAGCTACTTGGGAAGTTGAGGCAGGAGAATCACTTGAACCTGGGAGGCAGAGGTTGCAGTGAGCCAAGATCACACCATCGGTCTCCAGCCTGGGCAACGAGAGTGAAACTTTGTCTTAAAAAAAAGTCACTGATGTGGTAGGCCTGAATCTTTATAGGGGTGTCCCCTATGCTCTGGTGTGCATGTATTTTACAAAAGCATCCTGAATACTTGTCATTTCTTACTCATAATGTTCTGTGGGAGGGCCTAGTAGTCCTGGTATTTTCAAACTATGTTATGGAAAAGAATAGGAGAATACAGGCCTGGTGTGGTGGCTCACGTCTGTAATCCCAGCACTTTGAGAGGCTGAGGTGGGTGGATCACCTGAGGTCAGGAGTTCCAGACTAGCCTGGCCAACATGGTGAAACCCCGACTCTACTAAAAATACAAAAATTAGCCGGGTGTGGTGGTGTGTGCCTGTAATCCCAGCTACTCAGGAGGCTGAGGCAGGAGAATCGCTTGAACCCAGGAGTCGGAGGTTGCAGTAAGCCCTGATCACGCCACTGCACTGCAGCCTGGGTGACAGAGCAAGACTCCTTCTCCAAAAAAAAAAAAAACAAAAAACAAAAAAAAACAGGAGAATAACTTAGCCTCTGGGCAAAACCATTCATTTGTACTGTTTTCCATCCCATGTAAGGCCAACTGTTTATACTCTTCCTGCCTGCTAGGTATTGAAAACAATGCATATGCCAGATTAATAACCCCATATCATTTATCAGGGGCTGTGTTAGTCTGCTGTAATAAAAATACCACATTCAGCAGAGTAGCTGCAATTAGGGTTACTACTTAGTTAAGTTCGAGACATTATGCACAGATATAGACTGAATGCTTACGTCCCCCCGCCAATTTATATGTTGAAACCTACTCCCTAGTGTGATGGTATTAGGAGGTGGGGCCATTATTAGGTGATTAGGTCATCATGGCAGAGCCTTCATGAATGGGATTAGTGCCCTTATAAAAGATTCTGGAGAGCTCCCTCACCCCTTCTGACTTGTGAGGACATAGCGAAAAGATGACTGTCTCTAAACCAGGAAGTGAGCGCTCACAAGATACTGAATCTGCTGGCAGGCTCCTGAACTACAAGCAATTCATTTCTGTTGTTTATAAGACACTCAGTCTGTGGTATTTTGTTATAGCAGCTCAAATAGATTAAGACCTTCACCTTGTATTTTAGAGGCCAAAGTGGATAATTACTTGGGGATGTGATGGGTACCACTAAGCCTGTATCATTGACATCTTCAAGTATGGTACTAATCTTTGCCATTCCCCCTAGAAGCAGCATTGTTTTTTATTTTACAATCTTCCAAGGATGGTAAGGGAAATTTAAGGGATTTTCTGCTATAATAGCTTTGTTCACAGTTCAAGAAACAAATGTGAGGATTCTGCCAATTGCTAAGTATATCCATTTCAATGATATATTTAGGTATCATGAAAATGACCATTAGGTGGGTCAATAAACATAATGGACTCACTGTGGGATAGACTTAGGCCAATACTCTATTTATTACCTGACATCCTCTTTTATTCTAACAATCATGATAATACATCATTGGTTGTCAGTATTCAATCAGAACTTTTATTCAACGTCTCTCAAAAGGTATTCCCTTTTGAAGGAACATAATTAGTTAACTGTTGAATTTTCCATTTCATTTAAAATAAGCCATTGCTTTTCTCAAGCTCCTAAAATCCATCTCAGCTTATGAGAACTGGACAACAAGATCCTTGCCAGGGTGTTAAGTCCAATGTCATGGGAGAGCCCTTAGATCAACAGACTCTCTTATTCCACTCTATGCTCTACTTCCCTTGATTCTACATCCTCAGGATATACTTCCTAGTTCTTGCTCACATATGTTGCTGAACTCCTGCAGCTCATTTGTAGCTCATCCATTTCCTCCTTTATCAGACCTGCCTCTCCTTTATCGTGCTGTGATTTGACCCTAGTCAAATCTGATTGCCAAGACAGGAGTGGGTGACAGATCCTGAAATGGTCAAACACTGTCTTATAAGTCATCTGCCTATTTAAAACTTCTGCATATTCTTCAAGCAAAGCAGCATGCATCTTTTAACAAAAATGAGTGGGCCATTTCTGCAGGCCCATAGGGTTCGGGCACACCTGGGGTTCAATGTTCTGAAGTAGGTCTATTTAGAATACTTAACCCAAGTCTCAGAGTTTTATTACTCCCATCTTGGGGCCCTGATTTTGGCACAGGGGGCTTGCTAGGGTTGGAAATGCTATATTTTCTAAAGTTCTGCCACTCTTAAAGAGTAGGTTCTGTGAAGATGAGGGTTTCTTTAAATAATACCAATGAAGAGATTTAGTTTTTATACCTGGCTTTGAATTGATGAGCAATCACATTTAGCCTTTTTTTTTCTTCTCTTCAAAGCATTCATGGTGCTTAGCAACAGTTATGCAATTCCACAATCCTTATAATTACTCCTCCTCCCATACTTCTTAAATGCCAGCGATATTACACAGGCCAGTGCATCTCCTTCTAGTAGATCCCATTGCACTCAACCACAGTTGAAAAGTGTTAACAATTTTACTGCTTTAACGTATCTTGAATTATCAGTGTTCAACCTATTAGTAGCAATAAGGTATTCTTGACAGCTGGCCAGCGGTGATTCACCTCCTGAATACCACCCTTAGGGTCTGCTTCTACCCCATACCTAATACTGATGTGTCATTGGTTGGATTTCCTAGAAACAGAAGCTGACACAGGGATTCAGGTAGAAGGGAATTGAGGGAGTGTACTTCAGGGGAAACCCTAAAAAGAAAGAAAGGGAAGGGAAGGAAGGGAAAAGAGCATGCAATATTTCCCTTGGTCAATTGTGATCATTTGAGCAGAAAAATAATAGTAATTATTATTTAAATAACTGATTTAAAAAGTTGAACCCATGAAAGGTCATGAGTGGATATAAATATGCAAAAACATTGATATAAAAATATAAAAATGTACTCATAAATACAAAAAATTGACTTTAATAGATTTTTAATGTCAGTTCTAGGTGCACATGAGAGTTGATGGCGGGCAAAAATGCTGATGATTTTAGAGATAGAGGTGGAAAAGATAGTTCTTTGTTTAAGTAATGAGTTTGTATTGGTTTCCCCAATTTATCATATTATGTGGCTGTTCTCAAATTTTCTTGTCAGCTATGGTTTTTTTTTGATAAGTGAACTTTTTCTATTACATTGATATAGTTTCAATTTCTGGCTAATCCCTTTGATGAAGCCTAGGGTCTGGAATTTGAAAGTTCAAACATGACCATCCAACTAAGAACTAAAATATCACTCCTTCCTCTTCACTTGACACCGTCATCAGTTGGTACTTCTCTTGTGGTCCCATAAAAATAGTAACTAATCTATGCCAGGCGCTCTCCTAATACTTCATATTCATTACTCTTACATTTCACAATAAGCTTTTGAGGTAGGAAATGTTATTATCCCTATTTTTCAGATTAGGAAGCTAAGGTTCAGAGAGGTTAAGTGAAAAGGACACACAGCCACATGGCTACCTCTACTCAGTTTTTGAAAATTCAGCCCCAAAACAACTGGCTATAAAAAATCAAAACTTAAGAATAGTTGTCCTTTCTATTGCCGCTTGCAACAAGAAACTTCTATCAACCTGTGTGTGGTCAAAAAAAAAGAAGAGCAAACATTATGGTTCAGGGCATTTAATATTTAATTTAAAAGAAAGAAAAGATAAGCTCTTATGTGCAGGAGAAAAGTTGGTGTTATCGGGGAGTGGCAGAAATAAACACACTTAAACATTGGCCCAGTGCAGTGAGTCCCTACACTAAAGAACAGTAAAGAACTTTTTTAAAAAGCCTTCATAGAAGAAAATAAGGAAAGGTTATGTTGGACTGAAACACAACCCACAAGGACAAATGTGGTTTCGTTAAGGAGTGTATTCAAGAAACTTCCTGCAGCTGTACCCAAAGTGGCAGCTCCTGGAGAGAGAGAAAATGGAATCTCTCAGCTGTTGTTCCCCAACAGTCGGTAGGATGTATGCTTTCCTAATGGGGTAAACTCCCATGTTACCTAAGTCCAAACATCGTTAGCCAGATGAGAAAGAAGAGAACATTAATCATAGCTCTCTAGAGATGATTTTAATCTTTTCCTAAGTGCAACAATTTATCTTGCAAGGCTTCAGATGCTGTATAATGCTCCAACTTGCCTTTTCAAAAGGCTACTGAAGCAAGAAAAATAGAATGGTAACATAGCAGGAAAAAGGAGTTAGGGCCATGAAAAAGAAAACATATGATTAGGAAAGAAAAATCCGATAGGTTTATAAAAATAATTTAAAACAGTTCATAGATCAAAGAAGAAGTTACTATAGAAATTAGAAAATATCTGAACTGATTGATATTGAACATATCACCTAAAATTGTCAGAGGAAGCTAAAGTAGTACCTAGAGAAAATTGTTAGCCTTAAATATATCTAGATATCCAGAAAAGAAAGGCTACATATCAATTTTTTAACTTTCAAATAAACTATAAGAAGAATAGCAAATCAAACCTAAAGAAAGTAGAAGAAAGGTAATAATAAAGCTAAGAACAGAAATCAATAAAACAGAAAATATATTGTAGAGAAAAATTAACATGCTAAAAGTTGGTATTTTGGAAAAATTAATGAAATTGATAGACTCCTAGCAGGACTAATCAAGTGAAAAAGGAGAAATGGCAAAATTACCAATATGAGCAGAAAAAGAGGATTTCACTATGATCTTGTATTAACTAGAAGTATAGTAAGAGGATATTATGAACAACTTCATACTAACAAATTTTACAATTTAGATGAAATGAACTGACCCCTTAGAAACACATTTTGCCATCAAGATAGTGAAAAGACAACCCACAGAGTCAGAGAAAATTATTTTAAATCTTATGTCTATCTGATAAAGACCTTGTATCTAGAATATACAAAAACTCCTACAACCCAATAAATAAGAAAATAAATAACCTATATTTAAAAGGGATCAAAGGATTTAGATCCAATGGATCCAGTGGGCAAAGGATCTGAATAGACATTTCTCCAAAGAAAACGTAAAAATGGACAATAAGCAAATGAAAAAACTTTTAACATCTTTAGCCATCAGGAAAATGCAAATCCAAACTACAGTGAGATACCACTTCACACCCATGAGATGGCTATCTATATAAGATGGACAATAACAAGTGTTAGCGAGGATGTGGAGAAACTGGAACTCTCTTACACTGCTGGTGAGAATGTAAAATGATGCAATCACTTTGGAAAACAGTTTGATAGTTCTTGAAATGGTTAAGCATGGAGTTATCATATGACCCAGCAATTCTGCTCCTAGGTATATATCCAAGAGAACTGAAAACATATGTTCACTCTAAAGCTTGCACATGAATGTTCATAACAGCATTATCCATAATTGCCGAAAAATGGAAATAATCCAAATTTCCATCAACTGATGAATGGATAAATACATGTGATATATCTATATAATGGAATATATTTACCATGTAAGTGAATGAAGGATTGATAAATGCTACGACAAAGGTGAACCTTGAAAACACTGTGCTAAATGAAAGAAGCCAATCACAAAGGACTATGTTGTGTAATTCCATTTATTTAAAATTTCCAGAATAGGCAAATCCATAGAGACAGAAATTAGTGGTTGCTTACAGCTAGGTGGGTGGAGGGAAATGGGAAGTGAGTCTTAATGGGCACGGGGTTTCTTTTTGGGTAATAAAAATGTTCTAAAATTGATTGTGGTGATGCTTGCAAAACTCTGTGAAAAACCACAGAATTGTTCACTTTAAATGGGTGAATTGTGTATTATATACTCCAATGATGCCATATTAGGTAGGACATCATCATATTTGGATATTTGGCCAAATGTGAAATTAGAAAAAAAATCATTAGGAAAACACTTGCTTCTATTATAAAATGTATACAAAGTCTAATGAGAAAATTTTTGTTTATTTTCTTCTTTTTTAAAAAAATTAAGAATACACTTGGAACATAAAAAGCAGAATTACAGGAAAGTTAGATCTGTCTTTGTTATCAGAACTGTTTGCCCCCGTTTAACACAATACCTAGACCCCATCCACAATGACTGTTACTATTACCCCAACTCAGTCTACTCAGTATCTTCACCTTGTTTGTCTGCTTGTTTTGTTTATTGATTTACTTACTAGTTTTTCTATCTATATATCTATCTGGATATATATATATATATACACACACACATATATATGTATATATATATATATATGTATATATAATTTGAATTGTTTGACTTTCTTCCATGCATTAGTGATAATCTTCTAAATGCAGATATTCTGGGAGAGCTTATCTCCTCCCAGATTAAGAGACCTCCACTGAATGAATAGAAATTGGGGGTGGGGAAAGGAATGAGGGTTAAAAGAGTAGATATTTTGGAAGCATGGACATGAATGGACAATTTTCATGAAGGGCAATTTTCTGACATATTTGTGTGTTGGGGGAGAATCCTGTAACCCTAAGAGGGGAAGGTTAAAAGGCAGGAATTAGTAATGGCAAACAACTCATAATGTATGCCTAAAGAACTGTGTTGAGGCTACTGAGCCTGCATCCCAGGTTCAGGTGAAAGTGTTTTCTGGCCTTTTCCCCCGTAAGAGATGGGGTCTTGCTATGTTGCCCAAGCTACACTCAAACTCATGGGCCCAGATGATCCTCCCACCTCAGCCTCCCAAGTAGGCTGGGACTACAGGCATGTGCCACTGCGCCCAGCTTCTTTCCCAGCTTTTTAAGGGGAAAGTGTCAGCCAAGTCCCATCCCTTCAGTAGAGGTTTTTAGAGCAACAGTTGCCTGGTTGTAGGTGGAAGGAAAACCTGGACAAAGCAACCGCCAAGATAAGGAAAAGGTTGAGATAGTGTGACCCAGATTATGGTGATAGTTGTCATGAAAGGACCAAGCACAGAGAAGACTGTGGATAAACTAGTAATAGCTTTGGGGCAAGGAACAACTTGGAGTCAGAAGTGCTATTCTGAAGACATTCAGCTGGACAGCATGTTGTTGTAGGAACCAATGGATGTCCGTGGCTGGATTCTGGGCCCCATCCTTCTGATTCATAATATGAAAGCGTTCATAATACAACAGGGTTACAACTTGGGAAGGACAATTGGTCAGTTAAGCTGAGTGGAGTGCCTATCATAAGTGGGAATCAGGATACATGGCAGTGCCAAATACAAATTTGGGAGTACTTAATATAAACATTGCCTGCTTGCTTCTCATAGAGTTTAATGTATTTTGAGATCTAACCAACCACAATAAATACTCAGGGTTTCTTCAGAAAAACAGATACAGTGAAGGCTCTCAATCGGCAAGAAGAAGTCCCAGTGAAAGTGAATTTTTGAACTGAGATTGGAAGAAGATGCCTCAGAGAGGCAGGAGAGAAGCGGGGAGTGAGCTCAAGTATGATTTGGGGTATCTCAGCTCATTCTTCAGAGGAGGAGGTGGGTTATGAGTTTGCCAGAATAAAGCTGTGTCTGAGCTAAGATGGGTGTCTGGCTCTTACTAGGGATGGGCTGAGGCAGGATTGCAAATGGTGTTTCCTGGATCCCAGGATGGCATCTATCCTTCTCCAAATCTTTTAAATGAGTCTAACCTCTGCACAAAAAGAAGCACTTAAAGCCCCAGAATTAAGTCAGCTCAACTTCCATTTGCTACTCTGATATCCTGTCCAAAGTCTTGAGTCTTCTAACCCATTTCTCTACCATCTTAGTCCCAAGGTGAATCATCTTGATTGATAACACATTTGGGATATGCTTTATGACTCAACCACACGTTTTTCTTTAGGACATTTGCAGATAGGAAAAACCAACCCCACCCATTCTATACACTCTTATTCAACATAATGTGGAAAGTTCTAGACAGCACAATAAGCCAAGAAAAGGAAATTAAACGCATAAAAATCTTAAAAGAAAAAATAAAACTGTCACTATTTGTAGACGACATTTGTCTGCATAGAAGATCCTAAGAAATCTACCGGAAATCTCCATCTAATAATTGAGGTAAGCAAGTCTCAAAAAATACAAGATAAACGTACAAAAGAAATTGTATTTCTGTATACTAGCAATGAACACTTGGGCTCCAAGAGTAAAAATATGATACCATTTACAATCTCTCTCTTTCAGAAAAAGAAATACTTAGGTGTAAATTTAACCAAATATGCATAGGACTTGTATGGTGAAATCTGCACAAACACTGATGAAAGATTTCAAAAAGGATCAGAATAAATGGAAAGTCATATTGTGTTCATGGATTGAAAAATCAACATAATAAAGACAACATTTCTCCCCAAATTAATATACAGATTTCATACAATTCCTGTCACAATCCCAGCAAGTTGTTTTGTGGATATAAATGAGATTATTCTAAAATTTGAATGAAAATCCAAGGGAACTAAAACAGGTTAAAAATTTTTTAAAAAGAAAAATAAATTGAGGATAAGTCTACTCAGTTTCAAAACTTATTATGTATGTATAGTAATCAGGGTATGTCCTATTGCCAGAGGGATGGACACATAGATTAGTGGAATATAACAGAGAACCCAGAAAGGGAGCCAGAAAAATATGCCTAATTGATTTTTTGATAAAGATGCAAAAGCAATTAAATGGGATAAATATAGCCTTTTCAACAAATGGTTCCAGAGCAACTGGAAACCCATAGGCAAAAAAAAAGGAAGAAAATAAACTAACAAAACACAACACAAAACAAAAACTTTGACCTAAGTTCCATACCTTTTACAAAAGTAATTCAAATTGGACTGCAGACTTAAACATAAAGTTTAAAAGTGTAAAACTTATAGAAAAAACACAGGTGAGAATCTTCAGGATTTAGGCCCAGGCAAAGAGTTCTTAGATTTTATAGCAAAAGCATGATCTATAAAAAGAAAAACTGATAAACTGGACTTTATCAAAATTAAAAACATTTGATCCATGAAAGAATATGTTGAGAGGGTGAAAATACAAGCTATAGAGTGGCAGAAAATATTTACAAGCAACACTTTTTATAAAGGCTTAGTATATAGAACATATAATGAGCTCTTAAAACCCAACAGTAAAAAAAATCAATCCAATTTAAATATGGGCAAAAAACTTTAAGAGATTTCACTAAAGAAGATAGAGGATGTTAGAAAAGTGCATGTATTTATAGACATCAACATGAGACATCCATGTTGGTAATGGAAATGTTCTGTACCTTGTCTGTATCGATGTCAGTATCCTAATTGTGATATTGTATTATAATTTTACAAGATACCACCATTGGATGAAACTGAGTGAAGGTGCATAGAATCTCTGTATTATTTCTTACAACTCAATGTGAATATAAAATTATCTTAACATTTTAAGTTTTTTTGTATAAAAGGAGGGGATTAAGATAACTTGCATTGACATCTGTTATGTCATGGAAATTTTGTGAAGTGCTCCTTCTCCTGGAAGTAGTTTGTTAGGGATGGAAATTGCATCATAGGAATCAGGATAATTGAGATTCCAGCTCCTGGGCACCCAGAGAGAAACAGTTGATTTCATCTCAGCCTGAAGAACTTCTATAGCATTCTTTGTAGTATAAGTGACCTGATGAAAAGTTTGCATAGTTTCCTTTGATGCAAAAATTTATATTTTTCTTCATTATTGACATATATTTTTGCTAAATAAACAACTCAGGGTTGATGGTTTTTCCTCTCAGTACTTTAGAGATGTTCCATTGTCTGCTCACTTCTATTATTTCTGAAGACAGGTCAGTTATGATTCAAATCACTGTTGCCATGTATAAATTATGTGCCAATTTTCTTTGACTGCCTTCAAGATTTTCTCATCTTTTGTTTTCAGAAATACGACTATGGCACGTGGGCATGGCTTCTTTCCTTTGTATTTATACTGCTTGGTGTTCACTTAGCTTCTTATTTCACCATATCTGGGAAATTTCTTTCTATTATTTCTTTAAATGTTTCTTCTGCCTCATTCTGTCTTTTCCTTCCTCCTGTGATTTTTATAATAACTCATATGTTACATACATTAGAATTACTGATATTGCCTCACAAGTCCCTGAGTTCATATTTTTACCATTTTCTCTTTTTTTTTCTGGTTCAGATTGAATAATTTCTACGGACCTATCTTCAGGTTCACTAACCATTTCCTTGTCACCCCTATTCTGCTGTTTGGCCCATCAAGTGAATTTTTCAATGTTTCCATGAGTAGTTATAATAACTGCTTTAAATTCCTTGTTGGTTAATTCCAACATCTGGGTCTTCTCAAGGTCAGTCTCTGTTGATGATTTTTTATTTTGAGAATGAATCACATTTCATTATTTCTTTGTATGTCAACTAAATTTGGATTGTATCTTAGATAATATGAATGCTTATGTTGTAGAGACTATGAATTGTCTTGGATTCTTCCAAAGAGTTGTTATGGCATGGAATTAACTTGGTAAGACTCAATCTGCAAAATTTATCTCTTGGGAAACAGCTCAAATCTAATATTGATCATTAATTGAGCTGTTTGAAATCTGCCCATGCATGTGTAATTCAGGGGTCAGCTAGAGATTTGGGCAGACTTTATACACATAATTTTGGGATTTCCCTCTCTGATGCTCTCTTGTCTAGTTGCTCCAAATTTGCTCTCATGTTCTTTAGGCCTGAAAGACTATGGGTTTTCTATGAGTGTTTTAGCAACCCTCTGTTGTACCAAATGCAGCGTTCCCTCAGACTAAAGCTATTAAAATAGGAAACCCACACCCTGCTATTCCCTTCACCCAAGTATCGTTTTCCTTTCATAAAATGCCAGTTCTTGGTCATTCTCCAGTGTTTACAGGTGGCTTTCTGTGCATATGTGTGTGTATACACACACGTGTATATGTATATAAGCACATATACACACGTGTATATATGTGTGTGTGTATATATATACACACGTGTATATACTTGTGAGTGCATATATATATGTATGTGTGTGTGTGTGTGTGTGTGTGTTTGTGTCCAGATCTATAGTTATCTGCAAATAGGTTGGTCCAGTAAATTACTAAGCCATACCAGAAGTTGAACCTCATTTCTCATTTCTCTCTTTTTAACCTAAAGAACATCTGTTCATTTGTCAAGAATCGGTTAAGACTTTACCTTCTCAGAGAAGCCCTCCCTTACTGCCCTCTCCTTTAGGTTGAAAGTGAGCTGTCCCTCCCCTGTGCTGTCATAGGTCCCGGTGTCACGTTTGCTTATAGTCCTTATATTGTAGTGAAATTATTTATGTGTATATTTCTTTTTCAAGAATCTGAGCCCAGGGACCCTAGTTTATTTGTTTATCTTTGTATCCCCAATGCTTAGTACAAAGTCTGGTGCATAGATGCTAAATATTTTGTTGCTAAATATTATTTCTGCATTAATATGCAAAATATATACATACATTATTTTTTATGATTCCCTGTTGGCAAGTGTGTAATGTCCAGAGATTCAAATTACAGTGTTCAAGGGCACATGTCCCACATAACCTTTGGCCTGTTAATGATAGGATGATTTTGGAGAACAACCAAGTAGACTGGATTCCTATTAAGGATTCCAGAAACAGCAATGGGAAAGGCATTTGAAATTAGTAACTGAGATAAAAGTTATGTTGTGTTGAGTAGGCACTAGTGGTAAGGGGCTACATAAGAAGGTAGCCATATTGTGGGCCCACAGATGCCTGGAAGGTGCTCATGCCTTTCACACCAACTAATTTCAGATTCTACTCATTTAATCTAGAATAGCCTTGTGACCTGGTGAGTCTGAACTTTTATTTAGCCTAATTTAGAGTTTCAACCATTAGTTTCATTCTGCTGGGGAATACAGCAATCCTGGTCCCATAAATATCATACTTTTTTTATTCATTTCACTAGGCCTTGAGCTTGTATTGATCTTTAAAAAGTCCCTGACTAAAGTGACAATGGTCATGGAAGGGGTTTGTTGTGTCTTCCATTAGTATAAACCTATTTAAATAATTTACTTTAGAAGATAATTGATTAACTGAGAGGTAGCTGAAGCCAAGACCAGGCAAGAATGTGACATATGATGAGTGCTTAAAGAAAGGTATTTTTAGTATGTGTGGCAATGGAGTTGGTAAGGCAATGGAGTAGAAGAATGGCAATGGCAAAATATTTCCATAGCTTCACTGAGAGTCACTGTTTCAAAGACCAGTGGTCAATTTTCCCTTCATAGGCTGCCAAACCCCAGAAACTTAAGATACAACAAATAATGTTTTCCGTGTCTTGAGGAAAAGATGATGATTTGTGGATGTTAATCATAATTCAAGAGTGCGTCTTACCCCGATTTTGTGTACCTTTCTAAGAAAGATAAATCTCACATTATAACAATACACAAGAGATGTGTAGATCCAAAGTAACGTTGTTCTGAAATTTATGCCAGGTTTCTGTTTATTGTTTCTAGGAAAGGACAAAGACCTACCTAATAAAACTGTCTCAATGAGATAATGAAGTCATGATAGGAAATCATCACTGTTGAATATTTCAGCACAAAATGCACTTACAAGGGAGTTAGAATGCCATCCTCCTTTAAAGAAGATATCTTATTGCAAGTAAAAACCGCTCAGTTTGCCCTCAAAAAGTTAGAGTGTGTAGTTCCACTTGAATATAAAAAAAGTTATGTCACATGCAGAGGACTGAAACCACCCAAGAGCTGGAGTGCAGCCAGTGTGGCAGTATCTGCATACTGTGTAAGGCTTCTTTGAATGGAGAGAATGGGAGAACAGCAACAAAAGCCCTGAATGATCTCTGTGTCTTTAGTTAGGCAAGAAAAAGGCCTAGCTACAGGTCATTACCCATAGTTTTTGCAAATGTCATAAATAATCAGACTTAGCAGTTACCATAATATTGAACTAAAAAAATTCTAGTTTCAAAAAATCATTTTCAATATAGGCACAAAGATTGGATTAATATCCTCTATGTGAAAGAGAAAACTTCTTTTTGTCATTGTGTATTTCTTTAATTCAAAATGTTATTTCAAAGAAAGTATCAAGTTGAGTTCTCCACAAAATGCTTTGTTTTGGTTTCTTTACAAAATGCTTTATTTTGGTTTCTCTACAAAATGCTTTATTTTGGTTTCTTTATTTTGGTTTTATTTAAGTCCCAGTACATAACTTTGTTAACAAGGCATTTTAGACACTATTATCATCATCTTTAGTATTTGAGATTGGGTGGGAAGAGGATGCAAGATAAGTACATAAGAAACCTTTTGGTCTAAAGATATCCCTGTAAGTGAGCTTAAAGCTATTCTAAAATGAACAAGAATGAAAAAACCCACAACTTTAACACTTTGTGAATGAACTTCATTTCCAGGAATTTGGCATGTGCAATTTTAGAAGGAATCCTAGACAGGAGTGGGTTGGAAAGTGTTGAGTAATGAAGTGTTAGATAAAGGCACAGCCAGAAGTTAATTGCTGTCTTTTTTTTGAGACAGAGTCTCGCCCTGTCGTCTGGGCTGGAGTGCAGTGGCGCGATCTTAACTCGCTGCAATCCCTGCCTCCCGGGTTCAAGCAATTCTCCTGCCTCAGCCTTCCCAGTAGCTGGGATTACAGGTGCCCACTACCACGCCCAGCTAATTTTTTTTTTTTTGTATTTTTAGTAGAGATGGTGTTTCACCATGTTGGCCAGGCTGGTCTTGAACTCCTGACCTCAGGCGATCCACTCGTCTTGGCCTCCCTAAGTGTTGGGATTACAGGCGTGAGCCATCATGCCCCGCCCTGTATTTCTATTTCAAGCATTGCCATTTGTCTTCTATTAGTATAAACCTATTTAAATAATTTACTCTTCTTTTGACAATGCAGTGGCTGATGGCACTTCTGTTCTTGTTTATTATCTCTGTTATTTTCAGTATTTTTACCAGATGATATTTTATATCAGGTTACTGGAAAGCAGCAAACATATTTGTTGTCATATCAGAGATATATTATTTTAAAATTTTAGAAATTACCTTTTTATGCAGCAAATTTTAGTGACTCCCACCAAACTCTGAAATAAGATGTTTGATCAGTTAATGAAAATTGAGCTCTGATACATAGTTTCATACTATATGAGACTTATTTGGAAAATACATTTCTAAATATCTTTAAATTGCTATTTTCTCTTCTCCATCTTCTCTCCCACTTGGTGCATTGTCTAAACTGTCTTTCCCAGGCTTTCCTGTTCTTAGAGGAATTATGTAAAAGTGAAGCAAATATTTGAATTCCCGTGAGGTAGGGCACAATATTTAGGTGCTCACAGCCCCTTTCTGCACAAATAGATCAGAAGTACCCCTTAAGTACAGGGAGCACTACTGAGGTTTCTAGGATGTCAATACCATGACCACAGCTGATTGAACCCAAAGTTTGTCAAGAAAAAATAAAAATATAAGCTTGTTTTAATTAAATTAATGTACATGCTATAGTTTTGATTTTGATTACTTCCTCTCAAGACAGCCATGACTAGTCCGTTAAAAAATGAATAGTCAGTTTCTAAGGATGCTACAAAAAATATTTGGCTTTGACTATTTGTAAGTAAAAAATAAAAATAGCATTTATTACTCAACTTCCGGTATTTTTACAAAACCACAATTTCTGATATTTTTATAAAACCATTGGGGAAAAATATAAAATCATCTTAGTACTCTGAATTAACAGTGTACACTTTTCAGAATTATAATCTACAGCTTTCTGAGTTGTGAATAATAGCTTCTTTTAAGGTTACATTAATTTAAAAGGAATCAAATAATATTAAAAGTAATTTTTGACCATGATTAAAATTGTGATTTAAAATTACTTATTTGAAATGAAATCTAACAAAAAGTGAAAACAAAATCTAATAAAAAGAGATGATATGGTAAAAATTTAAAGTCACATACAGGAATAAATCAGCATGAGGCAATTTAGTTGGTCAGGCCTAAGCCTTAGATTTTTGGATATGGACTGATTCAAAAGAAATATGCAACTATCCTTTGGCACCAAATTCCTCAAACATATTGTTGAGAGTAATTGCTTTCCACTAATTTCCCTCTAATATGGCTCCTAGTTCTTGTACTTTACTATAAATGTCTTTCCTGAGGCTATCAGTGACTTCTTTCTTGCCAACTTTAGAGGCCTTTTTCCAGTCTGCCTATTGCTCAATCTTTCCATTATATTTTAGATGGGTTATCTTATTTTTCTCTCATTTTGCTTGTAGTGTTCTAAATATTCCAAAGGTAATATGTGTTATTTGTAGTGAAATAGAAAATGCAGATTTGATTATTTGTAATAATCCAGGCTAACATGTTAGTAGAATCCTTCCTGGCTTTTAAGTACATTTTTATATGTTGTATATATGTATTCTGAATTAAGTCAACTGAGGACAGAGACAGGAATCATTATTACATTAATACTCAGATGTCACTGGCTTTTGCTCCACGTGCTTGCAGAGGACATCAGCCACTTCTGCAATGTTCCCCAAGTATTTCTGGGAGTCCCTGGAGGTGTATCTTGTATACTAACAAGTCTTATCTTAAAGCTACTGTTACTGCTTTGTCAAATAACTACCTCCATCAGTCATCATGGACACTGCTGATTTCTAGAGCCCTTTAATTGTAAAAGCAAGGTTGCTCTCAAAGTAAAAAGGTGGGGGAAAGATATACCAGGAAAATCAAAAGAATGTCGTGTTAGTTATATTTATATCAGGTAAAAGTGACCAACCAAAAAGCATTACTGGAGATAAAGAGATTATTACATAATAATAACAAAGTTTATTTCACAAGTATTTAAACCTTGTTCCCTTCTATCACATTTCAATTCCAAGATGTACATTTTTTTCACATTTTAATATATCTGAAGTCAGAGGCATCTTACAGTCAGGCAAGCAGCAAAAGTAATATGATTATAATTGCTTGAACATTTACATCAAAACTTGTAGAATGGGTGTTACTTAGAGGCATGGAAGAAAATTCTGGAGAAAATAGAAAATAGTGGTGCACTTTTAATAAAGACTGAACAACAGTTGATGATACAGAAGACAGTACTGTATGAAGAAGGGTGGACATGGATGACTCTTAGTCAAAAAGTGACTCAAGTAAGTCAAACTGAATTCAAGGAAGGTTGAGGAATAATTTAGCCAATTTATTTTTCCCTAGTTTGATTGAGGAATAATTTACATACAATAAAATTTACCTATTTTAAGTGTATAGTTTAGTAAGCTTTGGCATTTATATACAGTCATATATCCATGCCCATGATCAATATATAGAACACGACCAGAAGTTCCTCATGGCCCCTTGCAGTCAGCGCCTTCCTCCCATTCCCAGTTCTAGGCAAACATCTATCTAGTTTTCGTCAGTATAGTTTTACCTTTTCCATAACTTAATATTAGTGAAATAATTCAGTATATAGTCTTTTGTGTTTGACACAAGCTTACATTTGTTTGGGTAATTACCTAGATTGCTGTGTTGTATTATAAGTATATGTCTAACTTTATGAGACACTGTCAAATTACTTTCTATATGGTGTGATATATGGATCAAGATTAGCTTTTTTAAAATATGGATTTACAATTATCCCAGCAGTATTTGTTAAAAAACTATCCTTTCTCCATCTCATTTTATTAAAATTTGTGGGTCTACATCTGGACTGTCTCTTCTTTTCCATTGATTTACATGTCTGCATTTTTTATCAGCACTAAACCATCTTAATTACTGTAGTCTTGGAATCAGTTATTGTTAATTCTTCAACATTGCTATTCTTATTCTTTCTCAAAATTGTTTTGGCTAGTCATTCTATTGTCTTTCCATCTAATTTTGGAATCAGCTGATAAATTTCTACAAAAGTTTTGCTAGGATGTTGATTGGAGAGAACTGACATCTTAACAATATTGAGTCCACCAATCCATGAACACAGTGTATCTTTCTGTTTAGTTATCTTTGATATTTTCTGATGATGTTTCGCAGCTTTCAGCATACATATTTTGTACATGTTTTGGCAGATTTATACCTAAGCATTTGTAAATAGTACTGCATGTTAAAATTTGATTTCCAATTGTTCATACTAATTATGAACATACTAATTATGAATAATTGGAAATCAAATTTTATAGTATATAAAACTATAATTAATTTTATAGAATAGAATTTTATAGTATGGTATATAGAAGTATAATTAATTTTTGTATATTGACCTTGCATCCTAAAACTTTGCTAAACTCGCCAACTAGTTTCATGAATTTTTTGTAGTCTGGTATTTTCTAAGTACATATGATGTCATCTATGAACAAAAAGTTTTATTTCTTCATTTCTAAGATTATCAATTGATTGGCCTCATTATACAAGGTGGAACCTTCAGTTCTTCAGTATGATTATAAATAGTGATGACAGTGGAAATGCCTGTCTTGTTTCTGACATTAAGAGGAAGGCATTTGATTTTTTAATCATTAAATAATGTTAGATGTAGGGTTTTTTTGAGATGCCCTTTATTAGGTTGAAGAAGTTCCCTTCTATTCTTAGTTGGATGAGAATTCAATGTTTTAGTCTTCTTTTTCTGATAAACTCCACAAACTAGACATTATTATTAGTAGGACCTTTAGATAAATTATTTATTTAGGCCTGCATGCATGTTTATCATCTTGTTTGCTCACCATTCTTCTGGTGTTTCAAAATACTCCACTAGTGTTTTTTTTCTTCCTAAAGCATGTACTTTAGAAGTGCCTTTGGTAGGCATACGTGTGTGCCAAATCTCTTAGGTTTTATTTATCTAAAGATATCTTTATTTCGCCCTCATCTTGCAATACAGTATTGGTGAATGAGTGCACAGTTCTAAACTGAAATTATTTTCTTTGATCACTTTTAAGATACAGTAAAATCCCCTCACACTAAGATTAGTGAGGATGAATATTTTTAACTTCCTGAAAAGAAGAGTGGGCTTATTGTGATAATTAAAGAAATGAGTCACTTGAGCCTGTCTAGCTGTTTGACTAGAAGTTCCAGTGGTCTGGCTCTATAATTAAAATATTTGCTCATCCTGGTTGTGGTTTGGCATCACATGGTGGTGGTGGTGGCTATCTGCTCCAAAATAAATGTCAAATGGTGCCAATTCTGGATCCTGTCTCACTGGCTAGGACTTCCAGAACAGTGGCAGCAATTGTAGTGATCTCGTATTTAGCTGGGTCCCATTTAGTCGGTCTAATCAAAAGAGATAGGGCTGTAAGAATACTGTCAATAAAGGAGTCATCCTCAGGCTCACTGTTTCCTGAGATAGAGTGCTGACTTTTCCCACCAATCCTTACTATGTCCCCTACCCTATAAATTCAGAAGATAGAAGTTTGTCCTACCCAGTTTGAGAATAGAACTAGACAGAAGGCTGCCATTCATTAGTGAGTAATTGGTCATTAATAGCCAAGCATGCTTGATCCAAATTTTCATTATAATGGGGCTTATCATCATCAAATTCTGCTAATTATTTTATTGTATTTCTGGCTTTCATTGTAGCTATTAAAACACCTACTTTAATTGCTTCTTTGTAGGTTATTTGTCTTTTTTTCCTCTTGGCTGCTTTAAAGATCTCTTTTTTCTTTGGTGTTTTGGCATATATGACAGCTCCAGGAATACATTTAAAAATTTATCCTCTTTGTGATGCACCATGCTTCTTGAACTTACATATTTGTATCTTTCCTAAATTCTGGAAAATTCTAAGGAATTAACTTTTGTAGTATTGCTTCTCAATTTTTCAAATCTATCCTTCTTGAAATCCGATTTTTTTATATGTCAGATCTTTTCAGTCTAACTTCAGTACTGTTTAACCATTCTCTGTTCATTCTGAATAATTTTTTCAGATATGTTATGGTTTACTAATTATCTGTTTATAATCTGCCATTCGACCTGTCCATTGAGTATTTTCATTTCAACAAATATGTGTTTAATATCTGCAAGCTTCATTTGATTATTTATCATATTTGCCTGGTCATTCCTGATGGTCTCTTTTTGCTTGCTCATTGTTGTGATTCTGTCCCTTATTTCTATTTCTTTCTAAATAGATTTTCTCTATTTCACAGCTGATAAAATTATAATATCTGAATTTATTGGAAGTCTAAATATTTGTTATTTCTTCTAATTTTGCACTTATGGTGACTTGCTTCCTTTATGTCTGGTGATTTTTGATGGTGAACTCACATTTTCTTAATCTTAACCTGGGAATCTAGTGGGCTTAACTAGAAATTTTTTCTTGAAAAAGATTTGTGTTTGAATCTGCTAGGACCGTTGGGGCACTACCAGTCTAAATGACTTTTAGCCTTTTTGGTTTCTAGATTAGCACAGAGGTCTCAGATTCAGCTCTTCCATATTGCTGTTGATGTAAGCCTTGTTTTCTGAATACAGTTCCCTGGGGCATTTTCTCAGCTTAACCTTTTCATTCTTAAATGCCTACTATCAGAAGATCTTGTTTATTTGTGGGGAAGAGATCTGGAGAATGAGATGTCAGGAGGACACATGGAAATTTCTCCTACTTTCTTCAAGTTCAGTAATGCATAGATAAGTTTTTTTTTTTTTTTTCCAGAATCAGGTCGTTGTGCAGTGGAAGGGTGTCCCAGATCATCTAGCTCACAATTTTGTTAAAGAAGAAAATCCCTTTTAACTTAAAAAAAAAAAAAGATTTAATTTTTCAGAAGTTTTACATTTGCAGAAAAACTGAGAATATCATAGAGAGAGTTCCCGTATACCCTGCACCTAGTTTTCCCTATTATTACGATCTTACATTAATATGGTTAAATTGTTGAAATTAGTAGACCATTACTGATACGTTAACTGAAGTCCATAGTTTATTCAGAATTCCTTGTATTTTACTATGTCTTTTCCTATTCTAGGGTTTGGTCCAGTATGTCACTGATATGGTTAGGCTTTGTGTTCCCACCCAAACCTCATCTTGAATTGTAATCTCCATAATCCCCACGTGTTAAGAGAGAGACCTGGTGGGAGGTGACTGGATCATGGGAGTGGTGTCCCCCATGCTGTTCTCGTGATAGTGAGTGATGTCTCATGAGATCTGATGGTTTTATAAGTGTCTGACATTTCCTCTTTCACATACTTGCTCTCTCTCCTGCAGCCACGTAAGACATGCCTGCTTCCCCTTCCGCCATGATTGTTAAGTTTCCTGAGGCCTCCCCAGCCATGCAGAACTTTGAGTCCATTAAACCTCTTTCCTTTATAAATTACCCAGTCTCAGGTATTTTTTATAGCAGTGTGAGAACAGACTAATATAATCACTTTACAAAGCTGTTATATCTCTTTAAGTTCCTCTTGGCTGTGACAGTTTCACAGCCTTGTTTTGGATGACCTTGACAATTTTGAGGAGTATTGGTAGGATATTTTATAGGATACCCCTTTACTAGAAATTTTTATTGTGGTAAAATATACATAAAATTTACCATGTCAACCATATTTTAATTTGGTGGCATTAAATGTAATATATTCATAAAGTTGTGCAATGATTTAATAATCTTTATCCATTTTCAGAACTTTTTCATCATCTCAAACAGAAACTCTGTACTCATGAAAAAATAACTCCCTATTTTCCTCTCTCCCTAGTCCCTGGTAAACTCTGTTTTCTGTCTCTATGAATTAACCATTTCTAGGCACCTTAAATAAGTGGAATTATGCAATGTTTGTCCTTTTGTGTCTGGCTTATTTCACTTAGCAAAATGCTTTCAAGTTTCATTCATATAGTAGCATGTCTCAGAATTTCATTTCTTTTTAAGGCTGAATATTATTGTATTGTCCATTCTATGTATACACAAATTTTGTTTTTATCATTTTATTAGTTACAGGAGAGTTTTATTTCTTCTTTTGGATTTTCTTTTTTAAAAAAATTTTCTTTATAGACTTCATGTCATCTATACACAAAGATGGTTTATTTCTTCCTTCCTTATCTGTATACTCCTTATTCCCTTTTATTGTCTTATTGCACTAGCTAGAACTTCAGATGTAATATTAAATAATAATGATGATAAAGGACATGTTTGTGTTGTTTCTGATCTTAGGGAGAAAGCATCCAATTTCATTAAGCTGTAGATATTTTGTGGAAGTTCTTTATCAACTTGAGGATATTTCCCTGTAGTCCTAGTTTTCTGAGAGTTTGTACCTTCAGGGGTGTTGGATTTTGTCAAATGCTTTTGCTGCATGAATTTATATGATCATATAATTTTTCTTCTTTATCCTCTTGATGGGCTGAATTCATTGATTGATTTTAGAATATTGAACCATCCTTGTATACTGAGAATAAATCCCACTCTGTTGTGTTGCATAATTCTTTTTAGACATTGTTGGATTATATTGGCTAAAATTTTGTTAGGAGTTTAAAAATCTATATTCATGAGGGATATCAGCTTGTAGTTTTCCTATAATGTCTTTAACTGCTCTTAGTATTAGGGTAATGCTAGAGTCATGGAATGAGTTGGGAAGTGTTCCTTCTGCCTTTATTTTCCCAAAAAAGATTATGTAGAATTGTTATTTCTTCCTTAAATGTATGTTAGAATTCACCAGAGAAACCATCTGGGACTGGTGATTTCTTCCTTGGAAGGTTATTGACTCAATGTCCTTGCCTACTCAGATTATCTATTTCTCCTTGCATGAGTTTTGGTAGTTTGTATCTTTCAAGTAATTGGTCCATTTCATCTAATTTATTAAATGTTGGGGTATAGAGTTCATAGTATTCCTTTATTATCCTTTTAATTTTCATGGGACAATTGATGACTTATATTCCATTTCTAATGTTGGTACTGTATTGTTTATATTTTTTCATTTTCTGTATATTATGATGTTTAGACATCTTTAAAAAATCCTTTCTGGCTTGGGAGAAACTGCTTCCTCCTGGGGCAAGCCAATTCTTAGCTAAGCAAAAGGGCTTAGCCAGGGAGCATGGCTTTGATATATAAAAAACTAATATGAAGCCATACCTCTTCTGTCTGGTCCATATACAACAGGCCTTCCTCTATCTTAGCTATTGCAGAGCTATGTACCAGATAATTAAGGACAACCTGTATACTCCGAGGCCCTCTGAAATTATTCATAGTAGCCAATCCTAATGGGTTTACTCTACCTTGCTTTTCCTGTGGAAACTCCAATAGAGGCTCTAGTCCAGGCTTTTCTCTTGCTCCTGTTTTCTGCCTCCTGACTATCCCGAGGCTTCCCCATGTAACCCTGTATGGCATGGCATGCGTCCTATTTCTAGGACCTGTGAGTATAATAAATGTTGTTTTCCTCTCATGGCCACACCTGACTGACCATCACAGAAAATAACACAGAACAGGTTACTTGGATCTTCTCTTTTTCTTGGTTAGCACAGCTATAAGTTTATTGATTTTAACTAGATCGTGGTTTCTGTGATTTTCTCTATTGTTTCCCTGTTTCAGTTCCATTGATTTATGTTCTAATGTTTATTGTTACTTTTCTTTTGCTTTAAGTTTAATATTTTTCCTTTAGCTGCCTTGAAGGTAGACATTCAGAGTTTAGATTTTTCTTCTTCTCTAATATATGCATTGAATGCTAAGCACTCCAAGCACTGCTTTCATAACATTCCACAGGTTTTGATAAGTTATATTTCAAATTTTATTTAGTTCAAAATGTTTTTTTAATTCCTCTAGATATTTACTTGATCCATGTATTATTTAGAAGTATGAATTTAATTTGCAAATATTTTGTGGGTGTCCAGCTGTTTTGTTATTGATTTTTAGTTCAGTTTTATTGTGCTCTGGGACCACAATAAAATAGTTTGTATAATTTCGGTTATAGGTTAAAGTGTGCCACCTCCCCCTCCCTACCATATATTGAAGTCCTAACCCCCAGTACCTGTGAATATGGTCTTTACAGATGTAATCACGTTAGGATGAGGTCATTAGGGTGGCCCACATCCGATATTACTGGAGTCTTCATGAAAAGCAGGAATGCCATGCAAAGGCAGAAACACACAGGGGAAATGCTACATGATTATAGAGGCAGAGAGAGGTTGTAGTGATGCAGCCGCAAGCCAAGGAATGCCAAGAAGTGACAGCCACCATAGAAGTTAGAAAGAGGCAAAGAAAGAGTCTCCCCTGCAGGTTTCAAGCAAAACATAGTCCTGGTGATACTTCTAGCCTGGTTTTGGACTTCTAGCCTCCAGACCCATGACACAATAAATTTCTGTTGTTTTAAGCCACTCACTTGGTGGTGCTTTATTACAGCTACCCTAAACTATATAATTTATATTCTTTTAAATTTATTAAAGTGTGTTATGGCTAGAATGTGTTCTAGCTTGGTGAATGTTCCATGCGACCTTGAGAAAAATGTGTATTCTGCTGTTATTGAAATGAGTATTCTATAAATGTCAATTAGATCAAGCTAATTGATGGTGCTGTCCAGAGCAACTCTTGCTGATTTTCTGCCTGCTTAACCTGTTAATTACTGAAGGAGTAGTATTGAAGTCTCCAAATATAATGATGGATTTGTCTATTTCTCTTTGCAAGTCATACCAGTTTTTGCCTCATGCATTTTGACACTACTGTTAGGAGGATTTACACCAGGATTGTTCTATCCCCTTGGAGAATTGACCTCTATCATTAATGCTCCTCTTTGTCCCTGATAATTTTCCTTGTTCTGATGTCATCTTTGTTTGAAATTAATATAGCTACTCCAGCTTCCTTTTGATTAGTGCTAGCATAGTGTTCCTTTCTTTATCCCTTGATGTTGTAAATAGTTTATTTTTAAGATGTTTTAACAGCTTGAGTGATTTATTTCACATATCTATATTTACCCATATAAAGTGTACTATTAATTGGCTTTTAGTGTATTCACAGAGTTGTACACCATCAACACAATTGATTTTAGAATATTTTCACTAGCGCCCCCCAAACCCTGCAACTCCTTAGCTAACCCTCCATCATCTGCCAAGCCTAGACAACTACTAATCTACTTCTGTCACTATGGATTTGCCTATTGCGGACATTTCCTACAATATGTAGTCATATTGAAATAGAATCCTATAGTATGTGATCTTTTGTGAAAGAAATTAGATAATACTTGGTCTTTTGTGAATGGCTTCTTTCACTTAGCATAATATATTCAAGGTTCATCCATATTGTGGTATACATGTACTTCATTCTTTCTTGTTTCTGAATAATATTCCATTGTATGAACATACCACTTTTTATTTAATTACTAATCAGTTTATGACCATTATGGGTTTGTTTTGCATTTTGGCTGTTATGAATAATCCTGACATAAACATTTGTACATATACTTTTCATGTGGGTGTGTTTTCATTTTCCTTGGGTGTATACCTAGCAGTGGTTGCTGGATTGTTTGGTAACTCTGTGTATAAACTATTGAGGAATTGCTAGACCATTTTCCACAGTGGCTGCACAATTTTCCCATTCCCACTAACAGTTTATGAGGGTTCAAATTTCTCTACATCCTCCTCTACACGTTATTGTCCATCCTTTTTTTTTTTTTTTGAGATGGAGTCTCCCTCTGTCACCCAGGCTGGAGTGCAGTGGTGCTATCTTGGCTCACTGCAACTTCTATCTCCCAGCATTTCACCATGTTGGCCAGGCTGGTCTCAAACTCTTGACCCCTGGTGATCTGCCCGCCTCAGCATCCCAAAGTGCTGGGATTACAGGTGTGAGCCACCGCACCTGGCTATCCATCCTTTTGATTATCGCCATTCTAGTGGGTGTCAAGTGGCATTTCATTTTGGTTTTAATTTTCATTTCCCTGAGGACAATATTGAGCATCTTTTCATGTGCTTTTTGCCTATTTGTATATGTTCTTTGGAGAAATCCCTATTTCTTTGCCCATTTTTAACTTGGGTTGTCTTTTTAAAAATTTTTTTAAATTGTTTTTCTTTTTTTTTTTGAGACAGGGTCTCACTCTGTGACCCAGGCTAGAGTGCAGTGGTGTGACCATGGCTCTTTGCAGCCTTGATCTCCCTGGCTCAAGTGATCCTCCCACCTCAGTCTCCTAGTAGTTGGGACTACAGGCATGTACCACTGGACCCAGCTAATTTTTATTTATCTATTTCCTTTTTTTTTTTTTTTGTAGAGATGGAGTCTTGCTGTGTTGCCTTGGCTGGTCTGGAACTCCTGGGCTCAAGTGATCTTCCTGACTTAGCCTCCAAAGTGCTCATATTACAGGCATGAGCCACTGCACCTACCTATTTTTGAATTTTAATACTTCTTTATATAGTCCAGACACAAGTTATTTATCAGATATATAATTTGCAAGAATTTCCCCTCTTCCTGTGGTCTTGTTACTTTATTTATGGTATCTTTTGAAACTAAAGGTTTTTAGTTTTGATAATGTCTAGTTTATCTATTTTTTTTTCCTTTTTTTTGTTTTTCTTGAGATGGAATTTCGCTCTTGTTGACCAGGTTGGAGCGCAATGGTGCAATCTCAGCTCACCGCAACCTCTGCCTCCCAGGTTCAAGCGATTCTCCTGCTTCAGCCTCCCCAGTAGCTGGGATTACAGGCATGAGCCACCACACCCGGCTAATTTTTTTTTTTTTTTTTTTTTTTTTTTTTTAGGAGTGGCGGGGTTTCTCCATATTGGTCAGGCTGGTCTTGAACTCCCAACCTCAGGTGATCCACCCGCCTTGGCCTCCCAAAGTGCTTGGATTACAGGCATGAGCCTCTGTGCCCAGCCTCTTTTTTCTTTTTTTTTTTTTGCTACTGCTTTTGGTGTCATATCTAAGAATCCATCAAGGATTCTCAGAATTGTAATTCAAGGTCATAAAGATTTACACCAACAGTTTCTTTGAAGAGCTTTAGAGTTTTAGCTCCTAAGTTTAGGTCTTTGATACATTTTAATTTTTGTATATGGTGTGAAGTTAAGGGTCTAATTGCATTTGGATATCCAGTTGTCTCCCCATCTGTTGAAGACAATTATTTTCCCATTGAATGGTCTTGCACCCTTTCTAAAGATCAGATGACCATACATCATATCACGGTTTATTTTTGGATGTCAATTTTATTCCAGAACAATTGAAATTATTAACCGCTTACGTGTTTCAGGCATGATCCTAAGCACGAATTCATTTGCTTCTCATAATAACTGTGAAGTGGGCACTATTCTCACTTCCATTTGACAAATGAAGTGGCCGATATACAGAGTGATTTGCCCAAGGCCATATAACTAGTAAGTGGCAGTGCCAGGATAATAATTTAGGTTGACTAACTTGAGAGCCTGAGTCTTAGCCATGCATGCTGTAAACAAAAATTAGAAATCAAAACTTCTGAATTCCACTGAAGAGCTCACTTTAAGCAAACGGGGTGAAGGTCGGATTAGCCACTAACGGTTTGAAAAGCACAACAGGGAGGGATTGCCTCACCAGCTTGCTTTCTATAGAGCAGCGGCAACGGACCTGCCTGTTTTGGCTGAAACTCTTTCAACCCCCACAAGTTGAGAATTTGCACTAACTAAGTCGAATTTGCAGTTAGGAAGCCTTCCTGGGTTCCTGGGACAGCGCCGAGTGCTGCGAGCAAAGGCCGGGCCCGCTGCCAGAGGCTCGCGCCGCTCGCAGCACAGAACCTGAGAGTGGGAAGGCGTAGGCGCCCGGGCGGGAGGCACCCGGGATGTGGAAACTCTCGCGGGAAGATGCGTCGTTGCCTCGGTAACCGCGTCGCAGTCGCCGAAGATGGCGGGGCGAAGTCTGTGTCTCACGGTCAGTTCAACTCCAGGCTCCTGGGGAGCGTCTGGGTTCCGGCGACTAGGACGCCTAACTTCCTTTAACTTCGGGTCTGAAAGTCTGTGGCTCTTTTACAGAGAAGCAGCGTTCCAGGGACTCCGTTCCCGCCACCCGTTCAGCAACCCTCTACACCTGGACCCGACCTCCTCGCCTTGGAGGAAGAATATAAGTAAGAAATTCGGCGGTTGAACTTTTCCTTCTTTCTTTCATCTGAATGAGGCTGCTTACAAGTACTTTTTTCTGGAGACTGGCTGGATCTTCGGGACCACTCACTCTGCAGCATTCCCTTCTCGTCATCTCGTTCACCTGCCGTTTATCCTTTCTTTGTCTTTGATCTGAGTAGTTCGCCTGCGTATTAGAAGATATTTGAAGTGGGCGAAAATTTAGCCCAAGTAAGCATGTTGTTTAATTTAAAACGTAGCCCAAGTAAACAGCAAGATACTGTTGGAAGTTATTTGGGTAGCAGGAATTGCCACGAATAGTTAGTTCACTTGATAGTTTAGGTTATTTCGCTTAATATCAAGTTCATAGAGTTTACCTTGTGTAAATTTCCTTTAGGTTGGTTTCTAAATTGAAAGGATGCTTCCCACTGCAATCAGAATTACCATTCTCGTTCAAATATTCCTTTTCTTATCTGTTCTCAGTGTAATTACAACTATCCTGACAACGGTGCTTTCATTCTTGGCCCATTCTACTCCTCATCCCCAAGTTTTCACACAGCAGCCAGTGTAATCTTTTAATTTGATCTACCATTCCTTTGCTTAAAATTCTACAGTAGTTTCCTGTTGCATTTCAAAAGCTCTGATCGATGTGGCTCCTCCTGCCTCCTCTATTTGATCTTATTCCCTCTTCCCCTTTTCCCCCTAAAACTCTCCAGCTTCACTGGCCTTTTAGTTCCAAAAACTCTTTCAGGTTTTCTTTCTATCTCAGGAAAGAGACAATCACACACGCCTTCAACCTGTAATGTGAGTGGCCTTCCTTGACCATGCTAAGTAGGCTCCCTTGTTGGTCTTTTTCATTGTCTCAGTGATTTTTCTTTCTAATTAGCATAATTTGTTACAATAAATTCATTTGTGAATTTCCTTTTTGTCTGTCTCCACTGGACTGTAAGTTCCAAGGGCAGAGGCGATGTCTGTTTTATTTGCCATCATACATACCCTTATTAAAAAGTGCCTTTTAACAACTCCCTTTCGTTTTAATATAAAATAACTAGATTAAAATTTGGAAATAGTTGGCAGTTTGTATCAGAGGGTTAAACTAGAGTATCGTATGATCTACATATGATCTATAAGCATATTTGAAATTAAAACTGAAAGTTACTGTGTTTAGGTGAACTATACACAGACCAATTTACCACAGCAAGTAGGAAGATAATCATATCTTCTTCTCTCTGATGAAATGGGCCGATTATCCCAGTTCAAAAGTGTACTTAAGCAAATTAATCTGTTTTCTATATATAGTTCTTTATCAGCTGTGCCTCAATCAAAACGGTTATTTTCATTATCATTAACCATATAGTATTAAATACCTGGATTAGGTTTATTTGTTCAGTTATTTGAGAGTGTATTTTGCACCTGGTTCTGGTGCATCCTTAGGGATATAGTCCTGCTTAAAATGAGAAATATACAGGGACTATTATTGTATTCTAGTACGAGTTACTTTATAAAACGAGATAGCTAAACAGTATTATATGGTGGCCAGTTGTTACTTGTTCTGTTATCTGTACTCTGAGTTGTGCACATCTGAAGCATATGAACAGAATAACTCCCTACACTACCTGAATCTTCTAGAATACTTCTGTGTCATGTAGAAGAGTAAAATGTCTGTCCATCCCTGTAAGCAAGAATATGAAATTATAACAATATGGTATCTGTTTTGCCACCTGTTGTCTTGGCATTGATCATTAGAATGCTACTTCCCAGGGACCTCAATCCAAAACCTTTTGCAGTTCTGCTTCTGTTGGAGGAAATAATCACTGTCTGAAAGGATAGACTAAGGAAGATGCTAATCGCTCAAGTGGATAGATTTTTCAAGCTTCATTCCTGTATTATAATACCAGATAGCTAAACAATAAGATAACATAATAACTGGTAGGGCAAGCCCCCTCATAAATCCCAATTACATTGGATTTACAGATTAATTTGTAGAGAACTGACTTATTTATGCTATTGAATTTTCCACGAATATGATACTTCTCCATTTATGGTTTTTTTTTTTACCTTTAATAGTGTTTTATCATTTTACTACATAAAATTCTTGCGTATATAATTTGCTTCAAGGTACTGAATAGTTGCTATATAATAAGTGGAATTTTTTCTATTTTCTAATTGGTTATAAATGTAGAATTTTTAGATGTTGATGCTACATCTGCGTTTATGTACACACAGATCTTCAGTCCTGCTGGACTCTCTTATTCATTCTGTGAAGTCCCTTGGATTTTTGATGAAGACAATTATATGCAAATTTTGATCATTTTGTCCCTTGGTAATTCTCCTACATTCTCTTTTTCTCTGTTTAGGACTTCCCGTGTGATATGGAATAGAAAAAGTGATGGTGAGCTTCCTTGTTTATGATTTTGAGAAGCCCACTTTTAATAATCACTACATTTGAGGTTTGCTCTAGGGTTTTGGTAGATTCTTTTTATTATGTTTAAAATTCTTCCCCTTAATTCCTAATTTGAATGAGTGTTAAATGTATCAAAACTTATTTTTTCCCTAATTAATTCAGCTGTTGGTATGTTCTTTTTCCCTCCTTTAATGTTTTAACATACTGAACTACAAAGGCAGGTTTCTTGTTTTCCTTTAAAGACTTCTAGATTTGATTGCTATAATTTTATGTAGGTTTTTTGCATCTATGAACAAAAGTGAAATGGGTGTTGTAGTTTTTTTCTACTTCTTTTCCTTTCTGTTTTTGATATCAGTATCATTCTGGCTGTATGAAAGAAGCCGAATAGTTTTCCTTTTTTGATTCTTTTCTTGGAAGCTTTTTATAATTAGAGATTTTCTGCCCTTTGATTAAAATTGTGAAACTGTCTGAGTCTAGTGTTCTTTTATTCAAGGGGATTCTTTTTGTCTATGCATTTAGCTTCTTTAATGATTAGATGTACTATTTCTAGAATAGTTTTTGGTTATTTCTAAAATAATTTTTGGTTCTAGAAAAGTGTTCATATCATGTATGTTTTAAAATACATTAGCATAAACTGAGTCTATGGTGGTATGTTTGAAATCTTGACTGTATCCATAACCATGTACACCCCTCCTTTTGGTAGCTTTCCAATATTGTTTATTTTTGTCTTTTTCTTTTTCTATCAAGCTTCCTGGGAGATTTATCTGTTTTATTGGTCTTTTCAGAGAACCAGCTTTGGTTTTCTTGCTAATCTGTGCTATTTTAAAATTTCATTAATCTTTACAGAAATAAAGACAAATGATCTCTTCTAACTGGGGTGGATTAATTTTTTGTTTTTTAGTTTATTTACCTCATTTATTGTTTTTCTTATTTCTTAATAAATATATTTAGTCTTTAAATTTCTCTCCAACTGTAGGTTAACTATATTCCAGGACTTGTTTTGATGTATATTTCTTTTATGGTTATTTAGTTCTAAATATTATACGATTTTCATAGTAATTATTTAGAAGTGTGTTTTTTAGTTTGCAAGCACATAGGGTTGTTTGTTTACTGTTGTCTAGTTTTTATTTTTCTAAGTATGTATGTGACAAGGTCTTGCTCTGATGTCCAGGCTGGAGTGCAGTGGTGTGATTATGGCTCATTGCAGCTTCCACCTCCTGGGCTCAAGAGTTCTCCCACCCCAGCCTCCCAAGGAGCTGGGACTACAGGCGCATGGCACCATGCCATGCTAATTTTTTTTTTTTTTGAGACAGGGTCTCACTGTGTTGCCCAGACTGGAGTGCAATGGTGTGATCTCAGCCCACTGCAACCTTCATCTCCCAGGCTCCTGAGTAGCTGGGACTACAGGCATGTGCTAACATTATTATTATATTTTTTGTAGTGATGGGGTTTCGTCATGTTGCCCAGGCTGGTCTTTAACTCCTGGTCTCAAATGATCCACATTCCTCGGCTTCCCAAAGTGCTGGTATTACAGGCCCAGCCTAGTTTATTTTAAATTGCATTATGATTAGAGAATTGATGTGATATTAAGTTTTTAAATGTATTGAGACTTATTTGTGGCCAAGTGCTTGTTCACTTTTTGTAAAAGTTCTATGCGTTCTTTGATAGAAAATGTATTTATTATTTGTTGGCTAATCTGTTTTATATTTGTTCTTCATGACATCGGTATCCTCACCTTTTTTCTTGTTGCAGCTTTATTGGTTTCTGTTAGAAGTGTATTAAAAATCATCAATTATAATTATAGTTTAAAAAAATTCCTTATAATTGTGGCCATTTTTGTTTGGGAGTATCTTGTTTGACTTATTTAAATCTTCTTGATTCCTTTCATTATTATGCAGTGTCTGTTATATCTTTCTTCATCCCTTTATTTTCAAACTTTGTATGTCATTTATCAGTAAGAGCATTCTTTTTATAACCAGTCTGATAATTTCTGCCTATTAATAAGTGAATTTAATATATTTACATTATTACATAACTTGAAGTTGTCTTAGCCACCTTATTTTTTATATTTTCTATTATGTCTTGTCTTTGGTTCTTGTCTGTCTTCTGCTGGATTGAATGGGTTTTCATTATGTCTTTATTTTTACTGATTTGGAAAGATGTTAGACTGCTTTAACTTGGTGTCCTCTGTCTTTTAAATTAGATAATATTTTACTTTGTTGTTTTGAATACACCCACACCCAGTTAATCATCAATTTTTTTATAGTCTGTACTAATTTAGATTTATCATGTTTTCAGATATCTTCATAATTCTTTTTTTCCAGATTCAATTTCCCCCTTCCTGAATTGTAGACCCTTTATTACTTTTTGTGAAAACCTGAGTCTTAAACTCTCCAGTCTTTTTGAAAATTGTTACTTTGCATTTATTCTTCAATTACAGTTTATCTGAATGTAATTCTAGATGGCCAGCTTTTCCTTCTCAGCCCATTAAAGATATCCTTATATTGTCTGTTGGTAATATAAGGATAGAAATGTTAGAATGTCGGAAATGTTAATGAGCCATCTGCTGTCAGCTTTTTAGATAATTATGCTGGTAGACTATTTTTCTCTGTTGTTTTAAAATAATGATTTGGTAGTTTAGGGAGTACTCTCTTTAAAATTCTGTATTTTCACTGTGATGTATACACAGGTGGATTTGTTTTCTTTATTCTTCATGAGATCCATGTCTTCAGTTTGGGAAATTCTCAGCATTAGCTCTTGAAATACTGTCATTCTCTCCTCTTGGGATTTCTTTTTTTCTCTTTTGGAGACAGAGCCTTGCTCTGTTGCCCAGGCTGGAGTGCAGTGGCACGATCTTGGCTCACTGCAACCTCCGCCTCCCAGGTTCAAGCGATTCTCGTTCCTCAGCCTCCCCAGTAGCTGAGATTACAGGCATGCAGCACCACACCTGGCTAATTTTTGTATTTTTAGTAGAGCCGGGGTTTCGCTATGTTGGCCAGGCTGGTCTCCTGGCCTCAAGTGATCCTCTCTCCACCTCCCACTGTGCTGGGATTACAGATGTGAGCCACTGCACCCAGGCCTCTCTGGGATTTCTTTTATAACTTCTGTTATAGTAGGAACATAACATCTGTCTTCAATGGATGTTAACCTGTCTTTTGTGTTTTTATCCCCTTGTTTTCTGTATCTCCTTGTAGGTGATTTATTTATATCTGTCTTCTAATTCACTCATTCCTTCTATGCCCATTATGCTGTTCAACATATCTGTCAAATTTCCTTGAGTTCTTAATTTCAATGACTGTGTTTTTCATTTATGTAATTTATATTTGGATCTTTTTCAAATTCAGCATTCTTTTATGATAAAATCTGGCTCTTGCCTGATGTTTTTCTAAGCACATTTTTTCCAAATTAATGCTAATTTTAAAATTTTTTTTAATTGTTATATTATCTCTTGTTCTTATAGTATAAATTTTCCCTTTCCTCACATCTGCTGATTCTCTCTTTCAGTGGCTTGTTTCTTTATGCAATTTGTTACCTTTCTGAAGTCATCTTTAGCAGTTTGCTTTTTGAGAGAGTCCTATATATTCTAGATGAGTAAATGTTCCTATAGGGTGGTTTTCAATTTACCTTTACTAGTTTCGAGTTTTGATTGATTCCACGTCAGCTTTCTTCTATTTTAAAGTTTTTCCATGGTGTCCTTGTATCACCTAGATAAGATGAATTTGGACTTCCCTCTTGTTTGTTTTAATTACTCACAAGAGAATCTTTTCTACCCGTAGTTCTAGTTTCATTTCTGCTCACCTAAGGTTGTTGGTAGAATTTTTGTAGTCTGTGTTTCACAGGTGTATCCCTTCATGACTCACATACATCAGCTTCTGGCTTTTAAGCTATTTTGGCTTCTGTTCCTGTTTGTTGCTCTCACTTTGAATTGCTGCTTTATTCTTAGTACCAGGGCATTTCCCTTGCCTGAGTTTGAGCTTAGCAATATTTCCTCCATTACATTTTATCTGGCATTTCCATGGATTTAGAGTAGAATAGTCTTCTCAGTCATCTTGGTCCACTATATTAATTGGAAACTTAATCCTTGTGATTAAGTCCTTGTTAGGGAAATTTGAAAAATCAGGTAATGGCACTTTAAAGGCACCTTTAAATCTTTCTTAGATATTTTTCTTTTGACCAGGTAATCCTAAGATATAAAAATATTTCTTAAAGCTTCAGACTGTTAAAGGATATGGTACTAATCTCCCCCCCTTTTTTTTTTTCCCTGGGGGTGGAGATTGTGTTTTGTGTTACTTCTGAATCACATGTCTAAGAAAAACAAGATATCTAATTTTTAAAATCCTTAAATTTTAAAATTTCACATAACCTCAGAAGATCCTAGGTGGTCTAGAAATGTGACATCTCAACAGGAGAAAAAAGTTATATGCTTTTGAATATGTTTATTATGGTGTTAACCTTTAAAAGTGAAAAGGGGACTTAACAATAGGGACAGAGTTCAGTACATTATCTTAATTGCAATTTATTGAATTATCGTATAGCAGTTTAACATGCTTATAAAGATTACGTGAAGATAGATATTCCTTTTATATTGCTGTGGGAAAACAGTACAAAATTGTGTATATGCTATAGATGAAAATTGGAAGGAAATATTAAAAATAAAAATGGATGGTGGTGGTAGGATTATGGGCAGTTTTTCGTTTAAAAACAATTTTTTTCAATAATATTGTCATTCTTGCAGTCTTAATATAGGACCAAGTAAATAGTATTTCTATTCTTGCTAGATTCCAAGTAGAATGAAAAATCATAATTAAAAAAGGAGTGACAGGTAGAGGTCAAAATAGTCACCTTTATTTCCGAGGAAGCTTGATATTAAAGTATGTATCTGAGGTGTGAGCCACGTTGGGTCTGCTCACTAAACCTCACATTTAGCTCCCCAGTTATAGCAATACCCCAAACCAGAGCAGATCTCCCCCATACCCTGCCCACTTCTGCCCACATTAGAGCAGGGCCTGTCTCTGGAGAAGCAAGGTTAGAATTTGCATTCTTTGCAGGTAGGCTAATAACGAGAAGGTGGTGAGTGGAACAGAGTTGAACTCACCCAGCTTATTCTTCCCAAATATATTAGATAAGTTACGTCACTTGAAATTAATAGAGGGCCACAGAAAGGCTAATACTTAGTGTTTGAGTTCCTACTACAAGGAAGGAGGAATCATGGGGAGTTGAGGATAAGTTCTTAATGGCTGTGTTCATTTTAGAGTAAGAATGCCATATGTATATTTTGGCATTTGTTGATTACGTCACTTGATAACGTGTAATTGCTGAAGTTTATTTTTTATTTTTGTTAGGATCTTCAGTATATCCCAATTATTTTCTGCTTTTAGGCGTTTAAATGCAGAATTGCAGGCAAAAACAGCTGACGTGGTTCGACAAGCTAAGGAAATAATAGTAAGTATATGTACAATTATTAATAATTCTATATAAATGCTAGTTTTTTATCTTTTTCATTTGATATATGACATATATACAAAACACTAGCCAAAGCATGTGTGTTCAGTTCAATGAATTATTACAAATTGAACATGAATATATATGCATAGGTATAGGAATGTATATATGTATATGTTTTTAGTAAGCACACATTTTCTAAAAGCCACTGAAAAAGTACTTTCCATTTAGATTCTCCAGTCATCTAAATTCTCATTATAAATTCTCATTATTAATTGATAGGATAGAGCAACTCTCCTTAGAGGAGTAGTCTACTTTAAAACTTTTATCAGTTCATAGTTAATTTTGATTCTTACTTTCTATCCTCCCTATGCCCCAAAATGGAGTTGATGGAAGCAGGGAAGGAAACCTAGGCAATATTTTATCTTCATGCCTTATACAAATCCATGATTATTTGTTAGTTTAGGAATAAGAAATGTATCATATATAACATTTCAAGTAATATATTTTGATAATGGTTACAGATTTGTATTTTATAATTTATAATTAGATGTTTTACTAAAAATATTTATAATTAAATTTATAATTACATGTTTTACTAATTTATAATTAAATGTTTTACTACAAATATTTTTATTTCATCTTTTAGTTTTTGCCAGTGTCTGAAAAGCAGGAAAATACTTGTACAAAAGGACCGCACGTTATAGTAGAATGACAGATTCATTACGTTTTCTACTCAGAGAGCCCTGTAGAAAGAATCTCCCCCTGCAAATAAAAAACAGAATAGAAAACTGGGACAAGCTAGGAAAGGGGTTGGGGAATGGATTCCTACCCCTGCAGAAGCAAACAATATAAGGTTTCTCATATTTAATTTTTATTTACTCACTTTCTCTTTTTAAAATTTTTAATGTTTGTGGTTACATAGTAAGTGTTTATGGGGTAAATGAGATATTTTGATACAGGCATGCATTGTGTAATAATCACATCATGGAAAATGGGGTATCCATCCCCTCAAGTATTTATCCTTTGTGTTACAAAAAATCCAATTATACTATTTTAGTTAATTTAAAATGTACAATTAAATTATTTTGACTATAATAAACATGTTGTGCTGTCAAATACTAGGTACTATTCATTCTTTCTGACTATATATTTTTTTACCTATTAACCATCCTTATCTCCCACCCCTGCATCCCCCATTACCCTTCCCAGTCTCTGATAACCATTCTTCAACTCTCTATCTCCATATGTTAAGTTGTTTTGATTTTCAGATCCCACAAATAAGTGAGAGCATGTGAAGTTTGTCTTTTTGTGCCTGGCTTATTTCACTCAATGACTTCCAGTTACAACCATGTTGTTGCAAGTGACAGGGCCTCATTATTTTTTATGGCTGAATAGTACTCCATTGTGTATATGTATCACATTTTATTTATCGATTCATCTGTTAGTGGACACTTTGGTTGCTTCCAGATCTTGGCTATTGTGAACAGTGCTGCAACAAACATGGAAGTGCAGATATCTCTTTGATATATTGATTTCTGGGTCAAATGGTATTTCTAGTTCTAGATCCCTGAGGAATCGCCACACTGACTTCCACAATGGTTGAACTAGTTTACAGTCCCACCAACAGTGTAAAAGTGTTCCTATTTCTCCACATCCTCTCCAGAGCTGTTGTTTCCTGACTTTTTAATGATTGCCATTCTAACTGGTGTGAGATGGTATCTCACTGTGGTTTTGATTTGCATTTCTCTGATAGCCAGTGATGGTGAGCATTTTTTCATGTGTTTTTTGGCTGCATAAATGTCTTCTTTTGAGAAGTGTCTGTTCATTTCCTTCGCCCACTTTTTGATGGGGTTGTTTGTTTTTTTCTTGTAAATTTGTTTGAGTTCATTGTAGATTCTGGATATTAGCCCTTTGTCAGATGAGTAGGTTGCGAAAATTTTCTCCCATTTTGTAGGTTGCCTGTTCACTCTGATGGTAGTTTCTTTTGCTGTGCAGAAGCTCTTTAGTTTAATTAGATCCCATTTGTCAATTTTGTCTTTTGTTGCCATTGCTTTTGGTGTTTTAGACATGAAGTCCTTGCCCATGCCTATGTCCTGAATGGTAATGCCTAGGTTTTCTTCTAGGGTTTTTATGGTTTTAGGTGTAACGTTTAAGTCTTTAATCCATCTTGAATTAATTTTTGTATAAGGTGTAAGGAAGGGATCCAGTTTCAGCTTATACCCAAAGGACTATAAATCATGCTGCTATAAAGACACATGCACACATATGTTTATTGCGGCACTATTCACAATAGCAAAGACTTGGAACCAACCGAAATGTCCAACAATGATAGGCTGGATTAAGAAAATGTGGCACATATACACCATGGGATACTATGCAGCCATAAAAAATGATGAGTTCATGTCCTTTGTAGGGACATGGATGAAATTGGAAATCATCATTCTCAGTAAACTATCGCAAGAACAAAAAACCAGTCACTGCATATTCTCACTCATAGGTGGGAATTGAACGATGAGAACACGTGGACACAGGAAGGGGAACATCACACACTGGGGACTCTTGTGGGGTCGGGGGAGGGGGGAGGGATAGCTTTAGGATATATACCTAATGCTAAATGACGAGTTAATGGGTGCAGCACACCAGCATGGCACATGTATACATATGTAACTAACCTGCACAATGTGCACATGTACCCTAAAACTTAAAGTATAATAATCATAAAATTAAAAAAAGATATATTGATTTCCCCTCTTTTGGACCTATACGCAGCAGTGGGATTGCTGGATCATATGATAACTTTAGTTTTTTGAGGAACCTCCAAACTGTTTCCTTTGTAGTTGTACTAATTTACATTGCCACCAACAGTGTACCAGGGTTCCCTTTCTCTACATCCTCACCAGCATTTGTTATTGCCTGTCTTTTGGATATAAGCCATTTTATCGGAGTTGAGATGATACTGTAGTTTTGATTTGCATTTCTTTGATGATCATTGATGTTGATCACCTTTTTTTATGCCTGTTTGCCATGTGTATGTTTCTCTTGAGAAATGTCTATTCAGATCTTTTGCTCATTTTTAAATTGGATTATTAGATTATTAGATTTTTTTTCCTATAGAGTTGTTTGAGCTCCCTATATTTTCTACCCTTGTCGATGAATATATTTTCTCCCATTCTGTGGGTTGTCTCTTTACTTTATTGTTTCCTTCACTGTGCAGAAGCTTTTTAACTTTATGTGATCCCATTTGTCCATTTTTGCTTTGGTGACTTTTGCTTGTGGTGTATTACTCAAGAAATCTTTGTTTACTCCAATGTCCTGGAGAGTTTCCCCAATGTTTTCTTATAGTAATTTCATAGTTTTGAGATCTTAGATTTAAGTCTTCAATACATTTTGATTTGATACTTGTATATGGCAAGAGGTAGGGGTCTAGTCTTCTTCTTCTGCATGTGGATATTCCGTTTTCCCAGCACCGTTTATTGAAGAGACTGTCCTTTATCCAGTGTATGTTCTTGGCAACCTTGTCAAAAATGAGTTCACTGTAGGTATATGGATTTGTTTCTGGGTTTTCTCTATTCTGTTCCATTGGTCTGTGTGTCTGTTTTTATGCCAGTACTCAGATGTTTTGGTTACTATAGCACCATAGTATAATTTGAAGCCAGGTAATGTGATTTCTCCAGTTTTGTTCTTTTTGCTTAGGGTAGCTTTGGCTATTCTGAGTCTGTTGTGGTTCCATATAAATTTTAGGATTGTTTTTCTATTTCTGTGAAAATGCGATTGGTATTTTGCAAGGGTTTGCCTCGAATCTGTAGATTGCTTTGGGTAGTATGGACATTTTAACAATACTGATTTTTCTAATCCATGAACTGGAATATCTTTCCATTTTTTTGTGTCCTCTTCAATTTCTTGCATTGATGTTTTATAGTTTTTGTTGTAGAGATCTGTTACTGCTTTGGTTATGTTAACTCCTAGGTATTTTATTTGTGGCTATTGTAAATGGGATTACTTTTTTATTTATTTTTTAGATTGTTGACATACAGACACACTACTGATTTTTGTATGTTGATCTTGTATCCTGCAACTTTACTGAGTTTATCATTTCTAATAGTTTTTGGTGGAGTCTTTAGGTTTTTCCAAATATAAGAGCAAATCATCTGTAAATGAGGTTAATTTGACTTCTTCCTTCTGATTTGGATGCCCTTTATTTCTTTATCTTGTCTGATTGCTCTAGTTAGGACATTGAGTACTATGTTGAATAACAGTGGTGAAAGTAGGCCAGATCTTAAAGGAAAGACGGTCAGTTTTACCCATTCGGTATGATACTAGCTGTGGGTCTGTCATATATGGCTTTTATTATTTTGAGTTCTGTTCCTTTTATACTCAGGTTTTGAAGTGTGTTTACCATGAAGGGATGTTGAACTTTATCAAATGCTTTTCCAGGATCAGTTGAAATGATCATACGGTTTTTGTCCTTCATTCTGTTGATATGATGTATCACATTGATTGATTTGTGTATGTTGAACCATCCTTGCATCCCTGGGGTAAATCCCACATGGTCATGACAAATGATCTTTTTAATATATTACTGAATTCTGTTTGCTAGTATTTTTTGAGGATTTTTGCATCAATATTCGTTAGAGATATTGGCATGTAGTTTTCTTTTTTTGATGTGTCTTTGGTTTTGGTATCAGGGTAATACTAGCCTCATAAAATGAGTTTGGAAGTATTCCCTCCTCCTCCAATTTTTGGCATAGTTTGAGTTGGTTTGGTATTAGTTCTTCTTTAAATGTTCGATAGAATTCACAGTGCAGCCATCAGGTCCTGGGCTTTTCTTTACTGGGAAAATTTTTTATTGTGGCTTCAGTCTTGTTACTTATTATTGTTCTGTTTAGGTTTTGGATTTCTTCATGGTTCAATCTTGGTGGGTTGTATGTATGTGTCTAGGAATTTATCTGTTTCCTCTAGATTTTCCTATTTATTGGCATATAGTTGCTCATAATAGCCACTAATGAGCCTTTGAATTTCTGCATTGTCAGTCGTAATGCCTCCTTTTTAATTTCATATTTTATTTATTTGGGTCATCTCCCTTATTTTGTTAGTCTGTTAATTTTGCTCATCTTTAAAAAAAACCAACTTTTTGTTTCATTGATCTTTTCTTTATTTCAAATTCATTTATTTTTGCTCTGATCTTCATTTCTTTTCTTCTACTAATTTTGGTTTGGTTTGTTCATGCTTTTCTGGTTCTTTAAGATGCATTGCTGGCTGGATGTGGTGGCTGATACCTGTAATCCCAGCACTTTGGGAGGCCAAGGCACGTGAATCACTTGAACCCAGAAGTTTGAGACCAGCCTGGGCAACTTGGTGAAACTCCATCTCTAGGAAAAATACAAATTAGTCAGATGTGGTGGTGCACGCCTGTAGTCCCAACTACTTGAGGGGCTGAGGAGGGAGGATTGTTGAGCCCAGGAAGGTCTAGGCTGTAGTGAGCCATGATCATGCCACTGCACTACAGCCTGGGCAACAGAGTTTCTCTCTATCTCAAAGAAACAACAACAAGAAAAAAAAAAAAAAAAAAAAAAAAAAAAAAAAGAAAGAAAGAAAGAAAGAAAAAAAAAGAAAAGAAAGAAAGAAAAAGAAAAGATGCATTGCTAAGTCATTTATTTGAAGTTTTTGTTCTTTTTTGTTGTAGGCACTTACAGCTGCATAAATTTCCCTCTCAGTACTGCTTTCACTGTATCCCATAGATCTTGGTATGTTGTGTTTTCATTATCATTTGTTTCAAGAAATTTCTCAGTTTCCTTCTTAGTTTCTTCATTGACCCACTGGTAATTTAGGTGCATATCATCTAATTTCTATGTCTTTGTATAGTTTCCAAAGTTCTGGTTATTAATTTCTAGTTTTATTCCATGTAATCAGAGAAGATGCTTGATATTATTTCAATTTTTAAAATATTTTACAACTTGTTTTGTGACCTAACATATGGTCTGTCCTTGAGAATGATATACATGCTGAGGAGAATAATGTGTATCTGTAGTCTTTGGATGAAATGTTCTGTAAATGTCTGTTGGGTCCACTTGTTCTGCAGTGCAGATTAAGTCTGATGTTTGTTGAGTTTCTTTCTGGGAGATCTGTCCAGTGCTAAAAGTGGGTGCTGAAGTCTCCAGCTATTACTGTATTGTGGTCTAGCTCTCTCTTTAGCTCGAATAATATTTGCTTTATGTATCTGGGTGCTCCAGTGTTGTATGCGTATATATACAATCATTATATCCTGTTGCTGGATTGACCTCTTTAGCATTATATAATGACCTTCTTTGTCTCTTCTTACATTTTTTGTTTTGAAATTTATTTTGTCTAAGTATAGGTTCTCCTGCTTTTTTTTTTTGGTGTAGAATATCTTTTTCTACCCTTTTTATTTTCAGTCTATGTATATATCTTTATAAGTAAAGTATGTTTCTTGTAAGTGACAGATCATGGGGTCTTGTTTTATCATCCATTAAACCAGTCCGTCTTTTGATTGAAGAGTTTAGTGCATTTACATTCAATGTTAATACTGATAAGGGCCTTAATCCTGTCATTTCATTATTTGTTTTCTGGTTGTCTTGTGGCATTCCTTCCTGTCTTCCTTTTATTGAAGGTGATTTTCTCTTGTGGTATAATTTAATTTCCTGATTTTTATTTTTTGTGTGGTCATTGTATGTTTTTTGGCTTGAGGTTACTGTGAGGCTTGCAAATACTATCATATAACCCATTGTTTAAAGCTGATGACAACTTGACGCTGATTGCATAAACAAACATGCAAAAAGAAAACTAATACAAACTCTACACTTTACTTTTATCTCCCTAGTTTTTAACTTGTTGTTACTGTTTCTGTCTTACTGTACTGTCTATGAGTTAAAAAGTTGTTGTAGTTATTAGTTGTAATTGGCTCATCATTTAGTCTTTCTAGTTTAGAGTAGTTTACACTCAATTACAGTGTTATAATATTCTGTGTTTTTCTGCATGTTTACTATTACCAGTGACTTTTGTACCTTCTGATGATTTCTTCTTGCTCATTAACATCCTTTTCTTTTAGATTAAAGAACTGTCTTTAGCATTTCTTGTAGGACAGGTCTAGTGTTGATGGAATGCCTCAACTTTTGTTTTTCTGGGAAGGTCTGTTATTATCTTTCATGTTTGAAGGATATTTTTGCTGGATATACTATTCTAAGGTTAAAATCTATATTTTTTTTCTTCAGCACTTTAAGTATGTCATGCCACTCTCTCCTGGTCTGTAAGGTTTCCACTGAGAAGTCTGCTGCTAGATGTATTGGAGCTTCTTTGTATGTTGTTTGTTTCTTTTCTCTTGCTGTTTTTAGGATCCTTTCTTTATCTTTGACCTTTGGGAGTTTGATTATTAAATGCCTTGAGGTAGTCTTTTTTGGGTTAAATCTGCTTGGTGTTCTATAGTCTTCTTTTACTTGAACATTGATAACTTTCTCAAGGTTTGGGAAGTTCTCTGATATTATCCCTTCGAATAAACTTTCTACCTCTCTCTTTCTGCCTCTTCTTTAAGGCCAATAAGTCTTATATTTGCCCTTTTGAGCCTATTTTCTAGATCTTGTAGGCATGCTTCATTCTTTCTTCTTTTGTCTCCTCTGTATTTTCAAATAGCATGCCTTCAAGATTACTAATTCTTCTGCTTGATCAGTTCTGCTATTAAGAGACTCTGATGCAGCCTTCAGTATGTCAGTTGCATTTTTAACTCCAGAATTTCTCGATTCTTTTTAATTATGTCAATCTCTTCGTTAAATTTATCTGATAGAATTTTGAATTCCTTTTCTGTTACTTGGGTTTCTTTGAGCTTTCTCAAAACAGCTATTTTGAATTCACTGTCTGAAAGGTCACATGTCTCTGTTTTTCCAGGATTGGTCACTGGTGTCTTATTTAGCTCATTTGGCAAAGTCATGTTTTCCTGGATGATCTTGATGCTTGTAGATGTTTGTCACTGTCTAGGCATTGAAGAGTTAAGTACTGTAGTCTTCACAGTCTGGGTTTATTTGTGCCAGTCTTTCTTGAGAAGGCTTTCCAGTTATTTAAAGGCACTTGGGCCCCCTGCCCAATATCACTAGGGTTTTTGCAGACTTGTAGAGGCCTTGGTGGTCTTGGATAAGATCTGAAAGAATTCTCTGGGTTACCAGACAGAGACTCGTTCTCTTCCTTTATTTTCTCCCAAACAAATGGAGTCTCTTTCTCTCTGTGCTGAGCTGTCTGAAACTAGGGGTGTGGTGATGCAAGCACCCCTGTGCCCAGCACCACTGGGATTGTGCTCCGTCAGACCTGAAGCCAGAACAGTACTGGATCTTGCCCACAACCTGCTATAAACACTACCTGGCTACCACCTATATTCACTCAAGGCCCTAGAGCTCTACAATCAGCAGGTGATGAGGCCAGCCAGGTTTGTGTCCTTCCCTTCAGGGTGGCGAGTTCCCCCAGGCCCTGGGTGGGTCCAGAGATGCTGTCTAGTAGTCAGAGATTGAAGTTAGAAATCTTAGAAATTTATCTGGTGTTCTAGTGTTTTGTGGCTAAGCTGGCACTCAGACTACAACATAAAGTCCTTCCTGCTCTTCACTCCCCTTTCCACAGGCAGAGGAGCCTCTCCTTGTGGTCACCACCACCACCAGTCCATAGCAGGGTTCTGCCAGGCCACTGCTAGTGTTCACTTAAAGCCCAAGGGCTTTTCAGTCAGGTCGTGGTGAATGTTGCCAGGCCTGGGACTCACCCTTCAAGGGAGTGGGCTCCCCTCTGGCCCTGGGCAAGTCTAGAAATGCTGTCTAAGAGTCAAATCCTGGAATCAGGCACCCCAAGAGTCCACGTGGTGCTCTGCCCTGCTGTGGCTGTGCTAGTTCTTAAGGTGCAAGACAAAGGCCCCTTTACTTTTCCCGCTGCTTTCACAAGCAGAAGGAGTCTTTCACTGTAGCCACTACAACTGGGAATGTGCTGGATCACCCCTGAAGTCAGTATGTCTCAGAGCCCAAGGCCCATGGCCTGCTATTAATACCTTGGTATTGCTGCTGGTTATTTGGGGCCCAAGGTCCCTTTATTTAGCAGGTGATGAATGCTGTCAGAACTGGGTCCTTCCCTTCAAGGCAGCAGATTCCCTCTTGGCCCAGGATGTGTCTAGAAATGTCATTTAGGAGCTAGGGCTTGTAATGGTGGCTGCGTGACTCTGCCTGGCACCCTGTTGGCTGCCTTCCATGGCCGAGGTGGTATCCAAGATGCAAGATAACATCCTCTTTACTTTTTGTTCTCCTCTCCTTAAACAGAAGGAATGATACACTTTTGTTGCTGTGAACTGCACTGCCTGGTGTTGGGGAAGGCATGGCATAAGCAATCCTTTAGTGCCCTGGTTGGTGTTTTCCTAGGTCACAATTGGTGTCTCCCTAGGTGCCAGCCTAGTCCTCTGGCTCTGAGTCAAGCCCAGCACTAGGATTTGCCTAGAAATTGGAGCCATTGTATCCTAGACTGCCCTTCAAGTTTACCTAGGACCCCAGAGCACTTTGGCCAGTAGTGGCAAGACTTGCTGACAAACTGGAGTTCTGACCCACAGGATGGGTGATTTTCCTCTGGCTATAGCTGGTCCAAATGCTTCCTCCATGCATGGGTACTCAAAGTCTCCGCCCCGCATGACTTTGCTCTCCACTCTGACAGGGCAGCACTGAGTTCAGTGTACAGTCGCCCAGTCACTGTGCTGTCCCTCCCCTAAGTACACAGACTCTTCAGGCTGCACAGCCACTGCAGGAGTGAGTCAGGAAGGGGTGGTGTCAGCTTTTTAAGTCTCTCCAACCGTCTTCAATGCCTCTTTCAATGATATGAAGTTAAAACCAGGTACTGTGTTTGCTCACCTGATTTTTGGTTCTTGTGATGATGTTTTTGTGTGCAGGTAGTTGTTAAAATTTGGTGTTCCTGCAGAGGGAATGAATAGTGTAGGCTTCTATTCCACCATCTTGCCTCACTTTCATTTCTTGATGTGTCTTTGCCAAAAGCTTTTACCCCTGATACTTCACTTTTAGCATCTTCACAGTCTTCTCAACATTGAAGTTTTTCCTGATTTGAGACAAATTTTTCTACCCATTTAGTGAATTTATTTTTTAAATTTCTTGTGCCTCCTTCTAATTTCTGCTGTATGCTGTATAAGCTGGAAGACTCTAAAGGGTTGGGGAAACTGGAGTTAGAAATATTATGTAAAGGCCTTGATATTCTTACATTTTGCCTTTAGGATGGAATTTTTTAACCCAGAACAAATGAAAGGTGCAACTAGTGTTATAGACCTTATCTTCATACTATAGCATTTAGAATTCTGTGCCTTTATGTTATGGAAACCTTGGACAATTCTGAAATGATGAATGTTCAGAGAGGCACTTGAATATATCTTAATGGTTTGGTTTTTTTTCTATATGATATATTACCTATCTTTACTCATTTAAGAGAGATCGGCAAGAAGTACGATCTAGGCCTGTTTCAACACAAATGAAATCATGTGATGACGAAGATGATTACAGTTTAAGGTAAGTAACTTAAATTCTCAAGCACCTTCTTTTAAAAGGATGTACATGGATCTTTATGTAAGATCTTTTTTGCATGCAAACATTGAAAAATCTATAATTTGAAGAATAATGTATATATAGGGGGCTTATACCAATCAGACACAGTGCAAGCCCTTTATCTCATGTAATTTTCAAAATATTATTTTGAAATGTATATTCTTGTCCTCATTTTTAAAACTTTAGAGAGGAAACAGGAAAAGTATATAATCGATGTGAATAAAACTATGAAATCATATTGTAGCAGACGGAATAATGATCACCAAACATTCCAAGTCTCTTACAGTTGTCATTGGGCTATGAACAGAAGTTTAGTTAATCTCTTCCAAGCCAAAACAGACAAAAATTGGTGTGTGGACCTCCAAATGACTTTCCAGCCATGAAGATGAGTAAAATTCCAATTGGTAAAATCTCCTAGCCTGGTCTCTGGGTGACCGTGTGTGGACCATGTAGAAAAAAGGATCTTTCTTCCTCACTACTGCTGCATTGAATGGGTTAAGCCACTGGAATTTTTAGGTTACTATCCTGCTTATCTTTGCTAATGTTGAAATTGGTATTGGGAATGGAATGCTGCATAACAAAAATTCAGAAGTGTGGCATTACCTTAGCAGTTAGGTGGGAGCCAGCAAGGAAACTGATATTGGAGGCTGAAAAGATAAAGGATTAATATTATGTAGTGGCAATGAATTTAGTAAAACTATCATCTGTGGTAAATTGGGAGGCACAACAGGTGTCTAATGAACTTGTTCTCTGGGGAAAGAGGCTGAAACACAATATCAACAGTATGTCCTGTTAAAGAGACAAGTTTGGGAAACATTTGGCTGATTTGTAAGCAGAAATAAAAGGGAATACCTGATTATCTAATTCAGAGTCACAAAGATTTACAACCATGATTTTTTTGAAGAGCTTTATGGTTTTAACTCTTAGATTCAGGTTCTTTGATCCATTTTGAGTTAATTTTTGTATGTGGTATAAGAGTCAACCTCCATTCTTTTGCTCATGGATAGCCATTTGTCTCAGCATTATTTGTTGAGAAGACTGTTCTTTCCCCATTGAATGTTCTTAGCACTTTTGTCAAAAATCAGTTGACTGCAGACATACGGTTTTATTTTTGGACTTTCATATCTGTTCCATTGATCTATATGGTTGTCATTATGCCAACAGCACACTCTTGATTACCCTTGTTGTAACTGTGGAGTTGTGGAGTAAGCTGGTTTTAGACCTCAAGAATTACAAGGTAAAATTGAGAAAATCTGTAAGGAACAAAAGCCTATCAAAATTCAACCTTGAGACAAATATCAGACTAAACATGTGGACTTTATGACTACTGATAAAATTTTTCAGTGGATTAAGGCTCCTCAATGCAAAGATCATATTAAATGGCACATAGTGAAACTTTTCATTTGGGTAAAATGGCCCATGGCAAAGACCTAACTAAAGTTATAGTCTCTCCTTAGAAGCTTGACAGTGTTAAAGTAACCCATTTTTAAATTGAGAAAGAGAGGTCAGGTGAAGAAATAAATAAAGAATTAGTCTTGGAAAGAATTGTAGGTGATGTAATGGCATGTAGAACTGGCTGAAATTAAATAGGGAAGAAACCCACTAGTTTGGGGGAAAGTTTTATCAGCAAAGAAACTCTAACAATGGACTATAATTATTTCTGGCTTTTAAAATATTAAAACAACTATGGGTACCCCGCCTTCCAGTATTCTAAGATCAAGAAGTAGGCTATAAGAGGTGCATAGCCCTACAGGGTTTAGAGACAAAAGAGAAGTTTATTACTGACATGGCAGTATATTTGGCTCATGTGAAATATTGGGACTTTATTCATTTATTCAAAAATAATTATTGCATACGATCCAGTATTTCCCTTCCTAGATATTTACCCAAGAGAAATATAGACATATATCCACGAAAAAACCTGCATGTGAATTTTTAGATCAATTTTATTCATAATTACCAAAACCTGGAAATAATTAAAATATTTATCAATTGGTGGCTGGATAAACAAATTATGGTATATCCATGCAATGGAATACTACTTGGCAATAAAAAGACATGAACTACTAATAGAATAACAACATAGTTGCTAAGTGAAAGAAGCTGGGCTAAAAAACGTCCATAATCTATGTTTTCACTTATTTGATGCTCTGGAAAAGGCAGAGCTTTAGGGACAGAAATCAAAGTGGTTGTCTGGGGCTTGAGTAGGAGTTAGGGGACTACCAAGGAACACAAGGGAACTTTTTGAGATGGTGGAAATACTCTCTGTCTTGGTGGTTGTGGTGGTTATGTGACCATATACATTAGCTAAAACGTATTGAACTGTATATGTAAAAAGAGTATATTGTGTGATGTATCAATTACATCTCAAATCTGAAAAAAATAATTTTTGAACACTGTTAGTGCCAGTTCTAGCTACTGGTATTACAGTGGTGAGTAAACAGACCTGATCTTGCTTCCAAGAAGTTAATATGTGTTGCTTTTGAGTATTTTTTAAGTACATCAATTACACATTTTTATATTTTGATAGACATATGTATGCGTACATATACCATGAAACCACTTATCTTTATTATATGTAATACTGTGATATTCTATGAAAAATAGATATTTAAGTTATCAAAATTCCAAACTTTGGATTATACATAAGATTAGACATGATGTTTATCCAGTAAACTAAAGAACTGAAATGATGCTAACATCAGATGATGATGTTGTGATGATGACGCTCTGTTTACCTATCAGTTTTTTTTTAATGCTACTGTTTTAACAGATGGCTTTTACCATGTAAAACATGGCATTTGTTGATCAGTTGGGAATTCCTGAATATGGGAGATAATTCTATAAAGAAACCATTCATTTCAGGTTGGAACAATGATATTCCACCTAAATAATTATAATTAGGAAGAATATATTTTAATAGGTCTTCAACACCCAGGATGACTCTGTCAAAAAATGTGATGGGAAACCAGAGTTTAATTTCCTAATAACGTAGTATACGTATCCTCTAGTCTGCTTGAAGCATGGTTTACCATACAGTTATTTCCATCATATTACAAACAGACATTTCATGGAGTTAAACAAAAGTAAGAATACCATACTACAGCTTACTTTTCATGAAAATACACTAGCAAAGTAATATCACTGTGAAATCTGATGGAGACAGATAACCCTTAAATGTCTTTTGGCTGATATGTATGCATGTATGTTGGGGAATGGAATGAAAGGTACAGAAAATGTACTAAAATGACAAACATTAATTTAAAATGAGGAAGATTAAAGAGGACACTTAAAATTTGTATAACATTTGGAAACATTTTCATGTCATTTGTGAGAATGATTTAGTTTCTGTAATTTTTAACATATTTTGAAAGCCGTTTTTTCTTCCCAGAGGTATTTCTAATAGTTAAGAGGTTTATTTATCTAAGTATATCTTTGTATTTAATATGAAAAAATTTGTGCATGGCTAGCTAAGTGGGAGGCATCTGATGGAAAATAATTTTAGTTGTATATCTTCTACAATGGTTAGGAGTTCTCAGGGGATATAGTGGAGTTTTTTCATAGCAATAATGGATGCTAACATGGTATGTTTTCAGAGATATAAATACAATGCCCAAGACAATGGGTTAGGCAAACTTTTTCTGTAAAGGGGCAGATAGCAAATATTTTTAGATTTGTGGGCTATATAGTCTGTTGTACCTGCTTAACTTTAAGGTTGTAGTGTGAAAACAGCCATAGATAATACATAAATGAATGAGTGGGTGGATTCAGCCTGTGGGCCATGGTTTGCAGACCTCCATAAACACTCCTTGTTTGAAACTACAAATATATTTTGAAAACCTTGTGTATAAAAATGAATTGCATTTTACGTGTATTTATTCATGCACTCAACAAATACTTATGCCAGTAGTACCTGGCATATAAACTTTTAAATTGACTAGGCATAGAATATTGAACAAGGCAGACGTGATTTCTACCCTCATAGAGTTCACAGTATAATGAGGAAAACAGGCACTAACCAGGTGTTTTAAGTGGATTAAAAGAACAGTAACATTGAGTGGGCTTACAATAAAAAGCCCTGTGGTGAATTATTTGTAAAATGGGTAATTGCTGTGGATAGCCCACAATTACTCTTTATGATTTCCATTCATTAAAATTTTTGCTACATTTTCCTACTAGAATATTGGCATTATAGTGTATCTTCTCAAAGGTGAATTATTTAACCAAAGCATTTTTCTTGTTTATGGTACTCATTCAAAATAAATTAACATGTGGGTAACTAGAATTATAGCAAAGTCTGTTTGATTGTTGAATATTTTCCCTTTCAAATATAATTGTTGAATTTCATTGTCTCAGCTCAGTGTCATCTATTATTAATGTATAATGTTTATTTTTGGCCTGTAGAGGTCTGTTACCATCTGAAGGGATAGTTCATCTTCATTCAGAAACTAAGGTATGAAATCAAACTTTCTGTGAATGCAATTATATTCTGTAGAACTCCGGTTATTTTTTAGACTTTTCTTAGACAAAGCAGAGAAGGGGTATGACTCAACAGAAATAGAATATGAACCTTGATACTCAGAGGGATGCATTTATGAAATGTCCCTCATAGACTAAATGGAATCCTTTGTTGTCTCATAATTTCACTGAATAATTTGGAGGTATAGTGGAAAAAATGCTAGGTGAAATGACTTTGTAAACTGAGGCTTATTTTTTTTTTCTGACGCTTAAATCTAGTAGAGAGAAGACTTGAAAAAGAATGATACTCATATACAAAGAAGGTGATTTGAAAAGTTTGTTTGTTCATTTAAATAGTTACAGTGTAGAGATCACTCTTCCAGGTGTAGAACATAGTGGGATCTATGTTTCCCATCCATGGAGACCTAAGCCAAGGGAACTGTATACCTGAAGGCCACGGGAGGTCTGCCTGGGGAATAATTGGTTCATGAGGAGAACTAAATTCTGTGAGTCAGAACGTCCAGATTTATTCATGACATTCCACTGGCTAGCTGAATACCATTGAATCTTTAGGACTCATTTTCCTTATACTTGAATTTCTTGGTTTTGGTGTTATCTAGGTCTTTTCCAGCTATACAGTTGTGATATTCTTGAAAACACATTTTTGGTAATTCCATGAAAATAGCAAATAGCAGTTTTTCTGTGTAGCAAAATAGCAATTCTATGTGTTACAGAATTGCTTTCTTTGGCAAATGATTAGACTCTAATTAGTCAATACTTTCAATTCTTTTCATGTAGCCAAAGACCAAAAACATTGATCCTGTAAACAAGGTTCAAAACAAATTACACTCTGCAAATAAAGGAAGGAAAACAAATTCAAGGTATAGTATAGTTTTCAAAGTATTTCTTTTTTTTTTAGTTTTGTAATTCACAATACCATCATTCTTAATTATTAAGCTCTGTTTGTTTTTCCAGATCTTTTTACACCCTAAACATTAAGTTACACCACATATATCTTATCCACATTCAGTAATTTAGAACATTTTCTACTCAGGAATGTTTTGCAGCAGTTAACAAATATTTTATATTGTTCTCTTAAGCAAAATTGCTAAATCTAAAATTTTTATAAATGTTATTTCTAGTGAGTTATTCTCTTAGAACTGTGACTACAACTGGGTTTTTTTAATCTCTGCCTAGTTGTCCCAAATAGGCTCAATAGTGTAGTTTTTGAGTGTTTGACAAAATGCATATATTATTTTGTCTATTGAGCTACAGAATGATTTGGCATGCTCTAAATAGGACTATAATATAATTATAATTTACATTTTGTTGTTTTGGGTGAGAAAGAATTCAAGACGGTTCTTAGTATTATAAGCATAAAAAGGGACCCAAGATGCTCCCTAGGATAGGATGCCTTCTAGAAAAGGTGGAGGATTGGGTTGCACCAACCATCTTCAGTAAGTTATTAAATTTATTTGTCTATTACTTACCCAGGCTGATCATTGCATTGTAATTCTGGAAAAATCTTTGTTCACTTTTGTGTCTTTTAATTGTTTAAATAACTTTTTTTTTAATAAAAGGGATGGAAAAAATAGAGTGAAGTGATAAGGAACAGAAAATAACTATACAATAGATTGAAGAAAAGAACATACATGCCACATACATGCATATATAACTGGAAAGGGTTATCTTTTCAGACTTCATATTTTTTTAAAAAAAGTTGATTTTTCAAATAGAATTCTGAAGATCAAGACCTACTATTTGATAGCACAATAGGGTGACGATAGCCAATAATAACTTAATTGTATTTTTAAAATAAAGAGTGTAATTAGATTGTTTGTAACTCAAACAGTGCTTGAGGGGATGGATACCCCCTTCTCCATAATGTGCTCATTTCACATTGCATTCCTGTATGAAAACATCTCATGTACCTCATAAATGTGTATACCTACTGTGTACCCACAAAAAATTAAAATGAATTGTGAAGCCTTTGCTTATGTTTTAAAAGTGAACTTGGCTTTCAGAACCATAAATTTGTTGATGTGTCAATGAATTAGGCCTGGCCTCTTCCTCAGTGCCTTTAGAAATGAGTTTGATTTTGTCTGTCTTCTCCTTTTCATTAAAAAAAATTCACATCCAACTTTTTGGTTAGTATTGATTGTGGTTAAGAATGTGTTTCTTTGGGTGGAAAAAATGTTGTTTGATTGAGCTATTAGCTCTTCACTCTGTAATTCTTTCTCAAGGGGTATTTTTCTTTGCTGTTTGTAGAATTACGGCCAGGATGATGTCAGTTTGTACAGTTTTTCTCTAGAAGCGTGTAAATTTAAAAGTCATAGGCTGGATTTGACCTAGGAGGCCAAGTGCAATACTCTTAGTTTTGGTATTGCCTTATTTGGAAGCAAAGTCTAGACCATCTGGCCTCATAAAGCCTTCTCTAGCTCTGTGGTCACGTGATTCATAAAAACCAAAAATCTGCTAAGTCTCTTGTAATATAGTCCTTGAAAGTATCACATGTAGATTTCATCATAAATTTAAAATGTGTAATAGTAGTCTCTTGTAATATAATCCTTAAAAATATCAATTACAGATTTCATCATAAATTTAAATTTATAATAATTTTGATCTGCTTATTTGGGTAAAAGGCATATATCCTGTCTACCTTTCCTATTTTGTTCATATGTACGTATATACATACATATGTATTTAATTTTTATTTTTTAGTGTTAAATTGAAATACTCTGATGTCCAAACTGCCGACGATGTTGCCATTCCAGAGGATTTCTCAGACTTTTCCCTTGCAAAAACAATTAGCAAAATTGAAGGACAACTGGAGGAAGAAGACTTACCTGAATATATAGATGATATTTTTTCTGGTGTTAGTAATGACATTGGAACAGGTAGATTTTCTTTAGTTTTTTATTTTTATCTTTATAGCACAGTTACTTAGAAGAAGAAATCTTGGGGAACTATTTCTTACATTTAAAAAAATGTATTGTGATGCCTTGGTTTGTTTCAGAATTATCTAGTAGGATGTGGTGGAGGGAGGAATGAATGGGATTATAGATGAAATAAAATTGGCCATGGGTCAGTCATTGTTAAAGATAGGTGGTGGGTAAATGAGGTTCATTGAACTCGCCTACTTTTATGTTTCATATTTTCCATTATAAAAAGTAAAAATAAAAAAGACTATATTGTACTGATTTGATTGAATACACTTCAACTTAAGTTAAAATACCCATTGCTTATTGTTAAAATATTTAAAAAGTTTTTCTGAATTTTTTCATTTACTGTTAATATATTTTATTTATTGCATGTTAACACATGCAAAAGGACAAATGAATTGACATTGCATCAGGTAAAACAATCAAATGAGTGTTCTAATGAATATAATTTTTCTTCTTATTAACTCATTCTTTGCATATCACTAGAATAATAATACTAAATTTTGATCAACTGAAAACATTAGTAAATTTATGAGGAGCCTCCTATGCTATTGAAACAAAAAAGTAAGACAGTTGAGTATATATGAACTAGTTACTGCTGAACTATAATACAATTCATTGTGACTACAGGCAAGCCACTTAGCCCCTCTGTAATAGCAGTTTATTCATTTGAAAATTTAGTAGTTTGTATTAGATGATCATAAAGTTTATGTATTAGTCTGTTCCTGCACTGCTATAAAGAAATACCTGAGACTGTGTAATTTATAAAGAAATGGTTTAATTGGCTCATGGTACTGCAGGCTGTGTAGGAAGCATAGCAGTTTCTGCTTCTGGGGAGGCCTCAGGAAACTTCCAGTCATGGCGGAAGGCAAACAGGGAGTGAGGCATCTCATACGGTGGGATCACGAACAAGAGACAGGGGGGAGGTGCTACATGCTTTTAAACAACCAGATTTCATGAGAACTCACTATCATGAGGACACTACTAAAAGGGATGATACTAAACCATTCATGAGAAACCACCCCCATGATCCATTCACCTCCCACCAGGCCCCACCTCCAGCACTGGGGATTACAATTCAACATGAGATTTGGGTGGGGACACAGATCCAAACCATATCAGTTTATCTTTAAAATTCTCTGATTCTGTGAAAAATCATAATTTATATGTATAATAATTATTGTGTTACTAATCACAAGTAGGGAGCAGTTTTCTTCTGCACTTACTATATTTACTGATCTAATCAAGCTTTCTAGGGCTAGTTATGGTAAGGGAAGGTAAATGGAGCAGTAAGTTGCCTTTAGGTCTCTCTAAGATGCTTTAGACGATGTGATACACAGGCATTGATTGTTCCTCGGTAGAGGACCATGGTCCCATGTCCCATGGCCCTGTTAGAACTTTGCCTCCCTGTGTTCCCTTTTTAGTATCACTGGCCTAGGTGTCTTCTCTTTTGGGAGAATTTTCTCTTATTTTAGATGATTGCTTGGAATGGTTTGGTTATGTGTGGGAGAAAAAGACCAAGAGGTTATTTGGGAGCACAGATTACTTTGTAAGATTAAAGCTAGGGTCGAGTGGGGAGCAGAGTTTAGTACTGTGGGCCTCCAGACATGGGAGCACTCTGCTCCTTGAGTTAGAGTTGAGGTAGAGTTACTAAGGTTAGAGTTAGGGAGAAAAAGAAATGGGAAAAGTCATGCTTTCCTATTTTTTCTTCCCTCTTTCCCTCAGAGGCCAACTACTGTCAACTTCACCCTTTTTAATTTGTCATTTCCCTCTACTCCCTACTCACCTGGAGTTACATGAGAGGCTGGTAGGAGAGTTGAGGCCAAAGAGACCTAGGTAAGGTTAGAGCCAACTATAATTCATCAGCTCCATGATAACACTGAGGGCACTTAAAAAAGCTGGAAGTGTGTATGGAGATGTTTTATGCTCTGCACGTCACATGTGTATGGCTTAGTGAGATTTGTCCTAATGACTTCTCAGAGCAGTTCCAAGTGTTTCCTCAAGATAAATTCCATGATGGTAAGGGTTGTTTTATAATATCCCTACTATGCCATTTTGAACAAATCACTGAATGACTTATGAGTGAGTTCTAAGTTCAGTTTTCACTTTATTTACTTTATGGGCCTATAAACTTCAAAGATTTACTGCTGATATTATTGAATAATGAACTTTTGCTGGCAGTAAAGTACCAAAGATAGATCCTGAAGGTTTGTGGGAGAAACCTTAGACAGTAAGGTATTAGTGTATTTCTTTGCTTCAAAGACACATATACTACATTTTAACTGCTCAGAAATTGGGATCTGTGTTACAGTCAGTGGCATTTTGTAATCACAATGGCTGCACTGAAGCTGAGTTTTGCTAGAGAAGATTTATGTTTGTTTCTGCCAAACACTCAGGGACATTACTGACCTGAGAACACTTTAAATTATCTGATGTAGTTTGGACCACCCTGGTGCGTGTGAATTTAGTCTGCAAACTTATGTGAATACTACCTGTGATTTCTTTCTGTTGAGTGGATTTATTCGTCATTGACCTTTTCATTAGGACTGTTTAGTACCTATAGTGCCCCCTAACAGATATCTCCTATTTGACTCCCCATCTTGAGTATTTTCTTCTTTATAAAGTAATGGTCTGTCTTACAATTGATGTCATCTTAGATTCAGCAAAAGACAGTAAATATAATTATTTAAATTCACAGAAGCACAGATCAGATTTCTAAAGGCCAAACTCCATGTTATGCAGGAGGAATTGGATAATGTTGTATGTGAATGCAATAAAAAGGTAAGTTTTAAAAACCTCTTAAAAGGCTCTAATATTCAAAGATATTTTAGGAGCAATTTCAATTACATTTTTTGAATTACTTTATTTAGATATAAATCATAGTTAAATTTTGAATTCAAAAATTGTATATAAGTACTGAACTTTATTCTGAGATGTTGAATTTTCACAGAGCTGAAATATCTTAAATTCTTGTTACAATTAGAATTCTCTATATTAGTCTTACAAATGTAGTGTAAGCTATTAAATGCAAATAAAACATTTGACTTCCATTTTTGAAGATAAAAATAGACTAATTTGTTTTTCATGAAACGTGTATAAATATCAAAGAACATATGAAACTTCTTTTTTTCTGCTTTGTTTTGATAACAAATCTTACATATTTTTTCACATAATCTATAACTTTATAACTATAGGAGGATGAAATTCAGAATTTAAAGTCTCAAGTAAAAAATTTTGAAGAAGATTTTATGAGACAGCAGCAAACAATTAATATGCAACAGTCTCAAGTAGAAAAATACAAGACTCTTTTCGAAGAAGCAAACAAAAAGTGTGATGGATTACAGCAACAGTTGTCTTCAATAGAAAGGGTAATTATTTGGTATTTTTCCTAACTTAATGCCACAGATACAAGAAAATTATTACGGTTACACATTTGTATAGATGCCATTTTGACAGTTCAGTTATTTTATTAGTATTTACTGAAAACTCTTTCCCCTTACATAGAATATTTTTAACAACTTTATTGAGATGTAATTCACCCTTTTAAAGTATGCAATTCAATGGCTTTTGGTGTATTCATAGAATTGTGCAACTATCACCACAACCATTTTCATAATCCCTAAAAGATACTTCATACCCTTTAGCCACCACACCCTGACCCTGCTCCCCTCAATCCCTTACAGCCCTAGGCAACCACTATTCTATTTTATGTCTCAATAAATTTGTCTATTCTGGAAATCACATATACGTGGAATCATATAATATGTGGTCTTTTGTGACTGACTTTTACTTAAGATATTTTCAAGGTTCATTCATGTTGCAGCCCCTATCAGTATTTTATTTCTTTTTATTGGCAAGTAACATTCTGTTATATGGATATAACACATTTAATTTATCTGTTTATCAGTTCGTAGCTTTAGGTTATTTGGGTTGTTTCTACTGTCTGGCAATTTTAAATACTTTGAATATTCATGTACAAGTTTTTGTGTGCACGTATGTTTTTATTTCTCTTGGTTATATAGCCAGGAATGGAATTGCTGGGTCATATGGAAATCCTATGTTGACCTTTTGAGGAATTGCTGACTGTTTTCCAACCTGCCTGTACCATTTTACATTCCTACCAGTAGTGCATGAAGCTCCTAATTTCTACACATCCTCACCAACATCTGCTAGATTATCTTTTTGATTATAGCCATACTGCAAGTGTAAAAGGGTTACCTCATTGTGGTTTTGATTTGCATTTCCCTAATAACTAATGATGTTGAACATCTTTTCATGTGCTTATTGGCATTTGTATATTTTCTTTGGAGAAATGTCTGTTAAGGTCTTTGCCCATTTTTTAAATTGGATTTGAAAAAATTACTGAATAATAAGAACTTTTAAGTTCTTTATGTGTTTAGATACAAGTCCCTTATCAGGTATATTTTGCAAATAGTTTTCCCCTACAGTGGGTTGTCTTTCACTTTCTTTATGGTACTCTAAAGGCACAAAAGTTTTAAATTTTGATGAAGTCCAGTTTATCTAATATTTATTTGGTTTCCTGTGCTTTTGGTGTCATATTTAAGGGGAGAATGTATTTTAAATAAACTATCCTAGTTTATATTAGTGTGCCATTGTGAAAATAAAAATATACTGTTTGAGATTGCTTTGTAAAATGTAGTGACGATAAGAATTATGTAATATAGCATATCCTGAGATTTAGTAAGAAAATGTGCCCCCTTTATTAGTACCCTTACATTTCTCGTTTGTATGGTCATATTTAAAAACCCTGCTTTTTAAACATTTTGGTCTTGTATAATTAGCTTTATCTTGTAATAAATTTTAATATCAGAATCACTTAGACAAAATTTATATGCAGTAAATTCACACTTTTTAGTATACAATTCTATGAGTTTTGACAAATGTATGCAGTAATATAACTATCACTATAATTGAGACATAGAACAGTTCCATCAGCCCCCCAAAATTCCCTGTGAATTTAGTGAAGGCCTTCCCTAATTCCACCACCAGGCAACCACTGATCTGTGTTTGGTTCTTAAATTTTGGACTTTTCCCAAATGTCACATAAATAGAATCGCATTGGATATAGCCTTTTGAATCTGTTTTTTTTTTTTTTTTCAGTTAGCATAAAACATTTGATATGGTTTGGCTGTGTCCCCACCCATATTTCATCTTGAATTCCCACTTGTTGCGGGAGGGAGCCGGTGGGAGGTAATTGAATCATGGGGACAAGTCTTTCCTGTGCTGTTCTTGTGATGGCGAAAAAGTCTCAGGAGATCTGATGGTTTTAAAAGGGAGAGTTTCCCAGTGCAAACTTTCTTGTCTGCTGCTATGTGAGACATGCCTTTTACCTTCCAACATGATTGTGAGGCCTCCCCAGCCATGTGGAACTGTGAGTCCAATAAACCTCTTTCTTTTGTAAATTGCCCAGTCTTGGGTGTGTCTTATCAGCAGCATGACGATGAACTAATCCAGTAAATTGGTACTAGTAGAGTCCGGCGCTACTGAAAAGATACCAAAAAATGTTGAAGTGACCTTGGAACTGGGTAAGAGGCAGAGGTTGGAAAAGTATGGAGGGCTCAGAAGAATACAGGAAAATGTGGGAAAGTTTGGAACTCCCTAGAGACTTGTTGAATGGCTTTGACCGATATACTGATAATGATATGGACAATGAAATCCAGGCTGAGGTGATCTCAGATGGAGATGAGGAACTTGTTAGGAACTAGAGCAAATGTGACTCTTGTTATGTTTTAGCAAAGAGACTGGTGGCATTTTGTCCCTCCCCTAGAGATCTGTGGAACTTTGAACTTGAGAGAGATGATTTAGGGTATCTGGTGGAACAAATTTCTAAGCAGCAAAGCACTCAAGAGGTGACTTGGTGCTGTTAAAGGCATCCAGTTTTGAAAGGGAAACAGAGCACAAAAGGTTGGAAAATTTGCAGCCTGAGAATGCAGTGGAAAAGAAAATCCCATTTTCTGAGGAGAAATTCAAGCCGGCTGCAGAAATTTGCATAAGTCTTGAGGAGCTGAATGTTAATCCCCAAGACAATGGGGAAAATGTCTCCCAAGGTATGCAGAGGTCTTCACGGCAGCCCCTCCCATCACAGGCCCAGAGACCTAGGAGGCATGATTGGTTTTGAAATGTGAGGACATGAGATTTGGGAGGGTCTCGGGGTAGAATATGGTTTGGCTGTGTCCCCACCCAAATTTCATCTTGAATTCCCATGTGTTGTGGGAGGGACCCAGTGGGAGGTCATTGAATCACAGGGGCAGGTCTTTCCTGTGCTGTTCTCATGAGACTGAATAAGTCTCAGGAGATGTGATGGTTTTAAAAATGGGAATTTCCCTGCACACGCTCTCTTGTCTGCCACCATGTGAGATGTGCCTTTACCTTCCAGCATGATTGTGAGGCCTCCCCAGCCATGTGAAACTGTGAGTGCAGTAAATCTCTTTCTTTTGTAAATTGCCCAGTCTTGGGTATGTCTTTATCAGCAGCATGAAAACGGACTAATACAACATTCAATATTTATCCCTATTATAGTCCATTCCTTTTTATTGCTGAGTAGTGTAAACTATGAATGAATGTACTTCAGTTTGTTTCCCCACTCATCTAGTAATAAAAGTTAATTATAGTATTTAATAGTCTGAACTTGTGTTTCCAGTATGGTAGCCACTTACCATATGTGGCTAAATTGCGATGTGCTATAAGTATAAAGTAAAAATCAGATTTTGAAGAATTCATGTAAAACAGAATGAAGAATGTAAAATATCTCAAAATCTCTTTAATATTTTTTGTATTGGTTATATGTTGAAATAATATTTGAATATATTAGGTTAAGTGAAATATGTTATTAAAATTAATTTTACCTGTTTGTTTTACCTTCTTACAGTGGCTACTAGAAATTTTGTAATTACATATGTATTCTGTATTCTATTTCTATTGGTCTAAGAAATATATATAATTGGTCTAAAGGGAAAAAGCTGTAGTGTCTAGGGGAACATCCATGTTTTAATTTGTCATGACTTTACCATTTACCGTTATGCACCCAAGCTCTGTCACATCACTGTTCTAGTCTCAGATAATCTTGAAACCTTGGTTATATATTTGATTCTTTTCATGTTCTTGGCCATCATCTCCAATCCTGTGCAATTTTTCTTCCAAATGTTTTTCATTCATCCCTTATTTTCAATTCCCATTTTGTGTCCATTTTCCATTTCTTATCCATTGTATACTGTACTTTGTCAGTAGATTAATGTTGCCAAAGGGTGACATTGATTATACTTTTCCCTTTGTAGGGGGAGAATTTTTTTTTCCCTTTGTATGGGGATAATTTTTTGAGTGCCATATGCCAGACAAAATGCATTTTATAGAAACGGAAACTGACTGGCCAGGCGCGGTGGCTGATGCCTGTAATCCCAGCACTTTGGGAGGCCAAGGCAGGCGGATCATGAGGTCAGGAGATCGAGACCATCCTGGTTAACATGGTGAAACCCTGTCTCTACTAAAAATACAAAACAGTGCCCTTCTAAGATGGCCAAATAGGAACAGCTCTGGTCTGTAGCTCCCAGTGTGATCAACGCAGAAGACAGGTGATTTCTGCATTTCCAACTGAGGTACCTGGTTCATCTCACTGGGACTGATTGGACAGTGGGTGCAGCCCATGGAGGGTGAACTGAAACAGAGTGGGGTGTCGCCTCACCCAGGAAGCAAGGGGTTGGGGGATTTCCCTTTCCTAGCCAAGGGAAGCCATGACAGACTGTACCTGGAAAAATGGGACACTTCTGCCCAAATACTGCGCTTTTCCCAAGGTCTTAGCAACCGGCAGACAAGGAGATTCTCTCCCGTGCCTGGCTTGGCGGGTCATACACCCACGGAGCCTTGCTCACTGCTAGTGCAGCAGTCTGAGATCGAACTGCGAGGTGGCAGCTTGGCTGCGGGAGGGGCATCTGCCATTGCTGAGGCTTGAGCAGGTAAACAAAGCGGCCGGGAAGCTTGGACTGGGCAGAGCCCACCACAGCTCAGCAAGGCCTACTGCCTCTATAGACTCCACCTCTGTAGGCAGGGCGTAGCTGAGCAAAAGGCAGCAGACAACTTCTGCAGACTTAAACGTCCCTGTCTGACAGGTCTGAAGGGAGCAGTGGTTCTCCCAGCATGGCATTTGAGCTCTGAGAATGGACAGACTGCCTCCTCAAGTGGGTCCCTGACCCCTCTGTAGCCTAACTGTGACACACCTCCCAGTAGGGGCCAACAAACACCTCATGTAGGTGGGTACCCCTCTGGGACGAAGCTCCCGGAGGAAGCATCAGCCAGCAATATCTGCTGTTCTGCAATATTTGCTGTTCTGCAGCCTCCATGGGTGATACCCAGGCAAACAGGGTGTGGAGTGGACCTCCAGCAAACTCCAAAAGAACTGCAGCTGAGGGACCTGACTGTTACAGGGAAAGCTAACAAGCAGAAAGGAATAGGATCAACATCAACAAAAAGGACATCTACACCAAAACCCCATCTGTAGTTACCAACATCAAAGACCAAAGGTAGATAAAACCACAAAGATGGGGAGAAACCAGAGCAGAAAAGCTGAAAATTCTAAAAACCAGAGCACCTCTTTTTCTCCAAAGAATTGCAGCTCCTTTCCAGCAACAGAACAAAGCTGCACGGAGAATGACTGACGAGTTGACAGAAGTAGGCTTCAGAAAGTCAGTAATAAACTTCTCTGAGCTAAAGGAGCATGATGTTCTAACCCAACACAAGGAAGCTAAAAACCTTGAAAAAAGGTTAGACGAATGGCTAACTAGAATAAACAGTGTAGAGAAGACCTTAAATGACCTGATGGAGCTGAAAACCATGGCACGAAAACTCCGTGATGCGTGGACAAGCTTCAATAGCCAATTTGATCAAGTGAAAGAAAGGGTATTAGGGATTGAAGATCTAATTAATGAAATAAAGTGAGAAGACAAGTTTACAGAAAAAAGAGTAAAAAGAAATCAACAGAGCCTTCAAGAAAAATGGGACTATGTGAAAAGACCAAATCTACATTTGATTGGTGTACCTGAAAGTGATGGGGAGAATGGAACCAAGTTGGAAAACACTCTTCAGGATATTTCCCAGGAGAACTTCCCCAACCTAGCAAGACAGGACAACATTCAAATTCAGGAAATACAGACAACACCACAAAGATACTCCTTGAGAAGAGCAACACCAAGATACATAACTGTCAGATTCACCAAGGTTGAAATGAAGGAAAAAATGTTAAGGGCAGCCCGACAGAAAGGTCGGGTTACCCACAAAGGGAAGCCCATCAGACTAACGGGAGATCTCTCAGCAGAAACCCTAGAAACCAGAAGAGAGTGGGGACCAATATTCAACATCCTTAAAGAATTTTCAATCTAGAATTTCATATCTAGCCAAACTAAGCTTCATAAGTGAATGAGAAATAAAATCCTTTACAGACAAGCAAATGCTGAGAGATTTTGTTCACCACCAGGCCTGCCTTTTTACAAGAGCTCTTGAAGAAAGCATTAAACATGGAAAGAAACAACCGGTACCAGCCACTGCAAAAACAGGCCAAATGGTAAAGACCATCAATGAGATGAAGAAACTGCATCAATTAATGGGCAAAATAACCAGCTAACATAATAATGACAGGATCAAATTCACACATAACAATATTAACCTTAAATGTAAATAGGCTAAATGCCCCAATTAAAAGACACAGACTTGCAAATTGGATAAAGAGTCAAGACTCATCAGTGTGCTGTATTCAGGAGACCCATCTCATGTGCAGAGACACACACAGGCTCAAAATAAAGGGATGGAGGAAGACCTACCAAGCAAATTGAAAGCAAAAAAAAAAAAAGCAGGGGTTGCAATCCTAGCCTCTGATAAAACAGACTTTAAACCAACAAAGATCAAAAGAGAAAAGGCCATTACATAATGGTAAAGGGATCAATTCAACAAGAAGAGCTAACTATCCTAAATATGTATGCACCCAATACAGGAACACCCAGATTCATAAAGCAAGTCCTTAGACACCTGCAAAGAGACTTAGACTACCACACAATAATAATGGGAGACTTTTACACCCCACTGTCAGTATTAGATTAATGAGACAGAAGGTTAACAAGGATACCCAGGACTAGAACTCAGCTCTGCACAAAGCAGACCTTATAGACATCTACAGAACTCTCCACCCCAACAGAATATACATTCTTCTCAGCACATCACACTTATTCTAAAATTGACCACAAAATTGGAAGTAAAGCACTCCTCAGCAAATGTAAAAGAACAGAAATCACAACAAACTGTCTCTCAGACCACAGTGCAATCAAATTAAAACTCAGGATTAAGAAACTCACTCAAAACCACACAACTACATGGAAACAGAACAACCTGCTCCTGAATGACTACTGGGTACATAACGAAATGAAGGCAGAAATAAAGATTTTCTTTGAAACCAATGAGAACAAAGACACAACATACCAGAATCTCTGGGACACATTTAAAGCAGTGTGTAGAGGGAAATTTATAGCACTAAATGCCCACAAGAGGAAGCAGGAAAGATCTAAAATTGACACCCTAACATCACAATTAAAAGAACTAGAGAAGCAAGAGGAAACAAATTCAAAAGCTAGCAGAAAGCAGGAAATAACTAAGATCAGAGCAGAACTGAAGGAGATAGAGACATGAAAAACCCTTCTAAAGATCAATGAATCCAGGAGCTGGCTTTTTGAATTTTGTCTATCAACAAAATTGTTAGACCGCTAGCAAGACTAATAAAGAAGAAAATAGAGAAGAATCAAATAGACGCAATAAAAAATGATAAAGGGGATATCGCCACGGATCCCGCAGAAATACAAACTACCATCAGAGAATACTATAAACACCTCTACACAGATAAACTAGAAAATCTAGAAGAAATGGATGAATTCCTGGACACATACACCCTCCCAAGACTAAACCAGGAAGAAGTTGAATTTCTGAATAGATCAATAACAGGCTCTGAAATTGAGGCAATAATTAATAGCCTACTAACCAAAAAGAATCCAGAACCAGATGGACTGACAGGCGAATTCTACCAGAGGTACAAGGAGGAGCTGGTACCATTCCTTCTGAAACTGTTCCAATCAATAGAAAAAGAGGGAATCCTCCCTAACTCATTTTATGAGGCCAACATCATCCTGATACCAAAGCCTGGCAGAAACACAACAAAAAGAATTTTAGACCAATATCCCTGATGGACATTGATGCAAAAATCCTCAATAAAATACTGGCAAACTGAATCCAGCAGCACATCAAAAAGCTTATTCAACAAGATCAAGTCGGCTTCATCCCTGGTTGAACAAGGCTGGATCAACATACACACATCAATAAATGTAATCCATCACATAAACAGAACCAACAACGAAAACCACATGATTATCTCAATAGATGCAGAAAAGGCCTTTGACAAAATTCAACAGCCTTACATGCTAAAAACTTTCAATAAACTAGGTATTGATGGAACATATCTCAAAATAATAAGAGCTATTTATGACAAACCCACAGCCAATTTCATACTAAATGGGCAAAAACTGGAAGCATTCCCTTTGAAAACTGGCACAAGAGAAGGATGCCCTCTCTCACCACTCCAGTTCAACATAGTGTTGGAAGTTCTGGCCAGGGCCATCAGGCAAGAGAAAGCAATAAAGGGTATTCAATTATGAAAAGAGGAAGTCAAATTGTCCCTGTTTGCAGATGACATGATTGTATGTTTAGAAAACCCCATCGTCTCAGCCCAAAATCTCCTTAAGCTGATGAGCAACTTCAGCAAAGTCTCAGGATACAAAATCAATGTGCAAAAATCACAAGCATTCCTATACACCAATAACAGACACACAGCCAAATCATGAGTGAACTCCCATTCACAATTGCTACAAAGAGAATCAAATACCTAGGAATCCAACTTACAAGGGATGTGAAGGACCTCTTCAAGGAGAACTGCAAACCACTGCTCAATGAAATAAAAGAGGACACAAACAAATGGAAGGACATTCTGTACTCATGGATAGGAAGAATCAATATCGTGAAAATGGGCATACTGCCCAAGGTAGTTTATAGATTCAGTGCCATCCCCATCAAGCTACCAATGACTTTCTTCACAGAATTGGAAAAAACTACTTTAAAGTTCATATAGAACCAAAAAAGAGCCCTCATTGCCAAGACAATCCTAAGCAAAAAGAACAAAGCTGGAGGCATCACACTACCTGACTTCAAACTATACTACAAGGCTACAGTAACCAAAACAGCGTGGTACTGCTACCAAACCAGAGATATAGACCAATGGAACAGAACAGAGCCCTCAGAAATAATACCACACATCTACAACCACCTGATCTTTGACAAACCTGACAAAAACAAGAAATGGGGAAAGGAGTCCCTATTTAATAAATAGTGTTAGGAAAACTGCCTAGCCATATGCAGAAAGCTGAAACTGGATCCCTTCCTTACACGTTATAAGAAAATTAATTCAAGATGGATTAAAGACTTAAATGTTAGACCTAAAACCATAAAATCCCTGGAAGAAAACCTATGCAGTACAATTCAGGACATAGGCATGGGCAAGGCCTTCATGACTAAAACACCAAAAGCAATGGCAACAAAAGCCAAAATAGACAAATGGGATCTAATTAAACTAAAGACCTTCTGCACATCAAAATAAACTACCATCAGAGTGAACAGCCAACCTACAGAATGGGAGAAAATTTTTGCAATCTACCCATCTGACAAACGGCTAATATATACAGAATCTACAAAGAACTTAAACAAATTTACAAGAAGAAAATCAACCCCATCAAAAAGTGGGCAAAGGATATGAACAGACACTTCTCAAAAGAAGACATTTATGCAGCCAAAAGACACATGAGAAAATGCTCATCATCACTGGTCATTAGAGGAATGCAAATCAAAACCACAATGAGATACCATTTCACACCAGTTAGAATGGCAATCATTAAAAAGTCAGCAAACAACAGATGCTGGAGAGGATGTGGAGAAATAGGAACTCTTTTACACTGTTGGCAGAGTGTAAATTAGTTCAACCGTCGTGGAAGACAGTGTGGCGATTCCTCAAGGATCTAGAACTAGAAATACCATTTGACCCAGCAATCCCATTACTGGGTATATACCCAAAGATTATAAATCATGCTACTATAAAGACACATGCACACGTATGTTTATTGTGGCACTATTCACAATAGCAAAGACTTGGAACCAACCCAAATGTCCATCAATGATAGACTGGATTAAGAAAATGTGGCACATATACACCACGGAATACTCTGCAGCCATAAAAAAGGGTGAGTTTATGTCCTTTGCAGGGACATGGATGAAGCTGGAAACCATCATGCTCAGCAAACTATCACAAGGACAGAAAACCAAACACCGCATGTTCTCACTCATAGGTGGGAATTGAACAATGAGACCACTTGGACACAGGGCGGGAACATCACACACCAGGGCCTGTCTGGCGCTAGGGAGCTGGCAGGGGGATTGCATTAGGAGAAATACCTAATGTAAATGACGAGTTGATGGGTGCAGCAAATCAACATGATACATGCATACCTATGTATCAAACCTGCACGTTGTGCACATGTACCCTAGAACTTAAAAGTATATTAATAAAAAAAATTAAAATACAAAAAAGCCGGGCATGGTGGTGGGCGCCTGTAGTCTCAGCCACTCGGGAGGCTGAGGCAGGAGAATGGCGTGGCGTGAAACCGGGAGGCAGCTTGCAGTAAGCCTAGATGTCGCCACTGCACTCCAGCCTGGGTGACAGAGCAAGACTCCATCTCAAAAAAAAAAAAAAAAAAAAAAAGGAAACTGAGTTTGATGGTTGAGCAAATTACCCAAGGTTATATATAGGTAGTGGCAGAATAGGATTCAAACTGTGTCTGACACCACAGTCTGTGTTTTTACAACAAATCATGTCATTCCCGAATCCCCTTAATGAATGTAAGTACCATCTATTCCAAAATCTTATCACTGTTTAAGAGTTTAATACTTGAGACTTCTAGTTCACAATGAATGTACTAAGCAGTTATGATACATTGGCTATCTGAAGGCTTTTATAAAAGCTTCCATTGGATCTGAACTTTCCAGCTTGCATCCCTATCTACCCTGCCAGATAGGTATAATAATTCTCATGGGTTATGTAGCCATGAGAACTCAAGATTGAATCATTCTCTGCTAAGTCTCATTTTATATCTCTATACAAACAAATCTCGGTGTACAGTTCACAGAAAATGCCAGAGCTTGAGTGTGATGGACTTGCTTTTACAAATCTGCAAAAGCCAACCATTTTAAAAATTATTACGTATCACTTAAGCTGCTAATGCTAACAGATGGAGTTTTCTGAAATACAAAAACAGAAAGCATTTTATTTCAGCATTGGATTTTGTTTTTCTGTTAGTGATTTCTTTAAAATCAACTTTATTGAAGAATAACAAATACAATAAAACATACTTGTTTTTAGCTTATAATTCAATAAGTTTTCACAAATTAATATTCCATCATAACTACCATAATCAAGATAATGAAAATTTATATTACCCTTCCAGAATATCCTTTGTACTCCTGCCCCATAAATCTCCAACCTCTAACTATGGCACCAGGCAGCCACTGAGCTATATTTTTTCACTACAAATTAGATTTTCCTTTTCTAAAATTTCATACAAATGAAATAGTGAATATGGACTTTTGTATATCTGGCTATTTTTCTTCAGCATAACATTTTTAAGGTTCATCAATGTTTTACATGTGGTGTGGTTCCTTGTGTTGCTCCATATTATTTATTTATGGATATGCCATATTTTGTTTATCTGATCACCAGTTGATGTGACATTCAATTTTTTTCTAGTGTGGGCTATTAAAAATCCACAGTGAATTTCCATGTACAAGTATTCTGTGTGAACACATGTTTTTATGTATACCAAATACTTAGGAGTGGAATTTGTGAATTTTATGGAAAGTGTATGCTTAACTTTTTAAGAAACTGCTAAACTGTGTTCCACAGTGATTGTACCATTTTACATTCCCACTAGCAATATATGAGAATTAGAGTTACTCTGTATCATCACCAACACTTGGGATTAGTATCTTTTTAATTTTAGCCATTCTAGAGGAGAAGTAGTAGTATCTCATTGTAGTTTAATTTGTATTTCCTTTATAACTATGGATATTGAACATCTTTTCATGTGTTTCTTGGCCGTTCCTATATCTTCTTTTGTGATGTATTTGTTCAAATTTTTTGCCCATTCGAAAATACTAAGTTGCAAATTCTTTGTTTCCCTATGTAATTCCTTTATTAGAAGAATATATATTTTGAATAGTTTCTCTCAATCTGACTTGAATTTATTTTCTCAACAGTGTGTTTCAAAAGACAGCAGTTTTAAATTTTGATGAATTACAAAATGTTATTTTCTTGTGGCTTTTGCTTGTTTACCCAAAATATTACTTTCTTGTGGTTGGTGCTTTTTTTCCCATTCTATCTAAGAAATCTTTATCCACTCCAAAGTCATGAGACTTTTCTCCTGATTTCTTCTAGAAGTGTTATAGTGTTTGTGTGTGTGTGTGTATCTCAACATCATATATAAATTGACCTGTAATCTATTTCAAGTTCATTTTGTGTGTGACAAGGATCAGAGTTCACTTTTTTGCATATGGTTAATACAGTTCTTTCCTCATTTGCTTACCATGGCACCAGTGAAGGAAATGAATTGGCTGTGTTTATGTATGGGTCTTCTTTGAACTATTCTGTTATATTGATATATGCATTTGATATAATTCATTAGGAAAGTCATGTGCACTGGAGTTTTCTTTTGGAAGGATTTCAATGACCAATTCAGTTTATTTAATGGATACAAGTCTATTCTGATTTTCTGCTACTATTTGAGTCAGCTTTGCTAATTTATGTTTTTCGTGGTATTTGTCCACTGCATCTAAGTCAGATTTACTGGCATAAATTTGTACATAATATTCTTGTATTATGTTTATTATATTTATAATACCTGTATGATGTGTAATAATGGCCCCTCTTTCATTTCTGATACTGATAATTTGTCTCTTCTGTCATTTATTCTTAATCAGTCCTACTTTAAATGTATTTACAAATCTCAGGTATAATGCATTTACTACCCTCACTTTCTGAGAAGTCAATTCCCTCTCCCACTTTTAGAGATGATTATTAAACAGTTGGTCTTTTTTCCTCAACTTTCCAACACCCCTTCCAACCTCCTTATTCTTGGCTCATGACTTTGCTTCCTTTTTCATTAAGGAAACAGAATCAAAAGATAACTTTATCATCCTTTCACTAAATTTACAACCTTGCTGCCTCTATACCACTCCCCACTCCAGTTACAGTGAATTAGTACCTCTTCTGTCTAAAGCTGACCCCTGCACTTGTGCACTGGATTCCATATACTCTCTTCTACTCAAGGTCTTTGCACTGGCAATTGTCCTTCCTCTTGCAAAATCAAATTTACTCTTATCAGATTATACTCATTAGTGTACAGACATTTCATAGAATCATTCATATATCTATTTTAAAACTTCTTTAGGTCTTACATCTACCTCCAGTCCTGTATCATTGCTCCCCTTTACAGTGAAGCTTCCCAAAATTATTGTTTATACTCAGTGTCTCTATACCTCATGTGCCATTTTCTCCTGAAAATACTTTTGCTTAGGCTTCTATCTCTACCCTGCCATTGAAACTACTCTTAAAAAGGTCACCAATAATCCACATTGTAGTTGTGGTCCATTGTACTTGGTCAGTTATTCCTCACATGAATTTATATCTCAGCAATATTTGAAATAGTTGATTACTCCTTCCTTGAAACACTATTAATTTGGCTTCTGGAGCACCACAATCATGATTCTCCCTCATTTTCCTGGCCTTACGTAGTACAGTGCCCAAGTCTCTTCTCTGTCTATATCTAATCCTTAGATTATCTCATTCAGTTCCATGGCTTTATATACCATCTATATATACGTTGATCATCCTCACATTTCTGTGTCTTGCCCTTACCTCTTCCTTTCTGCCCACTTGATATCTCTATTGTGTGTTAAACTTCACATGTCCTAAAGGAAGCTCTTGCTTCCCTGCCCTCAGCAAACCTGCTTCTCTTCCTTCTCCCTGTCTTAGTAAAAGGCATCACCCAATTGTTCAGTCTAAAATTGAAGAGTCATCTTGATCTATCTGTTTTCCTATATCCAGATCCAGCTCACCAACAAGTCCTGTCAATTCTGTCTTCAAAATACATAGAATAAACCACTTCTCAAAACATTCATTACATCTACCCAAGCCCAAGCCACTATCTTTTATTTAAACTATTATAATAACCTCCTAGATTGGCAGTACCACAGTGGCCAGAGTAATGCTTATAAAATTTAAGTCAGAGCCAGGCGCAGTGGCTTACGCCTGTAATCCCAGCACTTTGGGATGCCGAGGCGGGCGGATCACAAGGTCAGGAGATTGAGACCATCCTGGGTAACACGGTGAAACCCCATCTCTACTAAAAATACAAAAAATTAGCCAGCGTGGTGGCGGTTGCCTGTAGTCCCAGCTTCTTGGGAGGCTGAGGCAGGAGAATGGCGTGAACCCGGGAGGCGGTGCTTGCAGTGAGCCGAGATTGCACCACTGCACTCCAGCCTGAGCCACAGAGCGAGACTCCGTCTCAAAAAAAAAAAAAAAAAATTAAGTCAGATCATCACAACATACACATATGCATACACACTTAAAATCCTCCAAAGGCTTCCCGTGTCACTCAGAATAAAATCCAAATTTATAAGTAAAGCTTACAAGGTTCACCTAGGCTTGTCCTGCCCACTTCTCTTATCAAAACCTAACACTGTGCCTATGTCACTCGGCTGAAACCACACTGACCTTCTAGGTGATTTTTGAATATATTAAGTGGATTCCTACTACAGGATCTTTGTCTTCATTGTTCTTATTATCTGGAATTCTTTCCCCAAGATCTTTATTTGATTATTTTATTTTTTTAGAGAGAGGATCTCACTCTGTTGCTCAGGCTGGAGTACAGTGGTGCAATCATGGCTTACTACAGCCTTGACCTCCCCAGCTCAAGCAATCCTTCTGCCTCAGCCTTCCAAGCAGCTAGGACCACATACATAAGCCACAATGTCCAGCTAATTTTTAAATTTTTTTGTAGAGACAAGGTCTCCCTGTGTTGCCTAGACTGGTCTCGAACTCCTGGGTTCATCTTCCCACATTGGACTCCTGAAGTGCTAGGACTACAGGCGTGAGCCACTGTGCCTGGCCTCCCTAAGATTTTTACTTAAATCATTACCTCACTTCATTTGGAAGACTTCCCTGACCACTTTATTTTAAATAGTTTTACCCTTCCCTCATTGTTCTGTCCCTTTACCCTTTTTTTCTTGATAGTCCTTAACACTGCCAGATATTACATATGTCTATGTGTATATATGTGTTCATCTTCTGTCTCTTCCTCTAGAATGCAAATGTCATGAGAGGAGGAACTTTGGTTAATTTGTGTGCCCATCATATAGAATAGTATCCTGCATGTAGTAAGTGCTTAATAAATGTGTTGAATAAATGAATGAAATCTATTAGGTATAGATAATATTACTCACAATTTCAGATATGGAAATGAGTCTACCACAGCTGGCAGGTTTTCTGATTCCTAGTCCATTCTTTTCTACCTTAGCCACTTGTTTCTGAAACCATATCTGATTATTTATTTATCCTCATCTGATTATTTCTTATCTGAATTTCTGTGGTGCTTCGTGTTATTCCCAGAGCATTTACTACATTTTGTCTTCTGCTGTGGCTGATGCATGCCCCTCTCTTTTCTTACTCTCCCCCAGTGCCTTTTATGAATGCTTTAATAATCATGAGAGAGTGGTACATCATTTCCTCTTGAAGCTCACAGTATTTGAATTTTAATGTTAAATTTGATTTTCTTAGGTTTTTATTTAAAAAAAAAACTAATGTGCAACTCAGGACTTCAGATTTTTCGTGAAATTTTTGTCTAGCAACCTGTAACTCCTTAAATTTTTATAACAGTAGAAATTTGTTTAGTGGATTTACTCATATAGAAAACTTTACTTCCTACTTTACTATTCTTGTGGCTATCATTTTTCCCCCACACCTCCCAAGAAGAGGGCAGTATTGATTCAGGGATAGGGGACATCATGTGGTACAGGATGGTTTTCATTTTCCTGTGAAATAGGTTACAAAGTCATCAGCAGGCAAGAGGGGAAAGATTCATTTCTATATTCTTAAGAAGGAAGACTGAAATGAGGCAGCAAGAAATGTGGACTTTGTAGCTAATGAGAATCTTTGCCTTTTCTATGTGAACAGTGAGATAAATCAAGCTAGCTCTTCCTGTAGCTACCACCCACAAAGCTGTGAAGAAGGCTGTGATAGCAGATGGTATCCATACACAGTTTGATTTGTTTAGAAACCTACATAAAGAGCAGCATGTGTTTTGTTTTGTTTTTCCCCTTAATTACTCAGAGCCAGGGAGACCAGTTTTTAAATAAAATGTAGTGATATAGCCAGGAAAAAATTATAAAAGAATATAGACAACTGTATTTTTAACTTCATCATTTCAACTCTATAATATTTATTGAGTATCTTCTCAATTTATTGAGTAAGGCTCTGGACTAGGCCTTACTTTGTAGGGGATATAAAGAAGAGTGGGTTTAGTATTACAAAATAAGTTCAGTTTAACTAACATGTGTGTTAGTGTCTTTTATATCCCACTGAAGTGCTGAGTATACAGAAATTAAGACAGTTCTTTTCTTCAAGGAGCTTAAACTATAGTGGGGGAAATAAAGTTAAGGGATAGTTTCAGTACCACATAGCAGATATGATGATAAATGTCTCTCAAGGTGCTATACAAGCTTTGAAGAGGGTACTTAATATAATCTGGGTGGATAATGAGGATTAGAAAGGAAATATGTCCTGGGAGAGCTAATGCCCTAGAGTACAAATCTAGCTGAGTCAGTAGGTGCTAGCTATGTGAAAATGAGTGGGCAGAGATCAGGGCAGGAGGAAGAGCACAGGGGAAGACTGAGGCAGGAAACACCATGGCTGTTTGGGAGAGATCCAGTTACTGCTGGTATTACTGAAAGTAACATCTTTGGCAGGAGATGAGGCTGGTTGATTATGGTGGAGTTCAGAGTTTATCCTCTAGGTTCATGTTTCTTCAGGTGTTGGCCTGTTGACTCTCTGCAACAGAATATCCTAGGATGTTTGCAGAAATATAAGACTAAACTCACCCCAGGATGTGGAAAATAATCTATAAGATCTGTTGTTTCTACTTAGAATTGGGATTTTCCTATAGGGCTATATAGAATGTTGTGCATTTAATGAATATATTCTTAAAAGATTTACTTTGTCAGGTGTACAGAAACAGTGGAGAGTTTCTCTTAACATTGGTCTTTTTGGGAGGTTCCCAAGAGAAGAAATACAGTTATAATGAGTTGTTTATAAAATAGAGGACAGGTATACTGTGTCTTGAGTCAATAAAGAGAGAGAAAATTCCAAACAAAAAGTAATTTGAAAGCCCGGTTCACAACTACATTTTTTAGGATATATTTCTCTAATACCAATTTGGGGCAAGAATTCCTTGAGAACTCTAACACTTAGTGTTCAGCCTCTACCCCCAAGCGTGTGTATGTGTGTGTGTGTGTGTGTGTGTGTGTGTGTGTGTAAAGTTTGAGAGAAAGCAAGGAATATGGATACGGAAGATACTGCAAAATGATAAAGGGGGAAACTATGATATATTTATAAATGTTCCATAATCTTTTTTACTATACAGGAATTAGAAAATAAAAGAAGACTGCAAAAACAGGCTGCAAGTAGTCAAAGTGCCACAGAGGTTCGCTTGAATAGAGCTCTAGAAGAAGCAGAAAAGTATAAACTGGAGTTAAGTAAATTAAGGCAAAATAACAAGGTATGGAAAAATTGAATAGCTTTTGTAGTGATCCCTTTTGGTAACTACTTCTTTTATGAACATGTCAAAAATAATACTTAAATTATAATTCTTGATGTCATGCTGAACATTTCTCTTTTCAGAAGAAATATATTCATTAGCAGTATACACATTTCTAACATGTTAGGATGATATGCTTGTCGGTCGCCATTATTGGGTGATGGCACAACTCTTTGGAAGATTGATTTCTTCAACCAGTTTTATCAGGTGCCCATATTATATGTCAGACACTTTTCTAAGCTCTTAGAAAAAGTTGTTTAAAAAAAGTATCTTTTGTATCTCAAGTCTTTTATTCTTCTCTGAACCTCAGTTTTCTAATATATAAAGTAAGGCTCTATTTTACAGGGCAGTGGTTCTCAAACTTGAGCATGTATCAGAATCTCTGGGAGGGCTTGTTAAATCACATTGCTGGGTCCCATCCCCAGAATTTCTGATTTAATAGGTCTGGAGTGAGGCCTGAGAAATTGCGGTTTTAACAAGTTCCCAGGTAAATTATTGTAAGGATCACCGTAACTCCAGTGTCTAGCCAATGCTTGGCATAGAATTAGCATTCGGTGCCTTAAATATCTGTTGAATAAATGAAAGTTCAAATACCAATGTTCATGAAACCCCTTTGTACCTTCTATAAATATTGGTTACTTTTTGGTTCTGTATTGACCTGAAAGGGTAATAAGTGATATTACCTATTTAATAATTTTTTATTTAATTCTATTTAATAATTAAATATTAAATATTTAATAATTAAATATTAAATATTTAATAATTAAATATTTAATATTTAATAATTAAATATTTAATATTTAATAATTAAATATTAAATATTTAATAATTAAATATTTAATATTTAATAATTAAATAATTTAATTTAATTTATTTAATAATTAAATAATTTAATTTAATTTATTTAGTAATTAAATAATTTAATTTAATTTATTTAATAATTAAATAAATTAAATTTATTTAATTATTAAATAATTTAATTATTTAATTATTAAATAATTTAATTTATTTAATAATTAAATATTTTAATTTGATAATTTATTATTTAATAATTAAAACATATTTAATAATTAAAACAATTCTGTTTAATAATTTAAACTATTTAATAATTAAAAATTTTTAATTGTGGTAAGCTAACACATAAGATTTACCTTCTTAAACATTTTAAGCATATAGTTCAGTAGTGTAACATAGATTCACACTGTTATACAACCTATCCATGAACTCTTTTCATCTTGCAAAAACTGAAACTCTCTACCAATTAAGCCACTCCCCATTTCCACCTCCCTCTAGACCCTGGCAACCACCATTGTACTTTGTCTCTATAAATTTGACTGCTCTAGGAAATAAACATCAGTAGAATTATACCATATTTGTTTTTCTTTAACTGGCTTATTTCACTTAATGTTAAGTGACTCTCACAATTAAAACAATATTTAATAATTTAATCATGACTTGGATAATGAAATTAGGAACCACCTTCATTATATACACAGATAATACATTTTGGATTAAGTTAGTAACACTTAACAGGAATAGACTGAAAGTGACCTTGATACATCCTCTAACATGTTTGAGAGGCAAATATGTGCCATAGTGATTACAGAGTTTTAAGATGTCGTCTGTGAGATAGTTTGTTATATGGTCAGGTCATTTTCATATTCAGGGGCCATCAATGATGGCATAACTGAGATTTATTAATAGAAGTTATTAAATGAACAAGTTAGGAAGTCATCTTTATAGACTCACCAGTAATTAGCATGTTATTCGAGTATTATTTCCAATTTGGTGCATTTTAAAGGGATTTTGAAGAAAATGAAGAATAACCACCTAGGTATCAGGATTTCCTAATTGTTGTAGATTTGACCTCTATATTGTATTAGTTCACATATTAAGAAAACAGAAGGAAAATGGTTTCATGAAACAGATGACTCTCCATATTCTAGCCAGCCATTTTGTTTTATTTTGTTTTAATTTTTTTTTAGGTTTGTGGGTACATGTGAAGGTTGCATAGGTAAACAGGTGTCATGGGGGTTTGTTGCACATATATTTCATCACCTAGGTATTAGGCCCAGTACTCAATAGTTATCTCTTCTGCTCCTCTCCCTTTTTCCACCTTCCCCACTTCAAGTAGACCCCAATGTCTGTTTCCTTCTTTGTGTTCTGTAAGTTCTTATCATTTAGCTCCCACTTATCAGTGAAAACAAGCAGTATTCGGTTTTATGTTCCTACATTAGTTTGCTAAGGATAACTGCCTCCAGCTCCATCCGTGTTCCCACAAAAAACATGATCTCGTTCTTTTTTATGGCTACATAGTATTCCATGGTGTATACGTACCAAATTTTCTTTATCCATTCTGTCATTGATGGGCATTTAGTTGATTCCATGCCCTTGCTATTGTGACTAGTGCTGCAGTGAACATTTGTGTGCATGTGTCTTTATGGCAGAATGATTTATATTCCTCTGGGTATAATACTAATAATGAGATTGCTGGGTCCAATGGTAGTTCTGCTTTTACCTCTTTGAAGAGTCACCGTACTGCTTTGCACAATGGTTGAACTAATTTACACTCCCACCAAGTGTATAAGTGTTCCCTTTTCTCTGCAACCTCACCAGATCTGTTATTTTTTGACTTTTTAGTAATAGCCATTCTGACTGGTGTGAGGTGGTATTTAATTGTGGTTTTGATGTGCATTTCTCTGATGATCAGTGATATTGAGCTTTTTTTTCATACTTGTTGGCCACATGTATGACTTCTTTTGAGAAGTGTCTGTTCTTGTCCTTTGCCCACCTTTTAATGGGGTTGTTTTTCTCTTGTAAATTTGTTTAAGTTCCTTATAGAAGCTGGATATTAGACCTTTATCAGATGCATAGTTTGCAAAAATTTTCTCCCATTCTGTAGGTGGTCTTTTTACTCTGCTGATCATTTATTTTTCTGTGCAGAAGCTCTTTAGTTTAAGTAGATCCCACTTGTCAGTTTTTGCCTTTGTTGCAGTTGCTTTTTCTGTCTTTGTCGTGAAATCTTTGCCCGTTCCTATGTCCAAAATGGTATTGCCTAGGTTGTCTTCCAGGGTTTTTATAGTTTTGGGTTTTCCATTTAAGTTTTTAGTTCATCTTGAGTTGGTTTTTGTATAAGGTGGAAGGAAAGGGTCCAGCTTCAATCTTCTGCAAATGGCTAGCCAGTTATCCCAGCACCATTTATTGAAGAGGGAGCCCTTTCCCATTGCTTTTGTCAGGTTTGAAGATCAGACGGTTGTAGATGTGCGGCCTTATTTATGGGCCCTCTACTCTGTTCCATTGGTCTATGTGCCTGTTTTTGTAACAGTACCTGTTTTTGTACCATGCTGTTTTGGTTATTGTAGACTTGTAGTATAGTTTGAAGTCACGCAGTGTGCCTCCGACTTTGTTCTTTTTGCTTAGTATTGCCTTGGCTATTCAGGCTCTTTTGTGGTTCCATGTGAATTTTTAAATAGTTTTTTCTAATTCTGTGAAGAATGTCACTGGTAGTTTGATAGGAATAGCATTGAATCTGTAAATCGCTTTGGGCAGTATAGGCATTTTAATAAGTGTTCCTATCAGTGAGCATGGGATGTTTTTTCCCGTTGTGTTTTCTCTGATTTCTTTGAGCAGTGTTTCGTAATTCTCATTGTAGAGATCTTGCACCTCCCTGGTTAGCTGTATTACTAGGTATTCTTTTTGTGGCAAGTGGGGATGGGATTGCTTTTCTGATTTGGCTCTCGGTTTGGCTGTTGTTGGTATATAGGAATGCTAGTAATTTTTGTACATTGATTTTGTATCCTGCAACTTTGCTGAAGTTGTTTATCTGCCAAAAGGAGCTTTTGGGACAAGACTATGGGGTCTTCTAGATATAGAATTATGCCGTCTGCAAACAGATAGTTTGACTTCCTATTTGGATGCCCTCTCTTTATTTCTCTTGCCTGATTCCTCTGGTTAGGACTTCCAATACTATGTTGAATAGTGTTGAGAGAGGGCATCCTTGTCATGTGACAGTTTTCAAGGGAATGCTTCCAGCTTTTGTCCATTCAGTATAATGTTGGCTGTGGGTATGCCATAGATGGCTCTTATTATTTTGAGGTCTGTTCCTCCAATATCTATGTTATTTAGAGTTTTTAACATAAAGGGTGTTGAATTTTATTGAAAGCCTGTTCTGCATCTATTGAGGTAATCGTGGTTTTTGTCTTAATTCTGTTTATGTGATAAATTGCATTTATTGATTTGTACATGTTGAACCAACCCTGTATCCCAGGAATGAAGTCTACTTGATCATGGTAGATAAGCTTTTTGATTTGCTCCTGGATTTGGTTTGCGAATATTTTGTTGAGGATTTTTGTATCAGTGTTCATCAAGGATATTGGCCTGAAGTTTTCTTTTTTGGTTGTCTCTCTGCCAGGTTTTGGTATCAAGATGATGCTGGCCCCATAGAATGAGTTGGGGAGGAGTCCCTCCTCAGTTTTTTGGAATAGTTTCTGTAAGAATGGTACCAGCTTTTCTTTGTACATCTGGTAGAATTTGGCTGTGAATCCACTGGGTCCCAGGCTTTTTTTGATTGGTAGGCTATTTATTACTGATTCAATTTTGGAGCTCATTATTGGTCTGTGTAGGGATTCAGTTTCTTCCTGGTTCAGTCCTGGGAGGGTGTACATGTCCAGGAATTTGTCCATCTCTTCTAGGTTTTCTAGTTTGTGTGCATAGAGGTGTTCATAGTAGTTTCTGATGGTTTTTATTTCTGTGGGGTCAGTAGTAACATTCCCTTTGTCATTTCTAATTGTGTTTATTTGAATCTTCACTCTTCTTTACTAGTCTACCTAGTGGCCTATTTTATTAATTTTTTCAAAAAACCAACTCCTGGATTCATTTGTCTTTTGACTGGTTTTTCATGTCTTGATTTCCTTCAGTTCAGCTCTGATTTTTGTTATTTCTCATCTTCTGCTAGCTTTGGGGTTGATTTCTTCTTGCTTCTTGAATTCTTTCAGTTGTGAAGTTACGTTGTTAATTTGAGATCTTTCTAACTTTTTGATATGGGCGTTTAGTGCTATGAATTTCCCTCTTAACTCTCCATTAGCTGTGTTCTAGAGATTCTGGTATGTTATATCTTTGTTGTTATTTTCAACTTTTTTATTTCTGACATAATTTCGTTATTTACCCCAAAGTCATTGAGGAGCGTGTTGTTTAATTTCCATGTAACTGCATGGTTTTGAGTGATTTTCATAGTCTTGACTCCAGTTTATTGTGCTGTGGTCCAAGAGTGTGTTTGGTATGATTTCGGTTCTTTTACATTTGTTGAGGATTGTTTTTTGTCCAATTATGTGGTCAGTTATGTGCCATATGGCACTAAGAAGAATGTATATTGTGTTGTTTTTGGGTGCAGAGTTCTGTAAAGGTATCATATCCATTTGGTCCAGTGCTGAGTTTAGGTTCCAAATATCTTTGTTAATTTTCTACCTCGATGATCTGTCTAATACTATGGCGAGTTGAAGTCTCCCACTATTATTGTGTGAGAGTCTATGTCTCTTTGTAGGTTTCTAAGAACTTGCCTTATGAATCTGGGTGCTTCTGTGTTGTGTGCATGTATATTTAGGCTAATTAGGTCTTATTGAATTCACCACTTTACCATTACATAATGCCTTTCTTTGTCTTTTTTGATCTTTGTTGGTTTGAAACGTTTTGTCTGAAATTAGAATTGCAACCCCTGCTTTTTTCTGTTTTCTATTTCCTGGTAGATTTTCCTCTATCCCTTTATTTTGAGCTTATGAGAGTCATTAAATGTCGGATGGGTCTTTTGAAGACAGCATACCATTTGAGTCTTGCCTTTTTATCCAGCTTGTCACTCCATGCCTTTTAAGTGGGGCATTTAGACTGTTTATATTCAAGGTTAGTATTAATATGTATGGATTTGATCGTGCTGTTGTGCTGTTAGCTGGTTATTAGGTTGACTTGTTTGTTGTTTGTGTAATTGCTTTACAGTGACATTGATCTGTGTGGTTAAATGTGTTTTTGTCTTAGCTGGTAGTGGTCTTTGCTTTCTATGTTTAATGCTTCTTTCAAGAGCTCTGGTAAGGCAGGTCTGGTGGTAACGAGTTCCTTCAACATTCACTTATCTGAAGAGGATCTTATTTCTCCTTCACTTAGGTAGCTTAGTTTGGCTTAATATGAAATTCTTGAGGGCTTTTTTTTTTCTTTAAGAATATTGAAAAATTAGCTGGGCGTGGTGGTGGGCGCCTGTAGTCCCAGCTACTTGGGAGGCTGAGGCAGGAGAATGGCATGAACCTGGGAAGCGGAGCTTGCAGTGAGCCAAGATTGCACCACTGCACTCCAGCCTGGGTGACAGAGCGAGACTCTGTCTCAAAAAAAACCAAAAAACAAACAAACAGATGTGATCCTTGTAGCTGTGCACCTATCTTATAATGAAATTGAATGTTTAGATAATCCATGAAGCAACACCTAGATAATTATCGAATTTAGATAATCTATCAAAGCTAAGGTGCAACTGCAATAAATGCTGTGGAAAGTATATGGTGCTTTGAGCAAGTAACCAAGCCAATAAATGCCTTTTTAAAAAAGATCCAATGAGCATTTATTATAACACAACTGGCTACTATAGTTCTTTTGCATTTCCATGTAAGTTTTTAGAATCACATTTGGAGTTTTGATAGGCATTGTGTTGAATCTATAGATCAGTTTTGGGAAAATTGACATCTTAATAGCGTCTTTAAAATCATGAATAGAGAAAATCTGTTTATTTAAGCCTTCTTCAATTTTTCCAAGCAGCTTTTATATATATATAGTTTCCAGAATACAGGTTTTACACATTTTTTTTCAAACTTATCTCTTAGTGTTTCCTTTTTTTGATGTTATAAATGTTCTTTAAATTCCAGTTTCCCATTGTTTGTTGCTATAATGGAGAAATACAATTTATGTTTGCATATTGAGTCTATATCCTCAACTTTGCTGAACTCACTTATTCTAGAAGCCTTAGGATTTTCTACAGACTTTTTCTGTAAAGGACCAACTAGTAAATGCTTTGGCTTTGTGGGCTACATATGGTCCCTTGTGTATTCTTCACTGGTTTTCTTTTTTAAAATTTATTTAACACCTTCAAAATAAATCATTTTTAGTTCACAAGTTTTAGAAAAATGGACTGCAATTTCCTGAGAGATCTTACTAGGAATGGATGTTGAATTTTGTCAAATGCTTTTTCCCTTATCTATTGAAATTATATTTTTCTTTTTTTAGTCTTTCAAATGTTAAAACAACCTTGTATTCCTGGGATATATTGCACTTGGTGATGGTGTGTCATTATCTCTTTTATATATTATTGGTTACTTTTTTGTGAATGTCTGTATACATGGGAACATAGTGCTAGTCTGTTTAGTCTGTAGTCTTGTTTTAGTTTTCTTATACATTATTTTCATCTTTAGGTTTTTTGGTTTGAATTTGTTTTGGTTTTGGTTTCAGGGTAATGCTGCCTTTATTAAATGAACTTCCAAATCATTCTTCTGGAGAAGGTCAACTTTCAGATAAGTTTTTGTAGGGTTGGTATTATTTTTTCTTTGAATGTCTGGTAGAGTCCACAGGTAAAGCCGTCTGGGCCTGAGGTTTTCTTGTGGAAAGATTTTATACTTCAAATTCAATTTCTTTAATAGATACAGAAGTATTCTTTATAGAGGCTATATTTTATTGTGTTTTGGGTGCTTACATCTGTCAAGGAATCTGTTCATTTCGTTTATGTTGTCAAATTTACTGGCATACAGTTTTTTACACTAGTTCCTTATTGTCCTCTGAATATTCCTCCTACATTCCTGTGGGTCATTCCCCCCTCTCATTCTTGTATTGGTAATTTGTGTCTTTTTTACTTTTTCTGATCAGTCTTAACTAGAGGTTTACTAATTCTGGTTTTATTGATTTTCCTCTACTGATTTTTTATTTTTTTATTGATTTCTGCTCTTCTATTTCTTTCCCTCTCCTTACTTTTGGGTTCAATTTGTTCTTTTTCTCTTTTCTCTTTTTTTTTCTCCCCTAGACAGAGTCTTGCTCTGTTGCCCAGGGTGGAGTGCAGTGGCGCAAACTTGGCTCACTGCAACCTCCGCCTCCCAGGTTCAAGCGGTTCTCCTGCCTCAGCCTCCTGAGTAGCTGGGATTACAGGCCCCCGCCACCATGCTCGGCTAATTTTTGTATTTTTAGTAGAGATGGGGTTTCACCATGTTGGCCAGACTGGTCTCGAACTACTGACCTCGTGATCTGCCCGCTTTGACCTCCCAAAGTGCTGGGATTAAACAGATGTGAGCCATCACGCCTGGCCTCTTTTTCTAATTTTTTAAAATGGAAGTGGAGACTGTTGATTTGTACCCTTTCTTCTTTGCTAATATAAGCATTTAAACACTGTAAATGTTTCTCTATGAATTTCCTTAGCTACTTCCCACCAAATTTGATTTTTTGTATTTTCATTTTTATTCTATTCAGAATACTTTCTAATTTTCTTTTTTATTTCCTCTGAGCCATGACAAACTTTACAAGTTTGTCATTTCATTTTTCAAATACTTAGGGATTTTCCCCAGATACCATTCTTACTGATTTTTAATTCCATTGTGGACAGAGAATGCATTTGGTTTTATTTCAATCACTCTAAATTTATGGATACTTTTTTTTGGCCCAGAATATGGTTTAAATTGGGAAATATTTCATGTGCCCTTGATAGGAATGTGCGTTCTGTATTTGTTAGGTGGAGTATTCTATAAATGTCAATTATGTCAAATTGCTTGATAGTGTTGTTCAATACTTCTGTATCTTATGTATTTTCTGTGTCCCTGTTCTATCAATGATCAAGAGAGGGGTACTAAACTCTGAATAGAACTGTGAGTTTGTCTATTTTCCCTTTCAGTCTTAACAATTTTTGCATCATGTATTTTGAGACTTGGTTATTAGCTATATTAATACCCAGTATCTAAGAAGATTGTTAAATCCTCTTGAATGAATTGACCTCTTATTATTTATTTATATTTATTTTTGTTCCTGCATTCTGATACAGGTTGGGTATCCCTTATCAGAAATGCTTGGGACCAGAAGTGTTTTAGAAATGCTACAGTGGACATTTCATCTTTGAGAATCATGTCAGCACTCAAAAAGTTTTAGATTTTAGAGCATTTTGGATTTCAGACTTTTGGATTAGGGATACTCAACCTGTATTACCTTTGTTTGATATTCATGCAACTCAAGCTTTATTTTAGTTCGTGTTAGCATTGTCTTATCTTTTTCCATTCTTTTATTTGTAACTCCTGTGTCTTCTCATTAGCAGCATCTAGTTGACTTTGCTTTTTTAAAAAATCCAGTCTCCAGAGTGTGATGTTCCCCTTCCTGTGTCCATGTGTTCTCATTATTCAATTCCCACCTATGAGTGAGAATATGCGGTGTTTGGTTTTTTGTTCTTGTGATAGTTTGCTGAGAATGATGATTTCCAATTTCATCCATGTCCCTACAAAGGACATGAACTCATCATTTTTTATGGCTGCATAGTATTCCGTGGTGTATATGTGCCACATTTTCTTAATCCAGTCTATCATTGTTGGACATTTGGGTTGGTTCCAACTCTTTGCTATTGTGAGTAGAGCCGCAATAAACATACGTGTGCATGTGTCTTTATAGCAGCATGATTTATAGTCCCTTGGGTATATACCCAGTAATGGGATGGCTGGGTCAAATGGTATTTCTAGTTCTAGATCCCTGAGGAATAGCCACACTGACTTCCACAATGGTTGAACTAGTTTACAGTCCCACCAACAGTGTAAAAGTGTTGTGGGGAGGGGGGAGGGGGGAGGGATAGCATTAGGAGATATACCTAATGCTAAATGACGAGTTAATGGGTGCAGCACACCAGCATGGCACATGTATACATATGTAACTAACCTGCACATGGTGCACATGTACCCTAAAACTTAAAGTATAATTTAAAAAATAATAAAATAAAATAATTTAAAAATCCAATCTGACAGTCTCTTTTTAATTGAGGTGCTTACACCATTATATTTAAAATGATTAATAATATGGTTGGGATTAAGTCTATTAGCTAGCTGTTGTTTTAGTTGGCCCGTATGTTTTCTTTCCCTTCTTTTTGAATTGCTTTTTTAAAGATTCCATTTTATCTCCTTTATTAGCTCATTATCTGTACTTCTTTGTATGCATTTCAGCATTTGTTATATATATGTTTATCACTGTATACCTCCAAGTAATATAGCATTTTATGAATAATTTAAGAGCCTTTTAGCAGTATACTTCCATTACCCCCCACCCTTTCTGCTATTGTCATATGTTTTATCTATAAACTCTACATTGTTAATTTAAAAATTTTTGATTGTGGTAAGCTACACATAAGATTTACCTTCTTAAACATTTTAAGCATATAGTTCAGTAGTGTAACATAGATTCACACTGTTATACAACCTATCCATGAACTCTTTTCATCTTGCAAAAACTGAAACTCTCTACCAATTAAGCCACTCCCCATTTCCACCTCCCTCTAGACCCTGGCAACCACCATTGTACTTTCTGTCTCTATAAATTTGACTGCTCTAGGAAATAAACATCAGTAGAATTACACCATATTTGTTTTTCTTTAACTGGCTTATTTCACTTAACATAATGTTCTCAAGGTTGATCAAAGTTGTAGCATGTGTCAGAATTTCATTCCTTTTTAAGGCTTAATAATCATTGTATTTACATACCACATTTTGTTTATTCATCCATCAGTGGACAGTTGGGTTGCTTCCCAACCTTTTGGCTAGTATGAGTTGCACTGTTTTGAACAAGGGTATACAGATATCAATGTCTCCTAGAGAAAAGTGAAATGCTAGTTCCTTGATGTGTAAAGTCAGGTTGATTTGAAATCTTCTTTCCTAATGTAAGCATTTACAACTACAAATTTCCCTCTTAGCACTGCTTATACTCTGTCCTATAAGTTTTGGTGTATTGTAGCTTTGTTGTCATTTGCCTCATGATATTTTCCAATTTGCTTTGTGATTTCTTCTTTGACCCCTTGGTAGTTTGAGTGTTTTGTTCAATCCCCACATATTTGTGGATTTTCCAGTTTTCCGTCCGCTGTTGATTTCTAGTTTGAATCAACTGTGATTGGAAAATATACTTTGTATGACTTCAGTCTTATAAAATGTGGGGAATGTTCCATGTGCACTTGAGAAAACTGTATTCTCTTATTTTTTTCATTAACATCTTATTGAGATACAATTCATATACCATGCAACCCACTTAAAATATACAAATAAGTTTGTTTTTAGTAGTCACAAAGTTGTGCAACCATCACCACAATCAATTTTGCAATTTTATCACCCCAAAAAGAACGTCTGTACCCATTCACAGCCACTCTATATTCCCCCAACACCCTGCACCACATTCTAGCCCTAGGCAACCACTAATCTACTTCCTGTCTCTCCATATTTGTCTGTTCTGGTATATGATTATATTTTTTCTTTATTATTTCAATCGTTTTGGGGGAACAGGTGGTGTTGGTTACACAGATAAGTGCTTTAGTGGTGATTTCTGAGATTTTGGTGCACCCATCACCCGAGCAGTCTATACTGAACCCAATGTGTAGTCTTTTATCCCTCTCACCCTTCCCCCACGAGTCCCTAGAGTCCATTATATCCTTCTTATGCCTTTGTGTTAGAGGACTACTTTTTATGTCTCTTAAATCTAATTGGTCTATAATGTTGTTCAAGTCCCTTATTGCTTTATTGGTCTTCCATCCGGTGATTCTATTGATTATTGGAAGTGGGGTATTGAAGTCTACTTTTACTATAGAGTAGTCTTTTCTCCAAGTCTGTCAATGCTTGCTTCATATATTTAGGCACTTTAAAGTTTGGTACATATATAATTGTATCTATCTTCTTGCTGAACTGGCCCTTTTGTTTGGCCCATATGTTCTTATATAATGTCCTTCTTGGTATGTTTTAACAGTTTTGACTTAAAGTCTATTTTGTCAGATATTACTGTAGTCACTCCTGTGTTCTTTTGGTTACAAAATTTCAGATTATCTTTTTCCATCTTTTTACCTTAAACCTATGCATATCTCTGGATCTAAAGTTAGTTGCATGTAGATAGCATATAGTTGGATTTTGGTTTTTAAAAATCCATTCTTCCATTCAATTTATTTTGGTTAGGGAGTTTTGTCCATTTACATTTAAAGTTTTTGGGAGGTCTGTTGCTATTTGTTCACAATTTTCTGTATGTCTTGAGGACTTTCAGCCACTCATTTCCTTCCTTATTGCCTTATTGTTTAGTTGATTTTGTGTAATGATGCAACTTCAATCGTATATAAAGACTCTACTCCTTTTCAGCCCCTCCCCTACCTTGTGTTATTGTTGTCACAAATTACATCTTTAGGTTATGTACCCATTAACAAAGATTTATAGTATTTTTTATGCTTTTGTCTTTTAAATTCAAAAAGAATGAAAAGTGAAAGAATTCAAAGTGAAAGAATGAAAAGTGAAAGAATGAAAAGTGAGTTGTCAACCAAAATTAAAATAATACAGGCCTTTATATTTGTCCAAATATTTACATTTACTGGGGAATTTCATATTTGCATACAGCTTTGAATTATTGTCTAGTATCCTTTTGTTTCAACTTGAAGGATTTTCTTTAGGATTTTGTAGGGAAAATACAGTGGTAATGAAGTTCCTCAGCTCTTATCTAGGAATGTCTTAATTTCTTTTTCATTTTTGAAGGACACTTTGCTGGATGTAGTATTCTTCTAGGTTTTTTTCTTTCAGCCCTTTAAATATATCATCCTACTGACTTCTGGCCTGTAAAGTTTCTGCTGAAAAATGTGCTGATAATCTTACAGATGCTCCCTTGCATGTGATGAGCCATTTTGTCTTGTTGCTGTCAAGATTTTCTCTTTGTCTGACACTCGACTGATTAAAATGTGTCTTGCTGTGGGTCTCTGGGTTTATCCTACTTGGAGTTCATGGAGCTTTTTGTATTTGTGTATCCATTTCTTTCCTTAAATTTGGCCATTTTTCAGCTATTACTTCTTCAAATAAGTTACTTGTCTCCTTTTCTATCTAAGATTACGCTAATATACATATTGGCCCACTTGATGGTCTCCCTTAGCTGCTGTTCACTTTTCTTCATTCTTTTACTTTTGGCTCCTCTGACCTGCTCATTTCAAATGACCTGTCTGAAAGCTCACTCATTCTTTCTTATACCTGTACAGCTCTGCTGTTGAACCCTTCAAGTGAATTTTTCCATTCAGTTACTGTATTTTTCAGCTTTGGAATTTGTTTGTTTGGTTCTTTTTTGTAATTTTTGTTGATAGTCTCATTTTATTAATATATAGGTACCCTGATTTCATTTAGTTGTCAATATTCTCCTTCCGCTCATGGAGCATATTTATGGCAGTTATTTTAAAGTCCTTGTCAAATAAGTGAGAAGCCTTTGTTTCTTTAGGATACACTTCTGGATATTAATTTTGTTCCTTTAATATGGTCCATGTTTCCCTGTTTCTTTGAATGCTTTGTGATCTTACATTGAAAAACGGGTGTTTGAAAAAACAGCCACTTCTCCCAGTCTTGCAGACTGGCTGCATGCAAGCAAAGACCTTCACTAATCAGCATGGTGTAAAGTCTTGAGGTCCTCTCAAACCTTTCTGGGGATGTGTCTTTCCTGGGCCTGTGTGTTTTAATTCCAGTTTTCCATACACACGGCTTCTTTTAAATGTCCTAATTACCTAAAAATCTCACTACTTCTTCTCACAGATTTAGATGCTGTATTGTATTCCTCTGCCCATAATTTTTTGCCACCAGGTTCCTGCAGTTCTGTGGACTCACTGCACCTCTCACATTCAGTGGTACCAACCACCTGTTTCCGCAGCTTCCAACCTGATATCCAAATGATGCAGCTGTTCCCATCAGTACTGAGTCAGGCAAGACAGATAGCAGTCCCTCAGGCAGGCCCCAGAAAAGCCAGAATGTTGCAAGCAAGTCTACTCTTTTCCTTCCATTCCAAGGGAAGAACTGGGAATTGGGTGGCTTCTTCCTGACTGTGCTGTGCCAGGGAGGATGTGGGTAAAGGGTGAGCAAAACACCATGACATTTCCTACTGCTTTGAGTATGGCCTTTTCTTAGTTAGGCAGTCTCTTGGTTGCTGCTGCTGACTGATTGATTGGTTTCTAGAGCTCTCCCAAAGCTATTTATTTTGGTCTGTGTATCATATAGTCAGTCTTTTAATGGGGAAGCAAAGGCCTGGAGCTTCCTAATCCACCATTTTGCTGACAACACTCTATCTTTTAAAGAGGTGTTTTTTTTTTTTTGAAAAGGTATATATATATATATATATATATATATACACACACACACACACACACACGTATGTATACATAAGATTACACATTACTATTTCTGTTTTTTTTCTCCATCTTTTTTATGTGTGTGTACAGAGATTCACATTTCCTTCTGGTATCATTTTTCCTTTTGTATGAATGACTTCCTTTAACATTTCAAGTATAGATCTTCCTATACGTAATGATTTCTACTGACCCTTTTTCTGCTTTGCCCAAATTGCTAAAGAGCTTATCCAGTCCATTTTTACCAAGATTACAAACTTGGTCTCCCGCTTGTCATGGGAAGTGGGTAAATTCTCTGCTTAGCTAAAGGCCACAGCCATTTCCTTTCACAGGTACCTAGGAGTCTCACCCTCTAAATGGTATTTAGATGTCTGCCAAGCATTTGAGGGAAATAAGTATGCATGTTTTGAGGGCTCTGTTTTTCTAGAATTTTGTACCACCTTGGCAGCCCTGCTCTGTGACTCCTCAGTCCAATAAGACTACTACTTTTTGCTTGAGGTCTTACCTCTGTGAACCCACGAACTGGAAAGTGCTTTTAGAAGAAGCTAGTTGAATGTGGATCTCAACCAGTATTTCTGCTCTTTCAAGGATCATATCGCTTCCAGTTTCTACTTATTATTGATTACTCATCTACACCTTCAAATATATTTTTAAACGTTTTTAAAATATGTTTTCAAATATATTTTTGAAAATTCATAAATCCAGAGTTTATGTTGGTTCAATACAAGCTACTTTGCCATTACTGGAATTAGAACTGAGTTATTTTAAAAACATTTTTTAAAAATGGGAAATACCTGAGCATGACTAAAAGCTATCAAATTCCAGTAATTCGATAATGGAAAGCAATTTTTATCTACAAAAATTTTATATTTCAGTTTAAGAAAGTACTTTTTATTACTGTTGTGATGATAGTCTATAATTCTTTCCATTGAGAGGCTGTATATTAAAAATATATGGCACTTTTTTTCCCTTTTGTAGGACATAGCAAATGAAGAACACAAAAAAATTGAAGTGTTAAAATCAGAAAACAAGAAGCTAGAAAAACAAAAAGGAGAATTAATGATAGGGTTCAAGAAACAGTTAAAATTAATTGATGTTTTAAAAAGGCAAAAGGTGAGTCTATCATTAAAGTTAAATCATCATATTATTTGTAACTTTCTTACTAAAAAATTTAGCATTTTTCACTTTAGGTATGTTTTTGACATCTTTACGCATGCATACATACATACATTTATAGTGAGATATATGTGTCATCTAAGCAAGTGGATATTTTCACATAAGTAAGTTAG